>NC_048288.1:19627720-19953629 GCF_009762535.1 Notolabrus celidotus
TTTTAGGACACTTTAATATCAGCGCAAAGCTGCGGCATAATAACTTTCTTTACTTGTGTTCGAGGAAAAGAGCATGATGATGTACATTAGTGTAAACATGCATAACCTAAGAATGCCTGAGCTGGCAAGAATGCTCATTTGTATCTGTGGCATATTATATAATAGGATACAGCATAACCAGAAATGTTACAAGAAATGAAAAGGATGTACAAATGTACAATATACAAGTAGAAAAGAACACAATGCAACATTTAAAGTAAAGAATTAAAGACTGATTAAAGATATTTTATATAAAAACTGAGTTCATTGATTGTAATATTAAAGCTCCAGTGAGGAGTTTTTAGCTGGTTATAAAACAGACTGAAATTAACAGTGATGCCTCTTTGTGACCCACAAAAACAAACTGGACAATCAGCAACAAGACAGACAATTTATAAACTGTAATTTTTAATGATTGAAACCACTGCGAAGAGGCTAGGTGCCAGACCAGATGATTGACAGCACATTGAGAAAAAGCCTATTGAAGTCAGGAACACTCCTGTCAAAATAATTAATTATTTGTAGCAATAAGTTAGATTTAGGGGTATGGCTCTGTTCTGGGAGCTCCCTGCCCTTTCATGTGCCTAGGTAAGGCAAGGCAAGTTTATTTATAAAGCACCATTCATACAAGAGCAATTCAAAGTGCTACCTACATGGAATGTAGCCTTGTACAAAGAGAGCACAGTTTACTGAAGTCAAATTCCTTGTGTGTTCAAGCATACTTGGCGAATAAAGCTGATAAAGCTGATTCTGAATGCAAAAGCCTGAGGTGGGAAGAGCACACCTCCCCTCTCTTTCATGTGACATATGACATTAGTAAAATCAGACGCAGCATAAAAGTGAACCTGGGGTGGAGATGGGTTGCAGGAGAAGCAGCAAGTGGAGGCAGGATAAAGCGGTTTAAATAGAATGCCCATTTTGCTATCTACTAATTGGATGTGTAGATGTTGTCAGCTTATACACAGGACAAGATCAGCAAAGAGATAAAGTGTAACACTTTATCCACAGGGGGCGCCAAAATCAACGCAAACAGAAAGTTCCTCACAAGAGCTTTAAAATTGGTCAGTTATAACAGGAAGGTTATGAAGTGACTGATTTCCTGGTTGATTAAATGAAAAGTAAATGGCTAGTCTATGAGACAGCACTCAAAATTGGTTAGCTGAATGTGGCTAATGTTGGTGGAGCTAGCACAATCAGCCTTCAGTCCTCCTTGCAGGGTGATTTCCTGGTGCATGTTCTGGTTACATATTGCTCCAGTTGAGTGGTTATATGCCAGTTTAACCAAACACAGATGCCATCTGTCATTAGTGCTTGTTTACATCAGGGTAGTAGAGCATTATAGCATTATGGTAGTAGTCATTAACCAGAGCTGCAGTCCTAGCCAGGGAGTAGCTGCACTATAGCTCAAAAACAACATGTGATTGTCATTTTAGGGACTAGAATTAAAGAAATATCAAAAGTTATTAAACTGACCTGTAAATGTGGTGCTACAGAGGGTGAATTATGGATAACATGCTGTTCATATGTGAAATATGCAAACAGCAGTGATGGGAAGTTTGGCTCTTTTCAGAGAGCCGGCTCTTTTGACTCAGCTCCCAAAGATGAGCCGGCTCTTTCGACTCCCGAAAGGCTCTTAATTTAGGATCTTTTGTAGCCGTATATTTTACCTTAGCTTTGCAAAAACTAATGGTTTGTGTTGAAAACCCTTTTAGGTACAGTGTCTTTATGAGAAGCCTTATAATTGTCCAATGTTGTGCATTTATTCTGTTACAAAACCATTCTTACTTTTGTTTAGTACTTTAATCAAACTTTTTTATTGCAAAAAATAATATATTAATATTAATAATATATTATTAATGTCTTCAGTGCAGGTTGGCATTGAGAAAAATCAGATGCCTCAGCTTGGATGGGCTGATCCGATTTCTTACCAATCAAAACTAATTTCTGCTGTGAGCAGAGCTGGGCTGAGCACTGTGAGAGCTAAGAAAGGAAAAAACTGGGATCCGGCTCTCTCTCTCGATGCGAGCCGGCTCTTCTGATTCACTATAAAGCATCGGCTCTCAGAGCCGCAGTTTTTGATCATGATACATCACTAGTAAACAGTACTTTTCTCCATTATTAGATTAAGCCTCATTTTTCCTCATCAGGCATGTGAGAGTTAATGGATAATTGAAGGCCATGCTCCAAAAAGAAAAAGAAATTGCATCACTACAACTTAATCTTACAATTTGTGAAGGCACACTCATTTTTACAGCACCTTCAATATAAAATGACTCAAATTAGTTTAAAAGGCCTGAAGACAAGATCTAAAAGGAACACAAGTCAATACTAACAGATACTGTCAAATGTATCAGCCGTTAAACAAGATAAAAATAAACTGAGTGAATGAATAAATCTGATAAATCAGTGAAGTTAAAAAACCCAGTGCAGTTACAGATTTAACCGAGTAGTCCCAAACGTTCGTGTATAAAAGGAAAAAGGCAAAGAGAAAAGTTCTGAGCCTTTCGACCGCCTCTCAGCATGAGTTGGCAGTTGGCTTCAGGCTGTTGAATTATGGACCATTTTGTGAACGCCTACCTAACAGCCCAAAACTGAATGCTTTTACTTACCACCAGGAAACATCTCAATATTAACTTTTTTCTTTTTTAACATGTGTCCAGTTGTTATCCCTCTGCAGTGAGAGAGAACACTGTTATGTTTTTATGGAGCGAGTGTTTTAGCATGTTGTGATCTTTTTACAGCTTTTCTGAAGAGCTGGCTGCCCTTTTCGGGTTTTTTTTTGTACCAGACTAACAAATCTGTTGTCCAGTATAACTCTCATGTCCAAACTGAATCAGCCCCCTGCAGAGGTCACGACCCCTCTCCTGTTCACTTAAGTCAGTGATTTTGTGGCAGGAGCCCTTAATCCAGACAAAACGGAGAGCTGTTGTTTTTTTGTAGTCGGCGCCTCTCCAGGCATCTGCTCACTGCCATTAACATTCACCCGAGCAAAGTCACATTCAGACGCTAATCAATTGATCAATATTTGCTCCTCTGTTGCATTTAGTGCAAAATGAGTCTAACAATTTATAACGTGGCGGACTGCTGTGTTTGCTAATATGCACAGTTAGTCCTCAATGGTTCAGCAGTGGCCGATGACGCAGATATGAGTAATGTGGCTTTTATTTTGAACGCGGTTTAACGTTACAAGTTCTTACTCTTTGTTCCAGCCTGATATTATTTGAGTGAAAGAGAAGACCAGGTTGGACAGATCCTCACCTGTTTGCTTTGTGCAGACCATCTGTCAAGGACACGCTTTACAATACTTAAATCTGTTGCTAGCAGCCATAAACACAGGGAGGAAATGGAGCCAGTGGGGGGAAAGAAGGGAATAAATCTATGCTAAAAAGCAAACATTTATCTGAATTCATCTTGTTTTTGCAGAAACATGACAACAAAAGGCCTAAAGTGAGCAAAAGCAGCACCAAAAAGAGCAAAAAAGGCTGCCACACACTCCGTCTTCTGCCAGGTATTTGAGCCTCATTCTGCTTTTACCACAAGAAGCCTTTCTTCCTGGCCTCCCACCGACAGCAGCCCCACCAGCTCTTAGTTTTTCAAAGAAGCCTTAATCATTTTAATATGAAAGCTGTTAAGTACCCCCAATAATCACTTTGATGAAATAGAGGACATTTTAAACACATACACCCCCCACCTCATTTCAGCTTTTCACCCCTGCCTTTCATCATTCTTTTCATCATCCCAGCTCCATTGACTAATGCTGGATCCTGATACACCATGTAATTTACAAGCTTTCAGCCCTTTCCCCCCCAACTTCATCTCCATTCATCTCTAGCTTTGGCTTTGTCTACCTTTTTCTAATCAAAGTGACCAATCTGGTCAATTTTGTCTCGAGGTTTTCACCCCACTTTGACAAAAGAAGTCAAAAGAATAGATCATATGTTGGATTCTGACTTCTTGGCGGGCGAAACCACCCAATGAATTTCAATCATGTTGCTCTGCGTTCCGAATCTCTTTTTAGTCTTTCTGCCTGCTCTGTTCAAGAACACAACATTTTGCTAAGAATTCATCAAAATATAAAATCCACCAAACGCATCACGTCACATTAAAATCTCTTTTTTTTTTAGCACCAGCTGCTGTCCAGTGAACTGTCCCACCAAACCGAAGAGTAAATTCACCTAGTTTAAAAGTTCGCTCTGAAGCAGCTCGAGCTCCTGCAGAATCTAGGACAAGGTTTGTCTTTATCTGCAGACCTTAACTGGAGCAAAAGTAACAGTGACAAAGTTGGAATATAGGCTGATATCCTGTTGCAAAATCTCAGTTTTCTCAACATTTGGCTGAAGATAAAGAGGTCAGTGCGGTGTTTTCGATTTCACCACATCTTGACATACGAATCGATGTCATGTTTGTAAGGAAAGCAGACTGTTGGTGATGGTGTCAATCTTGAGCCGTTTTCACACATGAGATTTTCAGGCTAAATTTAGGACACGCAGGCCCGGAAATTTTCAGGAACTTTGATCCTCACAGTAGACTTTCTCTGTCGAATGCGCTCTAACAACTCCATATATCATCAATTACACGTGTATATAAGGGTTATTAATGTTAAGTAGGAGGAAGCACATCAATTACAACAATGTTAACATGTCAAAGGAAGGAGAGGATTAAACGAAACAAGCCAAAGAGCAAAGCTTTCCCTCTCTGAGTGATATTTAGAAATCAAGTGATGCACAGCTTTGATCGTGTTCAGAGACACTCGTACCTCTTAAATCCAATCTAGCGTGTTACCTGAATGACAGTGTTAGAAACCAAGTATTGCAAATGAGTCCTCGCTGACTTATTTATCACCTCATGTGTTACCTTGGTATCTCACTCTCTGCCTTTTGGCAGTTGCACTGCCTTGTGGTTTATTTATACCACATCTCATCATTTATTAAAAACTCAGTCAGTGGGGCAGGCGAAAGAGCATTAGGGAGTGAAGTCGACAGGCTGCTCGGGAATCATCCTCCCCGCGTGCCAAGTGGGGCTCCTCCTGCCCTCCTCGCGCCTCACATGGAGCGCCAAAAAAGCCTGCGGAGCCTCAAAGACAAAGGGAGGAAGGACCGACGGAGGTGCCAGTGAGTGCGGGTCGTCTAAGGAAAATTTAAACCCCTCCCATCTGATATTAAAGGCACAGACGGTTTACAAGAATTTGGGTTCTGGGTATATGAATTTTTTGGAAGAATGCATTTGTCCTCCTTGAGGGGTTTGCAGTCACTGGCATCAGATGAGAAGCCAAGTGTGAGCCAGACAGACAAATGACTGCATCTGCTCTGGCAGGAATATAAAAACTATAAAGCATACAAAGAAGTCTCCAAGTCACCATAAAAATCAGTTGACATTTATTGTAGGCCGAGTATCCTGGACAAATGGAAAAGCTCAAGAAGTTGGGATTGAGCTAGAGCGTATAAATTCTCATGCTGGATGCTGTGTTTCACTATTGTGCATGTCACATTATGATGATAATCTGTGCAAGTGGAATGGAAGTTATCCCAAAACTCCTTTTTTTATCCCCAAAATACGACCTTGCAGAAAGTTATTTGGACCACCAAAAAGTCTTCACACATGTTCCGCACTTCTGAAAATTTCAAAACATTCAACAGATGGGGTGCATATGTGAAAGATTTCTATCTCATCTTTATCCAGACTTATATTTAGATAGCTCCCTTGTATGCACGTGAAGTCAAGTTTGACTGCAGCAGGTAACGCTCAGAAACATTTACCACAAGTAAGTGGGTGGAGTTATGTTGCTCAGGTAAAGCAGGGTTTAAAGCCTCTTTACGTCCCCCCTCCGTTTCCATTGTTATATCCTCTATTGATGAAACAGTCACTATCACAGTTGCCTTTTTCTCTTCCTGCATGCCCTACCGGCCACTATGTGCACGTGTGAAAGGAAATCCTGAAAATATCAGGGTTTTATGTCTTGTAATTATTTTGAAAACATGATAATAATAGTAGTAATAATAATAGTATTAATACATTTTATTTAAAGGCGCCTCATCTGATGATGAGCTCATCTGTGAAAGTGCCTGAGCTATCTCAATGGCGTGATGCCACCAGCACCAAAATATGCTTTCTCTTGATCTGGTTGAAGTGACCCTGTCATGATCTGTGCATTCCTCTCCATGCCTCCTTCCATTGTCCAAGTATCAGGAAGACAGACAAAGCACAATAAAAATTCTTAAAATTTCCCAAACATCAATGAGAAAGGACAGACCCTGCGGTAACCCCTTTGAGGAATGTCTCACCAGTGTTAGACGCTGTGTGGAGAGATGGCGGGAGAGCTGGACCACCCAAAGACGCCAGCAGTCCCTCTGCAGTCCTGAGCAACAGCTTGTTTCTATTTAAACACAAGTGCAATATGGGATACTGGGAGGCTGTAACAGTGCCAGGAACAGCCTCATTCTGCAATGCAAACATGTCACTGGATCGCTTCTAATAGCTTGTTACTCCTGACAAGGCAACACACCATGCAGATTTGACTAAATCTCGGTGTTCAAGACTTTGGCTCTGTGGCTCTGTTGACTCACAGTAAGACAGTTCAGAGTTCTCTGGTCTTTTTGGGTGCATGGGTGTTGTTAACTTGTTCCTTGTACTTAACAGGTGTGAATGTTTTTAGTCTGTTTGTCAAAACTCATTAAGGACCAGAGCCCTGCATGTGGAGGTGTTCTCCACATGGGTAACTCATATTTCATATAAATGTGATCAGATTTCAAAAACAGGACAGCAGTCAGAATTTTACTTTTCTGATCTAGTTACATATAAAGCCAACAAAGAAGCCTTTTTGGCACATAAAATACATAAAGGAGGAGATTACATCTCATACAGTATGGCATCAAAAACTCACCAATACACAGAACAATACAAACAATACAATGACAACCCAACATTTGGCAAATCGCCAAAATCAGACATTCAACTCAGATTTCTGCGCTTCCTATTAGGATTTCACAATGACGCCCAGGGACTTTTTTTGTAGGTCTTGGGATGGTAGGTATGCCAAAAAAATAATTCAGGCATGTAGGTGAAAGTAGCTTTGAGGGGCTGGCCTTTTAAGTCATTAGGGGGCCCTGTGGAGCGGTATTGGCACAGAAGCAATGAATTCCTAAATTTTATGCCATGAGTGACTTTGGGACAAATTTTGGTGAGTTTTGGGCCTTGTTGATGCATGCAAATTTTACTTTGAAGCGGCGGAAGAATCCTAGCAATCCTTTGGGATACAATAGGGCCTCGCTGCCACTGTGTGTCAGTGCTCGGCCCTAACAAGGAAGAATCCCTGTTACACATCAAAAACACAGATAAAACAATTTAAATAAATAAATAAATAAGAGACAGCATCCAAGTCTTACAGGCCTGCACATCACACATCACCAACACCAATGTATGTACTATAATCAAAGCAACTCAACAGCAAGTCAGTTATTAACGCCTAACTGTGATCTACCAAGCCTTTCCTTACAATGGCTGCCAGTCTAGGACTAATATATTCCAAGAACAGGAACTGTCAGATATTCCATAGATATCATATCAGGAATAACCATGTGCCACCCAGTTATTGTTGGAGTTCTGCAGTCAATCCATCTTAGCAATGCATATTTTCTTACATTAAAATACCTGTAAATGTATACTTTTGCAAAGTGCATGTACACAACGGATTTGCAAATGTATTGCATTAATTTGGCTGGACACTGAGTAGTTTTTTTTAAGGGTTTCTTTGTTTGTTGGTTTTCCGATTCCTCTGTGTATTCAGCTACAGTTGTTTGTTGTGTTGTGTCATGGGTGTTGTTGGTCTGATTTCTACAGTCAATGACAGGGACAATCAATGTAGGATGGTCCAAACAATTTACATCAGGGTAGCTGTAAAAAAAAAGAAACAAAGCCAATTTGAAACACATGCAAAAAGTCCAAAATTGATGTGACAAAAATGGGCTGCAGTGCTGCAAAACACTGAAACAACTACAGATTAAAGAAAGCAGGAAACACACTGCAAATGCATAAACAATGCAAGTCAAAAACACATAAACTCAGAAAATAACTGCACTTACTCTATTACTCTCACTTCTATAGGTATAGGAAATGAGGATTGATGACCAAATGTGTGTTGCTTCCCCTTTAAGCATTTTTTTGAATCCACTGGCTGCCATCTGATATCAATAGAACCACCAGGAGCAATGGCCAGTGTAGCCAACAGTTAGCAGTAAAGGACTTCTGGCCAATTCTTCTTTTCCTGTGTGTTACTTGGTTTACATTGCAGGTAGCAATTTGAGAAGCAATAATGGAGCTGATGTGAGACGCCATATCAGATCGAACACCAGCTGTAGTTAGTTGCATGTGTCTGTTTAAACAGATTAATACAAGCTAAATTGCCATTAGATGATTGTTGAAAGGAGCTGGGATTGTATTATGGTGGTTTACGTTCACCACAAAGGCTGTCGTACAGCTAGTGCTGATAAAAGGCTAGTGGACAACACTGTTCAGGCTACAAATGGAAACAATGCACTTCCTTTCCAAAACCTGGTCCTGCTGCCACAGATTATGCTCTTTATTCAAAATCTGTAAACCCAAATTTATTTCGTACATACACCATCATTCAGGTTGATTTAATGTTTATGTACAGTATTCATTTTTATTTTTTTTTGCATTGGTGGTATGATGTTGAGTTCAAAGCCTCCAGAAAATCCAGCTTTAGCCATTTGCAGCACCTGCAAAAAAAAACAAACACTATAACGTACTCTACATCAATATTTATTGATACTGTATCTACCCCCCCTATAGATCTGACCCAAGAACAGTCATATAAATAACCTGGATGCAACACAAGTGCTCCAGTTTTCTCTGAGATATGAACACTTTCTACACACAGAAATGTATTTTATTGGAAAAAGTAGAAAGAACAAAAAAAGCTGTAATCACAACCGCAATTTCCACATGTATTTGGCTTGAGATCAGCAGCACAGCCCGGACAGTTAATCTGAAATGTATTCAAAGCCTAAAACAAACTTTGATTATGTAATTGGAGCTCAGCACTGGTGTGACCTTTGGTTGACTGTGTCCTTTGGACACTCAGAGCACCTGGCTGCGAGCTGCTGACTCACCATTTAAGGCTTTGTTTCCCTGTGGTCTTTTACTGACTGCTGCTCCTCTGCAGGAGCAATCAGCTATCAGGACGCACGGTGAGATAAGAGGCCTGATATAGATAACACAGTGACAGAACTAGATAATCACTTGCTGGTTGAAAAAAAAAAAAAATCTGAAATGTGAGTTTTTTTGTAAAATATTGAGTCCTAGCTGGAGGAAAACATGAAAGCTGGTCTGTAAATCATAACCCTTTTTAATGGCTGGGGATATTTAAAGCAGGTTAAAGGTGGTGTTGCTGAAGAGATAATTAAAACAACTAACCTGGTAATGCATTCATGCTGGAGGCAGTCTGCACAGAACCCTGTTTTGTCCTAATGTATGGAGGCTCAGGTGCTCCCCCTTTGATCTGTGTGAATAGAGCAGCATCAAATAAAGCAGAGGGGGTTCTCAGGCTGGGTGTGCATGTGTGTATTGGTGTGTGTGAGTGATGAACGGGGAGTAATCTCATCTAAGTAAATAATTGAACATGCAGTAGTTCTGCAGCCTGATGGATCTGTCATCCCCTGCATGAATTGCCACACTAACATTTCAATAATCACCAGTTAGCACTGTATAGGTGTGCATTACGATTTATCTGGAGTGTCACTCTGTTTCAGCGCTGCATTTATGGGCTGTTGAAACAGGACATGATTCAGAAAGGCCTGCAGTGTTTTCCCTGCAAAACATGAATGTGAGTGCATGAGCCGAGACATTATCAGTCCCCTCGCTGTAATTGAGAAAGCTCTCCATGTTATATTTACATTTACAGCCATAGGTAGTGCAATGTTAAAGTGCGACATTGACATAAATAATGTCACCTTATTATGTAAACAACATAAACTGTGTCTGAGAAATGTTGCAGTATATTCATTTTGCAAATATAAACCACTTGAGCACTCAGGGGGGAGCAGGAAGCACAAAAAGCCACCATTGTAGAGACAAAGATTCTTTTCGAAGTAACAATTCCTGCAGTGTAAATGTGCTTTCCACTGTACATAATTGGTGGTGATCTCAGATAGGAAGCCAGTGAGGGATTATGTCTTTGAATGAACATTAGTGACTCATTCCTGTTTGCTGGAAAGATGCTAATAGTCATCTCCTGCTCTGGTTATCTAACAGGGTGTTAAAAGAAGCTTTTGCCTGTGCAGAGGAAGCATGACTTACAAATCAAATCAAAATCTAGAGTTGTTCCGATGTCTGTGACACCCTGAAATGAGAATTAGTATTCACAGGTCTACCATTCAATGCATCCATCTAGTATCATACTTTAATACTTACTAAAAAAGTGGAAAAGTGGAACTGATCTCAGGCAAATTATCCCGTGACAAGATCAAACACAGGGGCAGAGACAAGGGGTGGCCACCCCTGAACTCTGATTGGCCACCCTGAAATCTTTAACCATTATTGGCTATTTGCCTTTTTAGGAGCAGTACTTATATTGAAATCTACTATTTGGGTTGTGTTTCGGCAGGCTGCTCGTAGCTTCTTTCTATTTAAATGTGCAACATTTTAATTGTTGGCACTTTGTTCAATTGTTGTTTTTAAAGTCTCTAAAGAATTGAGTTCAGCAGATTTAAATTTTGCTCTGCTGTTTAGTTTCCTTTTAAAGTTAAAACTTTATGCAACACTTTTTGGATTCTTTGCTATTAGAAGTTAAAGTAAATGATGATTAGTGGACATAACACTCCCAGGTTTGGTGTAAGCTCCTAATGCTTACCACAACTGGCCATCCCAACAAAATGATCAGACAATGGCTCAATGCTTGTAGGGAGTTAATGTTAGCCAAATCTCACAAAACTTCAGCAATGAATGAGTTCATTTTCTAATTGCACTGATATCAGTAGGATCAGTACAAGTATTTGCTCAAATCTGGATACAGGTTTGGTATTTGGTGAGGATAAAAGTAATCTCTGAAAATATCACAGTCTCCTCTTGTAAAGTGTTTGACAGCAATACTTTGCATAGTTTCTCTAAGTCTCAACATATTTTATCATACCAAATAAAGTCTCTCATTCTGTTTTTTAAATTAAGTGGAGTCTAACACTTCAGTTCAATTTCCACCATTGCATGGAGAGGATTATACACTCAGCACCAGGGCTGTATTAGTACCCCCAGGGACCCCTGGGCTCTGAGGCTCATGTACCCCTCACATGCAGGTACGCACACATACACAAACACACACACACACACACACGCACGCAGGCACGCAGGCACGCACGCACGCACGCACGCACGCACGCACGCACGCACGCATGAACGTTAGCTAGCTGCTCATCCTCCATCTCTTCACTTTGTTCTGCTTTTTTGAAAAAGCCACTTATAAGCGAGACGTTTTTTATTACTGTTGCGTCTTTCTTGTCTTTTTATTTTTCTTTCTTTCTCTTCGCCGCTCCGCTGGGCTTTTGGATGTCCATTTTCTGTCACTTGGCGAGTTTTCCTGCACTTCTTTCTGATACATTTTTTTAAAACTTCAATTACACATGATTGACTCGCTAGGCTGTCGCTGAGCACAGTTATGCTTCAGCAACGCCCTGTTTTACTCTAAAACACATGCACACATCTTAACTGATAGTGGGTCAGGTAACATGTTATGTTATTACATTTTTAATACAGACTTTTCATGAGAAACATATTTATTACAACCTATAAAGTGTATTGCAGTTTGCTAATTAATTCGAACATGTAAAAGTAAAAATACAAAAAAAAGCATGAAAGTAGAAAAGAAGAAATAGTTATACAAACATACAAAAAAAGAAACAGTTATACAAAAGAAACAAAAGCAGTGAAACAATTTACTTGACATGTGCGAAAAGGAAGAAGTTAAAACTTATCTAATCCTACCACTATATTCACTATTTTCTGCCATTATACTAGTGCCCTCCCACAAGTCAAATCTTCATATTTACACTGATAAACAAAAGTAAACCGCTCGTGATTCTCAATACTTGTCTTCCTCCCTGTACCTCATGAAAATGACTTCTTTATACCTCTTCTTGAACTCGATTATGTTCTGACATTGCTGTAGCTCCATATTGAGTTAGTTCTAAAGTTTTACACCACAGATTGATATACAAAAACTTCTCCTTGTGGTCCGAACACTCACCATCTTTAATCTTAGCTTCCCTCTTAAATTATAACCCCCCTCTCTTTCAAAGAATAATCTTTGAATGCCAAATAAGTCATCACTTTTCTTAGCTATCTGATAGGATGAAAATGCACCTTTTTTTCCCCTATTCCCATTGCGGAGGGCCCTTACCTGCTTAGGGGCCCCCTGGGCACGTGCCCATAATGCCCATATGGTAGATCCGGGGCTGCTCAGCACACTGCAGAAACAGCCTGTTTCATAAATTTCCTTGTTGAAAATTCATTGTGATTGCTCATTTGACATAAAAACAAAAAAGAAGATCTTTATTAGAAACTTAATTTAAGCATGTAGAGGACAAGATCAGCAGAAAGATTGATTGTTGCAAAAAAATACAAACAAGCCAGGAGTGTCTCATATGCAGGAGCTTTAAGTCCAAAAAACCTGAATTTTTTTTTTTTTTTTCAATAACACTGTTAAGTTGAATTCTCATTCTCCCCGCCATGTGATTTTGTCCCTCATATTTTAGAGTGTCCCATGGGGCTGGAGTCAATCCAAATTGACATTGGGCAAGGTGCAGGGTACAAACTGGACAATCACAGTTTACACAACAAAGCAGGCCTGTGTGCTTCGATCCAGAACCTTGTTTACTGTGAAATGACATTTACAAGAATGAATAAGTTAACTGTGATTATGTTTTAGATAACAAAGCTCCGACAGTCACTTAGGTCTTCTTATTTCAACATGACTTTAATGAACTTTTTTGAAAGAGAAATCAGAGAGAAAAAGTGGACTGGTTTCTCACACAGCGAGCACATATTGTTCCAATTTCCCTGAGTATACATTACAGACACATGACTAATGCTATTTGTACAGCAGCCTGGTAACACTGCTTAGCCATTTGATGTATGATGCTGATTATGATCAGACTGCTGCCGCTGACTGACCAGGTGTCGTGAGATAAGATCAGGACATCAGTTGTTCGTTGATGACGTGAGGCCTCCTGCACTGGAGACTTGTGGTTTCTTCTCCTCCCCAGCGGCCATCTGCAAAGTCCCCTAGTAGCAGTCAGAGAGGGAAAACAAAACAGATCTTTTTTTTTTTCCCTCTCCTTGTTCTCTTTGAAGTTTCCACAGCATCAGCAGGAAGAAGAAGAAAAAAAGCTGGGGGTGTGTTCGTCGTCACGAAACCCCACCCTCTTCCTGTGTCACATTGTTGACTCCTCACTAATTTTAAGGGCTTGGTTCTCGTATTTTCCAGTCTATGGTTTTACCCTTTGCTTACACACTGACATCATACATTCCATTTGTGAAAATCACCTCCTGAAGCAGACATACTCATGTGTGTGTGTGAGTGTGTGTGTGATGTAAACCATATAATTATCTACCATCGGCACTTGCTTCACTGTATGCTAGTAACAGGTCCGGTTGTTACAAACTCAGAGACTCATCACCACGTAGATTGAATGATGTAATTCATCTATTATTTTTTCACTAGATCTCCCCCGCACAAACTTACCCAGATCACACAACACAAATAGATATCTCTTCTTACAACACAAGCATTTAAACTGTGCTGGTGTGAAAGCAGTTTAAGTGGCCTTTAAAGCTTTGGCAAGTCAGTCAGTCCCTATGATAAGCCTGCTCCAGCTGCCTTCCTCATGTTTTAAGTCTTCACTTTGACTTCATATTTCTCATACAGACAAAACTTTTCTGACTCAAATTTGAACTAAAAAATAACTCTAACTTATTGGAATGCTAATTGATAACATTGAAATAGCTGATGTAACTTGTCTTGTCAAAGACCGTCCCCGACCTGCCCCTCTTAAAGGAACTGATTAAGTGTCTGTTGCCAGTTTTCTGGTTTTCCTCCATGCGTTCTCTAAGTACATTGTGTTCTGATGCATCCATTGTGTTGCTTTGATATTACAGCTGAAATAACCTGACTAATGCAAGCAATAACTTGGGGAAGATTTGAGGGATAACACTGGGAAAAGCCATCCTGTGTGTCTTTTCTGCCAGAGGGAAAGAGCCTTAGAATAACAGGCTTAAGATTAAGGGGGAAATATTTTCTGCTTTCGCTCACTGTTAGTACAGCTCGCAAGACTTTTTCTGCGGGAAAGACGTCCAAATATTCAATGTGGCTGATGGTGATGAGTAACAGGGAAGAGATTTTGGAGAAAGCCAAGTAACAGTCAAGCGTTTCCAAAATGTAAGATGATCTTTTTTATACACTCAGTGAAAAAAAATCAGGGACTTTCTGTTCAGAGTAGCTTATGGTAGAGCTACAGCTGTGATGTTCTTTTACATGAATTTAGGAAAAACTAAGGTGTAGTTAGAAACTCTAATGAAGGCTTTGTTTCAGTTTTAGCATGATAGCTAACTGTCATTACTCACTGAAGTAGAACAAGACCATTAATTCATGTTGTTAATTACACTAATTTAATTACTCTCCTACTATGAAACTGTTCCCTCTCTTGTGTGGAAACAGAATCCAAAAAGCTAGCATAAAACAAGTAGCTTGCCAGCAGACTCGCAGCTACAGCTAATCTAATGAAGCATTAATCACAGTAATGTTGCTGTGAGAGTTATTGAGTCATGCTGTATTTTCAGCTCTGTTACCACTTTTTCTTTACACTCCATGTACAGCTGTGGGGTGGCAACCAGGTTGAAGTAGGTGCAAGTGGGAATCGCATATCTTCTGTCCAGTGTGCAGAGGAGGTTTTTAAATCCGTCTTTGGTGACCGTGTGACCAGGCACCATGTCCTTAGTAATGTAGTGTGTTATGGCAGTCGTTATCTCCCGGTGTCCTTGGCTGTTCTTGTCATACGGAGTTACACTGGCAAAAGATGCTGTAATTGCAGTCTGTTTGCTACAATGGGCCTGGGCATCATTTTCACTCGACTTTTTCCCTGACTTTTTCGTCATGCACTCCTCGTGCAAATGCATGTGCCAGTATTTGTTGGTTTTGTTTCCGCTGGATGTTGCAACTTTAGCGTGACTGGTTTTGCACAGTACCTGTTTCTGGTGCCCGTCTGCAGCCTCAAACCCCAAATACTCCCAAATGACCGACGTGCTGTTTTTCGTTGGGATTAAATCCCCTAACTCCGCTTCTGGTTCCGCTGAAGCCAATTCAAAACACTTTAATGTTACAAAGCAAGAGGAGCTGGTTGATACTGGTTGGTTTGCGTAACCTGTCCATGAGTAGCATGCCGTTTCTGATTGGTGAGCTTGGCAGGATGGAAGGGAGACGGCTTGTATGTGTAAAGTTGACACAACAGATCCTGGGTCAGTCAGGAGCGCTGCAAAAAACGCAGCTTTGGCGATCACACGATCACGTTGTAAGAAAACAATAAATCGCATGCTAGCAGCTAGTGGTGCAACGGATCATCGTTGATCCGTGATCCGTACGGATGCCTCTCCACGGATCGGCACGGACGTGGTCCGCAGATCGGTTGATGAGAAAAGTTGCGCGTGTTCACGTGATGAAAGCATGTTCAATCCACACTCACTCGTCAAGCGCAGCGGTAGTCATGGCAAGTGAAGGAGCAGAGGAACTTGAAAACCCTCCTGCATCTGATCTGTCACGTATGGGAGCATTTTGGTTTCCCTGTGAAATACAGTGAATGCTGAATGTGCTTGAGCCACGTTATGAAATTCCGTCGCGCACCCACTAGACCAGAGGCTGTCAATACAGGGCCCGCGGGCCACATCCGGCCGCCTATTTGTGGCCCCCGAACTGTTATTCCTTCACTCTGTGTTTTGGTCGGGTCACCGCGTGTTTACCGGGACTTGTCTCCAAGTCAACAATACGCAGACAGGCTGTTACTAGGTCACTTAGAGTCCAATGCTGCGAGTGCAATTTTTTACTTTCACTTTCGTTTGTAGAGCAGTTCGAATATTGGCACTTTGCCAGCTGTAGGACCCTAGATTGCACAAATACTGTGAGTTCCAAGTTTGCATCTCAAATGAAAGAAGAATGGAATTAAACTTTTGAAGTTCCTCTGCTCCTTCACTTGCCATGCCATGAAATGCAGTGAATGAGGCAGGACTGGGCCCACAGTACATTTCGAGTTGATGGTTGTTTTTATTTAATTAGCAAAAGTTTACAAGTGTTTTACAAAATAAATGGAGGACAAAGTTATATTTGTCTTTTTTTTTGCTGATCCGAAAAATGATCCGATCCGTGACTCAAAACCGTGATCCGATCCGAACCGTGAGTTTTTTGATCCGTTGCACCCCTACTAGCAGCTCTGTTGGCTTGTACTCACTCAGATTAGCTTTACATGCTGTGCTATTACACGCATGCTTAGATTCTCAATTTGCAGTCTTAACACGCTACGTCAAGTCAACTTCATATTTAGCCCAATGACAAACATTATCTCAGGGCACTTTCTATGTATCAGTGCAGTGCAGGTATAATAACACTGTTCTGAATGAGCATGCCAACAATGCTGAAAATAAAGTAAGGAAGATGTCATTAAATTTATAGGTATCTTTAGAAGATATGAGTCCAAGTGCTAAAGTTAGAGGGTGAAGGACAAGGGAATCCATTCTCTGTGGACATTGAACACCTGTAGCAAGATTTAACTGAGTCTATCAAATAGTCCAGATGATGAACTCTGACCCACACATGTCAAAACTCATGGAAAAAGACAGATCAAGTCCAGTTGCCTTTCAGTTAAGCATGAAATTTGCACAACCTCACAAGGACTCACAACACACACAGAAAAAGTAAGTAATTTCAAGGCGTCTTCCTCGAGGGAGAATGAATGCTTGCCAAATTTCATGCCAATTTATCCAGTAGTTAATGAGATATTTCATTCTAGACTTACATGGTTTATACTTAAGTCTAGACTGGTTGTGGGCCAATTAACAGACTGACACTAACATCCCTCGAGTCATGCTACCAGTGTGTACAAATAACACTAATTATATCTGCAGTGGTCAGTTTTGTGTTTTAAAACTAAGACTTAGTTGCATCAGAGAGAAAAACTCCTCTGTGGTGTCACTGGGACTTTCCCCCAAACTTGTTTTTCAGTCATATGAATGATGCCCTGCTTTCCTATGAAATTGTTTTAAGATGTGATGGTTTGAGTATTAATTCTATGAAAATCAGCTTGTTGTGTTAAAGCGAGTCCTCGTTGAAGGGTGTTAGTTGTTTACATTCATGCACAACACCACACAGAGGATTTCTGTGGATGGGGCCTGACCCTGCAGCTGGGCCAGTTTATGTGATGCAGAGTGCCAGGTGGTAATAAAGCGACTGGAAAACCCAGAGTTAACCCACAAATGTGCATGGGTGGATGAGAGTAAATTCTTTATGTGAGTAGTTTTAAAACAAAGCTACATCTGTACCTATGAAAGACGTCTGATTTACTTTTTAGAAGTGTTTTTCTAATACTTACCGAGACTAGATTGAAAGGCCATGTTTAAATGTTATTCATGGCACATGATGCAAGCATGATTTTATTCTACACATAAAGTAAGTTAAGTATTTCTTCATCCAGAATCTTGCCAGCAGCGTATGTGGGAGTTGAGTTAGTGTCACTTTGCCATAATAATCACAAGCTAGCTTAAAATATTGTACAGAGCTGAAAACCCCCAATTACAGAGCAAGGCCCTCTTGTCACCTTGCACTAAATCTGTCAGGATAATCACAATCATGTGAATCAGGAACACTTGTTCTTCCGCTGCCTCCCCATTGACAACTGTCTGTCTTTACCATTTGTTCTTTAAAGCAATTTTTTTTTTTAAATCCTCTTTTATTTGCAGCACCTGCAGCGGCATGTTTGTCATTTTCACTCCAGACTTCAACATATCTTGCTTCAGTTCCTTTGTGCATTCAAAGGATTTCAAATGAGCTCTCCCATCCATCCCCCCCCCTTGCTGAGAGTCGCTCCCGGGGCTGATCTGACGCAGACCACATGCAGAGCTTGTGTATGATGGTATTGACTTTACATTCAGGGCTGCTTACTCTCCCAGGGCTTCCCTTGGAGAGGTAAAATAGAGTTGGCAACATTCTTTTGCCTCTTGTAAAACCTCACAGTGATTTTCAGCCTGCAGGATGGATTCGTGGATTTGTTTTGGGGGGATGTAAATCAGGCTCCTCCGAGGGGTGACAAGATGCAGATATGATGGAGCAACTTGAAAAGGAGAAAGTGCACATAAACCTGCTCTGTTTTTAATCTTGCTGTTATGATTGCCAAACATGCTCTCCCAATGATGTCAACATGCCCGTATAAATGGTGATGTCATCTAAAAAGAAAAAGGGATGCAGCAGAGCGTCGCCAACAGAAGACTGTCTAGGAGCCAGAGCATTAGCATAGAGGCTAGACAGGTCCACTTTCAAACCCAATCACCCTGGCTGTCATCTTTCTTGCTGCTACTGCTGCTTGTTGCTTCGAGCTGCTGCCAGGGCTCCGTCTGAAAATATCTACAAAATAATATTGAAAGAAATGGCTGGATTCCATAAAGATATTTCCCCTGCAGAGCTCATCTCTCTTTTTTTTCTCTCTCTCTCTCTCTTTGCCGTGCTGTAATTGGGGTGTGACCTAAATATCTGACTGAAGCTGCACTTGAGCGAGTCTGCAGCCTCATTGACCTACATATGGGGAGAACATTGGTAAAGCTGTGCAAGAATCAATACACTCAAATGTCCTTGCACTTGGCCTAAGGGTTGTCCTTTAAATGAAATAAATGTAGTGGTTATCGTCATTTATATTCAGTTTGTCACAAGTGATAAATGAAAACAGGTTGTCTGGAATGTGTAAGCAACCTGTTGGGTAACTTAAAAGTTCAGCAGAGTGATTCAACATCTTTTATTTGAAGGTATTAATTGAAGTTAAAAAGTGAACTTTCCTTCTTTTCTCCTATGTAATTATTTTGGTTTATGACTCTGAGGCTTCATCGCCACTCCCAGTTTGATCCTTTTTTCTTTGCTGTGTCAGCTTCCACTCAAAGAAACAATGCGTTACCAAACAGCCACAACAAGCCTCTCAAATGTACTTCTGACCTATTTAGGCTCCCATAACACTCGCTCTCTCTCATTAAATGTTTCGGCTGTTTCTTTGTCCTACACTTTTGTGGGTTTTTACAGCGTGTTTGTCGCCCGGGCTTTCTCTTGAGCAGTACATTGAGGACAATGAGTGACTCTGCAGAGATTAGATCTAACATAGAGTCAGAGGTGGTATCTTATGTTTCTGAAGATAACACTGATGACTCACTATAGAGCAGCTGCATTCAAACAGAAGGTCATTTAAGAAGTTTTTTTGTTTTTGAAACATGGACATTAATTCAAATAGACAATACTTTCAAAAACAGGAAGAAAAGGGCTAAAAGTTTGCTTTCTGCACTCAAAGTGATGTGTATACAAACAGTTACAGTTTTTCTCAGTTGTTTGGTACATTTCTCAAATCATCCTCGACATTTGCAAAACAGTAAGTGCATTTCTCAAAAACAATTCGTACAAATAGTAAAACACCATGGATTACCTGCAAAAGCCAGTATCTTGCTCAAAATCCTTAGTTCATCTCTCAAAAGTAAATATCTGTGTCAATGAACATGTCAGTGCCATCAGAGTGACAAGTCCTTGTGTCATTGTGTACGGATAAGACAGACAAACTGCTGTCATGTTGTCAATATAACAGTGTACTCTGGAGGGACGTTCTGATCTAAACTATGGCTAAAGTTTTGATGACAGTTATTGTAAATTGTAAGTTACACCTTAGTGTATGTGGGAGATTGATTGCAAGAGACTTGACCACGTAGCCTCACTCCTCTTCCTCTTCCTCTTCTTCTTCTCTTTGGCTGTTGACCCAGTCCAATTCCTTGTCCTTCCATTTTCAGACATTGCATCATTGTGTTGTGCTCTGGCTATATATATACTTGCCAGTTGATGGTTCATGAGACGCACCTTTGAGCTATGTCAGAAAACTGGTTGATCATCGGTTGATCTAATGCTTCACACATTTCCCTTCGTTAGAGAAAGTCAAGATTCACCTGAGAGCAATTTACCAATTCAGGACAGATTTACAAAAAAAGTCTGATGGAAATGTACAGAAATATGAGTGATATATTCTGACAACATGTTCAACCATTCTGCATGTGAAGACTTGAACTAATGCCTAAATGTTATGGGGGGTGAGCCTATTCAACAGAAACCCATTATAATACATTTTGATCAACATGACATAAGCACTTGATAATGTAGGAAACAGCAGATAATTGTACATAATCATTTGCATGGATGTACCGAAGCATTTGCAACTTGTTCAAATAAATGAGAAACTGCTTTTTTAATGTGCACAAGTTACGCAATGATGTGAAGATTGAACAAGTAGTTTTGAGAATTTCAATTCTGATCTGAGAAATGTACCAAAGCGACTGAGAAAAACTGTAAAATGTGTGTAAATAAACTTTATAACAGCCCTACATATAAAGGAAGATGAAAAGCTTTAGTCTTAATGATTTTGTTAGATTATTGCACAAAAATGTGAGCAGCATATTAAAAAAGTATGTCTAAAATATGGTGTTACCTGGAGAAACAGGGAATGGATGAACTGCTAAGAGTTTATTAACACAGTTAAAGCCTCAAATTAAAGCACGGCGAGACAAAGGCTGGGTACAGAATTCATTAGAGTTTATTCCCTGTGGTTTTGTAATTGATCGTGACAGATCCACCTCCTGTTGATGACAGCCTCTTTCCTACTGTGAGCCCCTCAGTGAGCTGGATTGATTTAGGACTTCCTCCTTGCTCTTCTTCCTCAGCCTTGGCAACAACAATAAAACTGGCTCCGGCCTGATGTTCTTCTGTTCTTACCCCTCCAGGGGTAACCAGGCTTGGTTTGGTTTACACGCGCCCTGTAATTAGGAACATCCTCCGGGTCTTGTAATGTCCGTGAAAAAAGGAATTGTTGGCGAGAAGATGACCAGCGCAGTTGTATAAAGTCAGAGACACAGGATAAATAAATGTTTGTTTTACAGCATGTGGACACAAGGTTACGAAGGATTTTAATTACAAAGCTGTCCTTGCTAAGATTGTTTATCCTGGGTGAGAACTAAAGGCCGGGCTAATTAGAGGTTTGGCACCTTGTGGCTGTTTTTAAGTTCTGTTCGGTGCTGTGAGTGGTATTTGATTTGACTTCAGATTGCTGATGTAAGCAGTTTGTGGGGAGCACTGTTGTTGTACTTCTTAAGGCCTAGGGGTGAAACTTCACAGGTTCAATGCCAATGAGAAATATCTCCTAAAAAAGGCATTCCATTACATTTTGTGTTCTTTTTGGCTAATTGTCTGATTACGAAGTCTGTGTCGCTGTTACTTGTTTGTTTCATTTTGGTAATTCTGCGCATGAAAATGGTTGATCACTTTGGTCCACTGAATTATCTTCAAAACTATACAACGAAACACCATTGGATAATGATGTACAGAAATTTGTGCTCCCAAAAGATGAACCAAGATCACTTTGGTCATTGTCCTCTGTAGTGCTACCACCAGGTTCACATTCAAACTTTTAAGTTTAAGGTCTTGAAAACATTTTAGTGGACTATCATGAAACTTGTTACACACATTCATGGTCCCCTTAAGATGAATCACATTTTTCTTTATTGCATCATCATCAGCAAACTATTTTAGCACCCTTGTGTTATGTTGCGGGTCAAATTGACCCATTTGAAAGTTCAAAAATCTGGAAAAAAAATGTTAAAAGTATTTTTTCGCTATGAAACTTCTTCTGCTTGGCTAAGCGTAAATAACATATAAAATGAAAATGCCTTGCCCGAGGACACTGCCATTTGACTGCAGGAGCTGGGATCAAATAGAAACAAGCTGGCAGCCATTGGGACAGTGAGGGACAAGTGGCTAGAGCAACTTCCACTGCTCTATAACCCAGGCCCTAATGTCAGAGTGGATGAAAGGCTAGAGGCATTCAAAGGTTCCTTCCATTGTAGACAATATGCCTTCCAAACCAGCTAAATACAGCATCAAAATCTGGGCAGCATGTGACAGAAGAGGTGTCTCTTGTTAAATTATCAACATCACTTCATAAAAATTAAAAGACTCAACATTTAAAATAAAATAAACAAAAATCTATGTCATGTAAAACTATTGTAATTATATTTAGGGCTTTCCAATGTACATTAAAAAAGTTTTAACATGCATTTTAATGAAAAACGAGTGAGTTATCGTCATTGAACCATGATCTGTGAGAATTAAAGAACACCAATGGACCAAATCTTGATTTAAATGGTTAGTAATTGAGTTAAAAAATTTGATTAAAAAAATGGGTATGGTAATTTTTGGGGTTCTGACACTTTTGAAAAATTGAATATGCCCTGGGTCAAATTGACCCAGGAACATTATTGCTGTTCCAGAGGAACTAACATAACAGGAGGGTTGACTTGTCCAATCTCTGCAAAACTATGACATACCCATTGGGTTTAATCTGTATATTAAGGATAGTGCTAATTAGCAAATGCTAGCATGCTAACTTGTTAAACTAAATTAGGGACCATGGTTAACAATTGTATGGTATTTGCCAAACATCAGCATGCTAGCATTGTCATTTAAAGCATTTTTGCATGCTGAGGCGAGCAAGTGAAGCCTTAAAAAGCAGCTAGCATAGCCGCTGAAATGACTCCTGAACTATAAAGTGCAACATATTTTGCCTGAAGCATTGAAGGACAGTTCAGAATCAGATTTTAATATGTTAATGCACTTATGTACCCTTTATACTCTAACAATGGAGCACAGAAGAGCCCCTAGTGTGTAGCCCATTCAACCTTGAGCAAACAATCCCACAATGCAATGCAACTCATTATGGAGATGCAACTACTTAAACTCAAATTAACAGTCGCAATGATTTTAATGATAATCAAAATAATTCATATGTGTTCAGAATTACATCATGCATTTTAGGACGGTTACCTTTCTGGGGGTCCGTTATATGAGGAGCATTTACAAAAGAACTCAACTCAACTTTATTTATATAGCACCTTTCATACATAACAACATGCAGCCCAAAGTGCTTCACAGAATAACATAGAGATTATGCTGTACACCATCGTTCATTATAAAATATGTAATGTATATATAATATGTAATGAATATATATGTAATGTATGTGTATGAATTGTATGTGCTTTGGCAACAACATATCTTTGTTCATGCTAATAAAGCAATTGAATTGAATTGACAGAAAACAACAACAATGATACAATTATAATGGCATGATTATAAATAAAATACTTAAAAAAATAATAATAATAATAATACAGTAAAATTAATAAAATAAGTAATAGTGGAAAGAAAAGCTAAAAATTAGGTAGAGTTAACAATATCAGATGAATACAAGAAATAAATATATAATAATTAAATAAGATAAATATATGTTAAAGCAATGATTCAAATAATAATGGTTAAAATAATAATACAAATAATAATGCAGTCCAGGTCTAAAAATAAATTACTCCAGATTAAAAGCTAGATTAAAAAGGTAAGTCTTAAGTTTACTTTTAAAAACATCCAGAGAGCTCGCTGTTTCAATGTCCAGAGGCAGAGAGTTCCACAATTTAGTGGCTTAAAAACAGAAAGCTCTCTGGCTGGCGCTTGTGTGAGACAGGAACCTTTAAAAGAATATAAAACCTTTGTTGTCTTGTCTTCAGAGCAACAAACTAAAAAAAAAGACTACAAGGCCATGTTTTTGGAATTGTACCTTTAAGTGGCTTCTGCTCCAACTAATTTGCAAAACCCTTCCACAGGCTTGATAGTCAAATGCACAGGATGTTAGAGCCACATTGTTTGTGCACCTCCAGGGAATTCCTCTTATTGATTAGACATGGAGCCTATAATTCAAGAGAAATCAATATCCATAGCTGTGCACAAAAATGACACTGTAGACTAAAATGTCTTTTGTAATTTATGATAGATGTCCAACCAGCTCATAAAGCTTCAACATATTATTTTCCTGTTAGTTTTGACAGCAATAATTACTGGATACAACTTCATCAGTCAGTGTCACTAATTGTTCAAATCAGATTTCCCAGCCAGCCTCCTTTTCCTCTTCTGTTACACAACATCTCCCTTGTTCTGTGGAGCATGATTATCTACACGTGATCTAAGCTAGGAACGATTGTCCGGACTCTTTCTTTCACTATTAGGAAGTTGGGTTTTTGTTTTTTTCTCTGACCAGCAGCCAGAATTACAGGCAGGAAATTGAGAGCAGAATCCGTGCCAGAGGGTGTGTATGTGTGTTTTGTAGCAAAGGGTGTTTTGTGGAGACAGCAAGTTGGATTGTGGATCCCGTCCCCCGCTCAGGCGCCATGAGGCCCACGCACAGGAAGCTTCTCCTGCTAAATACAGCTGACCAACCCCCTCTACCCCACCTCCCCACCCATCACCACCCATCCCTCCCTCCCTCCTCCATCTACAGGTCTGCACACTAAGAGCTGAACAGACAGTGAGAGTAGCCTCCTTTCTCTCCCTTTTTCCATCCCTCCATCCATCCACAGCTGTGACTTTAATGAGCTCTTGTTTGTTGTGAAGCATTGTTTTTTGAATCTTATTTTCTATCTATAAACGTCCATGACCGGGATCTGACCCTGCTGCTCGCTGCTCAATAATCACACAAACACGCCAGACCCCTCCAGACCCCCTGACCCTCTGATCTGTGGCAGAGACCCTGTAAAAGCTACTCTGTGGTGGCGGAAACAGGATTCTTTATGACCTCCCTCCTCTTTCATGGGTTGCCATCCCTGTAACACCCTTTCTATGCCTGTTTAGATCCAGAGCGAGTCGGGCCAAACAGCTTTTTACACACTGAGAGGAACTGAAGCCCCCGGGCACATCTTTGTACCAACAAATTGGTTAATAAAGTCCTCATAGTCCACAGTTGGTTATTTTTCTAATCTTAAACACCAGAACAGACTGGAGAGCAGCAGTAATCTTAGCAGAGTGCCGTCTAAACTGGCTGCATGTCAATCTGCTCTCCTTTGAATCAATGAGAATACTGAGCATCAGCACTCTGCAACCAGCCAGTCATTTAGTAGCATGAAAATTTGAATTTAGCAAGCAACAAATGGAGGCTTCTCAGGAGATAACAGGGAGTTGGGCGACCTGTTAGCATTAATTTCGTACTATACAAGTCATTTTCACGCACACATACAGAAACGTTATTACATTAATCCAAGGCTGCTTTCCCAAGAAACTCTGTTCATGTTAGATTATCTACTGGTCTTACAGTGTGAGCTGTCTGTTATAGCTGAGTGTGTGTGAGCATGTCTGATACAGAGTTTGCAGCATACAAAATTTTGCACAGGCTACAAGATTTATTTAGCCTCTTCTGGACACAGGAATTTAAGAAATAGTCACCTGTTAATTTATAGCTACACAAACTTAGCATTGCCACCTTTATCATTCATTTAGCAGCATGTTTTTAGACTGTAAAAAATATGGATGTGGTATCCGTGACGTTTCTGAAGCACTGTTTTGAGGCCACTCGTCGGCGGGAGCCATATTGCTGCTTTCGAGCGATTGTGACGTAAAGAGGCGGGCTTTGAGCCTCCTAGCCAACAGCTGCAGTGTTCCCGCCTGTCAGTCAAGTCAGCTGTGCCTCTCATTGGAATACTCCGAATCTAAATATCTTCAAAACTGCTGAGTTAGAAAAAAATTCACCCCCCGTACAGTGTGTGCCGATCGATAAATGAGCTATCCAGACTACACTCGTCTTTTGTACCAGGCTCTAAACATGTTATTTCTGCTGTAAAGATTGTCTTTTTTGAATTGTTGTGTATGTGGTTTCCGATACTTCCGGAGCCAGCCTCAAGTGGATTCTTGATGAACTGCAGTTTTTAGCACTTCTGCATTGGACTCATATTTTTGGTTGCCGCTTGGTTTCTAGCTGCCAATAAACTAAGTAGTATGATTTGTCCTTTTTAAGACGTTGTATGTTAGCGTTTGGTGCTAAAGACCTGAAATAAAGTGAGTTAAAATGTTCATAGACTTAAAGCTGATTTAACAGATTTATTCTGTCTTTGGTGGGGATTTAATAACAAAAAATATTCACTCATAGCGCATAACAATTTGTTAGCTCAGGCTAACAATGCTTTATCTACACAAATTTAGCAGAAACCATAAACTATTAGTATTCAACAGATTTATTTAGCCTCTTCTGGACACTGGAAATTGAAAAATAACCAACAATCAATTTACGACACTTTATTAGCTAAGGCTAACAGTGTCTTGTGTACATAAACTTAGCAGGTACCACCATTAGCATTCATTTTGTGGCATGTTTTTAGCTGTTTATGAATATATATAATTGTGTATGTGTGTGTGAATGAATATATATATGTGTGTGTGTGTGTGTGTACGTGTGTGCGTGTGTATGTGTGTGTTTGTTTATTTGTATGTATTTAATTAATAAAATATGTATTTATATTTATATAAATATACATATATAAAGATAGACAGACAGACAGACAGACAGACAGACAGACAGACAGACAGACAGACTGACTGACTGACTGACTGACTGACTGACTGACTGACTGACTGACTGACTGACTGACTGACTGACTGACTGACTGACTGACTGATTGATTGATTGATTGATTGATAGATAGAGTGTTTAAAGCTGGGGTTGGTAATCAGATTTAGATACACTTTTTGTTATACTGGTTAAAATGATCTTTATGTCCCGATGGCAATCAATAAATAATGTGTTCTTAAAAAAGAGTGAAAAAAAGCTGCTATCTACAGCCGGAGTAAACCTGGGAAAACACCAACCAATCCCTGCCATCAGGAGCCAAAATATGAAACCAATCAAATCCCGTCCTGCCGTTCTGCCCGCCTCCTGCGCGTACATTTCATGTTTGTTTGTGTTTTTAACTTTCACTATGATAATGTTCTGGTGTTTTCTTACCGCTGAGTGAGACATGAGTTGATGTAGTGCAAAACACAAACGATGTGCTGAGGACCAGTTTTGAATCAGTCACGATCATATGGTTGCGAAGCAGCGGAGGAGCTCCGAGGGGAGGGGGGGGCTTAGATGAAGTCCCGAGGACATGCTACATTCGAATTCATGCTAGTTTTCTGTGACTACCAACCCTAGCTTTAAATGTCTGTTTAGTTGCATTGGAAAGATGGTCTTTATCCAGTTAGAGTGAACTTTATCTGTCTTCTCACCTAGCAGAGACATCCTAGTAATCTCATTTTAAATGAAGCATGACTGTGTAGACAATTGGCTGCTTCTGTAGACAGTATACATCTGTCCTCCTATAACTTTCAGTGCTCTACACCCAGCCCAGCAGCCTTGTTGGGACATGCCACTGCCAGATTGCGAAGAGATCAATATGCTCAGCAGGAGGCAGCAAATGAAGGAGATAAGAAGAGGGGACTTTAGGATGAGATGGAAAAGATGATGAGCTCTGAAGAGGAAGGGGAAGGGGGATAAATTCATGCTGAGAGCATGTCTTTATGACCGACTTATGACTCAAAAAATCTGTAGAACTAATGGCAGAATAAGCGATGTGCTGTATGCTGCCTAACATAAAGACATGATGGAAGTGATAAGAGGGGATCAAAGAGAAGCAAACACAACATCTGATGAGTCGGAGTGACTGGGGAGTTCTTATCAGAGCTCAGAAAGAGTTTGCAGTGAGACTGAACTCAGCAGCAAGTGGCTTGTGTTAATGTGATTAAGGCTGTTTGAACTGTTGCAGGGCAGGAGTGACCCTGGCCAGCAGGCTCCCAGTATGGAACATGTATGGGGATTGTTTGAGCCCCTGGGACAGTTGTAAATGTCAGCTTCTGTTACATAATCAGGGATAACAAGACAAATACTCACATTGACCGTTAGCTAAATCTATTACTGCTTCTACATATTTTTAAACACAATTTTTACTGATTATTTTAATCAATTTGTGAGATTATTTTACTGATTTCTATCTTGTTTTTTTGTCTTTTAGTGAAGCTCTTTGAGTGTTAAACAGAGGGATCATTGCAAGTGATACTTCAGGGACATTTCACTGTGTGGTTTGCAGATTGCCACACACTTGAAGCGATTGCAGCAAATACCAAAGGTCTGTCCAACTTTTATCAAGTGCTATGATAATCCAACAGATGGATTATTTTTTCAAGGGTTAATTGTCTGAATCTGCAGCTCAGCTAACTGGAAAATGCCCCAAGTATTTGGTGCATTCAGTGAATTTTTGCAGCTTGTGGGCATAACAGCCAAGCATCGATAACCAAACATGGCCAAAGCGGGCTCAGCTGTTTAAGGTACTCATCTGTGTGGTTTCTGCTGCCGTGTATTAAAAGAGGCTTTGGAGTGCTCCTGAGCTCTGCGGACTCCTTATCCCCATCACTGTTGTGTAAAGAGAGGGAGTCTAATCCTATCTGGCCTGCAAATCCTCCTCTGGGGCCCAGACTGTGTGGAAACAGGCAAACCAACACACATTGGCGCCTGACTGGCCCTCCCTTTATATGTCTTTTTTTTTAAGTGTGTGCACAGACAAATACACACACACACACACACACACACACACACACACACACACACACACACACACACACACACACACACACACTTCTGGATGGCTGCCAATGATGCTGCAGTCACAGGTGAGTGCTGAAGTTTACTGCAAACAAAGACAGGGATTGTCAGGATACTTATTCCTGTCTCATATGTGAAAGCGTGGAAAGTGATGCCCATTACATGTAAGCACAAGGTCAAAGAATTCATGGATTGACAGGTTATGAACAGACATTGAGTATAAAGAGAAATATAAATCTCTCCTTTCACACAATGCTTCCCAGAGGCTGAGGTGAAGTGAGAATGTGTGTCCTGCTTTCAACTCTGCCTCCTCTTACAGTAAGATGGCGTAAAAGTCGATTATAACACCGCCACCAAACCAAAAAACGAAAACACTGACCTCCCCTCGTCTCCTGTTCAAGCCAGAGAGAACAGATCTGTAATTGTTGCTTTGCCTCTCTGCACTCCTTCGCCACACAGTTACATTATCCCCAAATGACAAACACACTGTGTTATTTAGGGTGATCCACAAAAACTGCAGGAGCCAGTTGGACTATGCGCTAAAACACACACGAATGGCAGTCTGACAGGTTCTGTACACAAATCATCCTCTACAAATAAGCAGTGTGAACAAAGTCCTCTCTGTTTTTTACAAATTAAACTGAAAAATGTATGTGTTTGTTGTCAAAATTGCAGGTTATCATGTGTGACGGGTTTTGTTCAGGTTATTTTACTCTCATTTTGTATGTTTTGGAGAAATAGCTCATCCATTTTTAACCTGAAGTATTCTTAGCATCACTCTTAGCAATTAGTCAGTGAGTATGCTGGGAGTTTTAGTCTCTAATTTCACACTGTGTAGCAAAAAGCACCATATATATGCACTTTCTAATGCAAACTGAGAAGTGTGCAGCCTTCCATGGGGGTCTTCATTTTTTTTTCCACAAACCTTGAAATCCTTAGGACAAGGTTAGCAGTGACATTGAGTTATGTTTAAGAGAGGATCAGATCGATGCTTTCCTTCCTTTATTTGACTGACAAATGATCAGAGTCTAAATATCGTGTTGCGTTTGTGACCTCAGAGAACCCTCGAAACATTGGACCCCTGCCAAAACTCAGCTTACCTAATGTGCGAAACACTCAGCTGTGATGCAGTTAAAGCAAACTCTACACCAGGAGTTTCACTTTCCACATTTCAAACGTGATCCATGGGTGTACGTAGAAGAAGAAAAAATGTGTTGCTGAAAATTTTTAGAATAAGAGACTGAGTAACAGAAAATCCTGGAAGGGCAATAAGTGTAAAATGATCTGACTTTTCTGTGTCCATCTTTATTTATTTTTCTTGAAAGACTAAGGTTGCTATTAATGTATGTGATGGATTGAATTTGCCTTTCCAAATAAAAAGATAATTTCAAAAAAAAAAAGAATAAGAGACTGTAATGAAAGTCGATGGGAATTAGGGTTGCCACCTTCCAAGCAGAAAAATAAAGGACACCCCCGGCAGCCGGGGTGTCACTCTGCAGGGGCCCGACCACCAATGGCCTAGTAGTGGGGTGGGGCACTAGTTGTGGTAAATCATAATCAAGACATTGTTTTAATAACGTATTAGTTAAAGTTTGAAGTACTTTATTACACACTATTTTTCAGAAAATATCTGCAAACATAAACATCACACAACTTGAGTAAATGCTTAAACGCTAGTTAACTCCCCAGAGACATTTTCTTTCCAATTTTGGAATCACTGAGTATCTTCTGATTAAGTTCGTGTCCACAGTCTGAACTGTTGAACCTGAGGTTGTGCTTGACTGTGTAGTACACCTGTGTCAACTCAGCTGCTGTGACCTATAGGGGGGAGTAGGATTACAGATTTGTAAATAAATAGTCAGGATTTTATAGCATTTTTTTAAATGATTCTGTCCTGTCTGTCTTTTTATTGTTTTCTCATGAAATCATGAATGGTACTATCAATATTGTATTGAATTATTTTTCTTATTGTGTTGATAAAATGTCTGTTCTTGATGTATTGATGAGAAATCAGTGAAACACTATGGTAGCTTAAACATAATTTATTCCTTTTTAACATATACTGTTGATTCACTAGGAGGATTCATTTTTTCAAATCAATCATATATTATTATTTATTAATGAGCTTACTGTATCTGCCTCCGCAGATGCTTCAGGTAAGAAGAACTCTGAGACTGCCGTTTGGTATTTGTTGGTCCTGATTTTGCGGGAATGTTGCTCTCCCGCAGGGTGCCGTCACGCGTCCGACAGGCCACCATGCGCCACCATGGTGCTGCGTTCAAGGCAAATTGGAAATACAGGACAAACCGTGTCCCATATTGGTTCAAAACAGGACACAATGAATAAGTGTGAAATACGGGATAATTTCATATTTTACGGGATGGGTGGCAACCCTAATGGGAACAGCCAGTTAGTACAGCTGTAGCTTTCTTTCCTTTAGCTTTTTGGAACTGTAAACGGATTGAGGCTAGCAGTTTCCTGCCATTATTAATGACTATGCTAACTAAAGCAGGGGGGCAGCTATCTTGGCTGAGGTGCATTTCATTTTTAGACTATTTTTCTGAAAATGTCGCTTCTTAGGGACACAAGTTGGTATATTTTTAAGCTATGGACAGCTATAAGCTAGCAGTTTCTAATTCCATTCTAGCTATGCTGATTTTAGCTTCATTAAAGTAGTATCAGTCTTCTCATTATTCTAAACCATAGTCCCTGTTTTTTTAACCATTTCTTCAAAGAGTTTTGGTCTGTTATTTTAAACCCCAATAGCCAATAATTCTCAGATAATAAGTGATGAAACCACTTAGCCTATATGTGTGAGCTTAACACGTCAACTATTCAAGCAAAAGTGTCGAGAATACAAGAAATCATTCCATCACATCTCTGTAAATTTGCATTTTTATTAATCCCAAATCACTCCCCTGAATTGGAATTATTCCTCACCGATTAGCACCCCTCTTTATTCCTCAGAGGCTTATACTCCGCTAGCCGATCTATCTCTGCTCTGCAGAGCCCATAAATTGTGGCTAAAGAGGGTAGACAAACACAGTGTGCTGGTGGTGTGGGAATCAGGCGATTTAATCCTTTGTCATTATCTGACAGGCCCTGCCAGCAGACATCTGCTTATGAATGCAGTTTCAGGGAACCCTGAGAAAACCGGCGTAGCTGAGGTTAGGGAGGAAAAGACACACCCTGGTCCCTTTATGCTGCTTACATGCACTTCGTTAGGGAATGGGTGTTGTGCTCAACAATGGAGAACAGCCCCTGTCGCTGATAGCTTTATCTCTGGGTGGTTAAACAGGCACCAGAATCCGCCCAGGAGCGCTCAACTCCAGATTCAGTAGAAAAACTAACTTCCTGTAACCTAAACAAGAATGATGAGTCAGGTTAATAAAGGTGAAATAATGAGTCATGCTTGAAAAGAAGAGAACAGAGCAGTGATGTGAAACAGCGGGCAGGAAGTTTGTTGTTTCACAGAGAGAGAAGTTTGACATTACAATATCTACAAGTGAGCCCAAGTGTGTTTGTAAAACTGGAGAGAATGATCTATTTGATGAAAATAAACGAATGAATGAATGCATAAATAAATAAAACAAGAAACATAACAGCTGACTTAAAGAGGAAAAACAGGAGAAAGCTGATTCTGTTTGTTTCTTAAAAGGACCGCTGGAAAATGCAATGTGGCAAACAGAGGAAAACAGAATCAGTGGAAAGGATACTAATCTAAACCTAATCCCCTCAGCATCTGTCACTGATGCATTAATCAGACAGAAAGGAAACATGTTATTCTGTAATGCCTCCTCTTATCGTAAGCCACTGTTGTTGAATTTTGTGGAGTGGTTATGGGTCACAAGGCTTTTTCTTCTAGAAACAACAACAACAAAAACTCCTTGTAAATCAGTTTTACCTCTTTAAGCTGGATTTGAATCGACAAGCTAAACTGATTTTGGTTACAATGCTGTGAATTCAGAGCGCATGTATAAATGGTTATGAAGGATTTTTAAACTGCTTGTAATTAGATTATAAAAGATTTACAGGCTGCATATTTAATGCATGTGTCCTCTTACGAGGCTTTATTAAATAACTACATCTACACGCTGCTGCTGCTTCTAAACCTTGCTTGTTTGCTTCTGTTACATATTTGCTTCTGAGGGTTTTTAACAGTGCTGAGGCTTCAAATTCAATCAACATCTTGTGTTGCTTTCTAATCTCAACAATTAACTCCAGGAGGCTCTAAATACAAGGACGCTGCTTGCTTTTCCTAGTTTAATTAATTAGAGTAACATGCGCCATTAGCACATTGATTCAGATCAGTCAGCTTCTGATTTTCACCCCCCCAAAAAAAAACACTTGTCATGAGTGGTATCACAGTCGTCGGCTGATGGGTTTCATGGCTGATTGCCCGTGCGTATGGATCCATTGTGGTCGCGTCAGTGGGAGTGTATTGTTTAGATGATTAACAGCACCTGGAGGTGTGATGCCCGGTCACTGATGGGCTCCTCACTTAGCGTTTAATCATTATGAAACACATGCTGTCGCTTCATGCTCCTGAGCCCCATCACTTAAAATATGGGGGGGCTTATGTTGAGGACAATCCCAGTAGGGGATGAGTGTGTAGGGTAAAAAAAAAAAGGCCTAGAGGCTTCTGGGCATAGGCGTGTCTAGCCCATTTTTGGGGGTGCTGAAGCAGATTTTGTACTGTATGTCCTTTTTAACAAGCTAGAAAAGTTTCAAAACCATACAGTACTTGGTCGAAACGTAATATTTTAACAACAAAAATACAGCAGCTCCACCGCGTTTTAAAGTCCAAAAAATAACTCCAATGTCAATTTTTGGTATTTTTGGTACTCACTATAAGGGGCTGGTTTACTCCAGAAACATACATACTGTTTATGTATATGTTGAGGAGCTGCTGTATCAACATGAGATGTATTTCCCCAGAAATTAGGGCTGCCATATGTTTCTTTTATGATTCCAATCCATTTCTCTTTTGCTGTGTCTCAGCATTTAAATAACCTTTATCAGATTTGATGGTTTAGTCACAAACTTTCCCAAAAAGTGTTAAACTTTTCTTTCATGTACAAAACAATGAAATTTATCTTGCCTGGCTCAGCACCCCTAAACATCAGATCCTAGAATCGCCCCTACTTCTGGGTACATCTGTACATCGAGTGTGGTGCTACAGTGTGAGGTCAGGTTGAGAGCAAGATGATTAAAGTAGCGACAATGTGCATCAAATCTCAAACACACCATGGGATAGGACGCATTAATCTCTGTCGGCAAATCCTCAGCTTCTCTGTGAACAAAATAAAAACATAGAGTCCTTTTGAAAATGTGTTTACACAAGCAGAAGTCACTTGCTCAGCTCTGATTGGATTCACTTTGTTGTTGTTTTTTTTACTCTCTACGCTTACATCTGTTATGACATCGCTGATGGACAAACTGTCAGCCCTCGCATGCGCATCTACCTCGTCACACGGAGGAATTTTGAACACGAACTAATCTGCTTTATCACGGTAAACACATTGATTATGCAATAACACATAATTAGGATAATGATTCACCCGCACATGACAGTGAATGCCTGCGCTCAAACACAAACAAATGTCCTCTTTAGCGACTAGCTTTCAGTTTCATCTTCGCTTATCTAGATTAGGCTCATTAAGATCAGAAATCTCTTTTACAAGCAGCACATTACATGTCACTGAAAGCAATAAAAACATCACCTGAATAAATTATACATCATAAATGTAGGAAAAGTAGAAAATTTAATTTAATTCATGCATGAAACTGCTTAACATATGCGCTCTATAGCTTTTGACTAATGGCATCCTGTGTCTGCATGTGACTCGCGACTCCCTCTCCATTTCACCCTGTCGACCTTCCTCCTGGTACACAAATATTGCTCATTACATGGGGGTTTATGTGCTCGATACAGCCATTGACCCTCAGCCTGCTGCTGGCTCCTGCCTCTCTACCTCCCCTCTTCCTCATCTCCTCCCTGTCGATGGCTAGTTACCAATGGGGCAGTAAATTACAGCGGCTGGAGCTGGGATTAGGTATGAGAGGGGGATGTCTGAGAGGCAGGAGTGGAGGAGGATACACAGTCATGTACACACAAATAAACACACACGGGCATGGATGATTGTCTTTTCGTATGCCAGACAGCTCCACATTTTACAGCTCCTCCCCCTTCTTCACCTGCAGATTGTGTTATCAATCAATCCAATTTCCTGTTTGCTTTTTTTTTCTTGACTTTTTTATGTTTGCAGATGCACAGGTCTGAATACACATGCAGCAATGTTCACATTTCTGCAACAGAAATATATTTGAATACAAAGAAGTGAGAGCAAAGTCGCAATTTGCTGTAGATGGCTAAAATATGGCTTAACATTTTCCTCAACATGTGGAATGCATCTGCCAGGAGGAGCAGGTTTTACAATTAATTCCCCTGAAAATCATCTTTTTCTCTTGTAACCGTAAAATTTTACAAAATGTGTAAATAACTTACACATTTTTGCACTTTGGAATTCAAAACAAGATAAACGATTTCCCTGAATACCTACATTCAACATAAATCCACTTCAGAATGCAGGTGAGCATGTCCTCTCTTGACCTTTTATGCTACGTTTCAATGCTCATGCAGCCTAAGCTGTAAGTTCTTTTAAGCTTATTTTGCACAAATGAAGTTAAGGTGTTAACTTAACTTAGCTCGGGAGCAGGACCACGCCTAAACCACATCCTCAATCACCTGACAAGCCTACTTAAACATAGCCAGCCTACTCCAACTGCTTGTCCATGATTCTTCAACCCACCCTCCCTCACCTTACTCTACTCCACTTAACCTTTTTCCTTATCCTCTCCTACTCAACTTGTGCTCGCTTCTTCTTTGCCCTTGTACACTTTCAGGTACAACCTGGGTCAAGATCAGCTCCGGCAGGATGACGCTGAGACGGAACCCCCATCCTGAGTCTCCTTCTGCTGGGCACACTACACACAACTAAATCATTACATGTTCAAACTTATATCCTTGTGTGGCGTGGTCCTTGTTAGTGACTAAAGAATCATGTAGGACTGTTTAGAAATAAATTCAAATCTTGTATTCAGTGACACATGTAAAAGCATCATGCTAAGAAGAGCATCTTTTACACTTATTTCCATTGAAAATCACCTTTTTACCTGTGTATAGCAAAACTTTGTGTGGGTGCAAGTAGTTTACACATTTTTGCACTTTCAGGTTTTCAAAAGGAGGGAAATCCTCTTCCTTATTGGCTCCGTTTTGACATTTATCTACTTTTAATCTGCATGAAAGTATGTCCCTCTTAACTTTTTATGTCCTTTTTTTGTTTACAGTTGCACACATTTGAATGCACTTCATATTTTAGTGTTTAGCAAGCTTATATTTTTTACATTTCTTCAACAAAAAGCAAATTTGATTATCAAGGAATGAATGTAGAGACTTTCTATAATAGCATAACTTCTAAAATCATTGATTAAAATTAGCTTATTTACCAAACCATACCCACTACATACAAGGACTCTACCTCAGCTGCTTTTGCACATTAAACCATTTACTTTATCTCCAATACTGTCTGCACCTTAATATCATTTGGACTATTATCCATTTACATTGTCCATCTTTAAACTGTCATGGCACTGCACTACCTGCACTGTGTACATAGGCTGTTTTTAACTGTATTATAATTTTATTGTATTTTATATTTAAATTTTTGCTATTTAAGAACTGGAAGAGAGAAACAGTGTCTCGTTTTTCCTGTATGTCTTTGTATATATAGTGAAAATTGACAATAAAAACCTTTTTATCTGGAAAAAAATCTGGATTTTGCAGCAACACAGACATAAAGTAGTTGTACAAGAAGAATAAGGGGAGAAAAAATAGGGTACAAATATAGAAAAAAAAATGTTGCATATGAAAAAAAAATCAAAGGAGATTAAACATATTCCCATTTCAAAGCCTCATGAAGGCTTGGCCTCTCTTCACTTGTTCAGTTAATTTTTGGTGCACAGGTTTGTTCATGCGGCAGTCCTCATCGTTTAAAGGTGATTTTGAAGCTGGAGAGACAATAAGGCAACCAAAACATTATCAAAATACAATTATTTTTTTACAAGTTTTAACCCTCCTCTTATGTTGCGGGTTAAATTGACCCATTTTAAAGTTAAAAAAAAAAGAAAAAAAGTTGAAAGTATTATTTCACTATGTAACTTCTTAATTAGTGTAAACAACAATGAAAATGTCTCATTCACACATTTGCATTGCACATCTGTGAGAATTAAAGAACACCACTGAAATATATATATTAATTTAAATGTTTAGTAATGGAGGGAATAATGAGATTTAAAAAAAAATCTATTGGGATTTTTTTGGGTTTGGACACTTTTGCATCATTAAATATGCTCTGGGTCAAATTGACCCAGGAACATTATTGCTGTCCCTAAGAAACAAACATAACAGGAGGGTTAAAATCAGTCTTCCAGGAGGCATACCCTTTGTATTCATTTCCATTAAATAATAACTTCCCTCCTTTAATTAAAGTATTTTGAAAACGACAATAATTCACACATTAATGTGAATACATGCAAATCTACAGGACACGGTAATCACTGCTCTGAATGGCACATTTCCACAATGACCCACTTGAAAGCAGCATGTGTGCATGTCCTCTCTCAACATGACTTGTTAACATTCATATCATTATTATTTTTCTTACAGTGCATGTTGGGGGTAAGAGGAGCCTGTAGTCTTAATATAGGGGATGACCTCAGCGGTGTCCTTTCCTGGGCTCCTACTATAGACGGACTGTGCACACATGGACTCGTGCTCAAGGCGGCTGATGGAAATAGAATTGCTGCAGGGATTTCTCCGCCAAATGACCTGGAAAACATTGCCTGCTTGACTTGTGGGATAATATGTGTATCTCCTGCATGTCTTTGCACTGCTTTCTAATAATTTAAGACACTGGAGTCATCTTTTGCTATTTGCTCGCTTATTTAATTCAATCATTAAGTGTTATTTTCCAGTAAGAGATAAGCTTCTCTGACACCACAGGATCAGGACGCTGTAGTGTCTCTTTAATATGAGCACTGTGCTGTGTTGTAGGAGCTAATTCACTCGATGACTAAATGCTAAACCAATTCAAGACTGCTCTTTTGGTGTAACTCCAAACTATTTGGCATTCCTGTCTCAGTTTTCTCTCTGTAGAGCACTGCCAAAACATTTTAGAAATAATTAGGTGCACTTCTGTGAAAACGCTCAGAAATCTCCATCCCCTCACTTGCTCTTTTTTTTTCCACCAACAGAAATGCAAGTTTCCAACGTGCTTGTGTGTTTGCATGTGCAAGTGTACGCAGTGTGTGGGGTCTTTGTGTCCAGGAGTGAGAGACCTGCTCCAGTGATTAATGGGGTTCCTGTGTGAGGCACCGCAAGGCGCCGTACACAATCGCAGGGCCAGACCGCAGCCCCGCCAGGCTTGTCCTTCACATGAGGAGGAGAGAAAGGCGGGAAGGAGGGGAGAGGGTGGAAGGGAAAATGTTCCCTTGCTTGTCCTTTACTCTCTCTTTCCTCCCCTTCTGCCCATCTATCCTGCTTTTCCCCTCCTAAAACTAACCACTCTTTACTCCCACCTCTTTTTCTCCCTCCTCCCCCTGTCCTCTCTTCAACTCAAACTGTCCACATGTACTCTCACACGTGCACATGAACTCGATGTGCAAAAGCAAATTTTAAAAAAAAACATAGGCAAAAAGAAAAGCAGAAGTGCAGTGAAAAAAAAAACAGAGATAAAGTGAATTGTCAGCACAACACAAGCTCCAGCTTTGAAGAAAAAGCCGGGGTGGAGGGTGAGGAGCCTGCTGTGTTTCCCCTCTCTCTCCCACCCCTAAACCTCCCCTTCCCTGTGGTTTCGGGTATGCAGCCCCCTCTCCTCAGTGTTAAACAAGCCTTTTAAATAGGCTTTAACCTGGGCCCACCCTCAATGGGGCCATTGTGGGAACGGATGTGTGGACGTTAGTGCTCGGTAAACAGTGCTACTTGTCCCTTTCTCACATTCGGAGGCCATTCTGCCCGGAGGTTGAAGCTGTGGTGTGTGTGTGAGTGAGAGTGTGTGTGTATTTGGGGAAGTCTATGTGTCAGAGTTTGTGAGCTAGAGACAGAGAAAAGCTGAAATGACTTGATAGAAGAAAAAAAAAACAATGGTAGAAGAGGAAATAACAGAAATGTGTTCAAAAAGAAAATTAAGGACAGAACATTGATTAAAAAGTTGATCTCAAATTCTTTCATACAGCCACATTAAGTTTGATTGACTTTGCATTCTGTCGGTCAATGAATCTGAGCTGTCCGGGGTCTCTGACCACTTCTCCTGCCCTGACATCCACCCTGTTGTCTTTTTTGTTAACACTTAACGACTGCCGACTTATTTAGTTAACCCACGTCAGTTCAGGCTCTGGATTTCATTATCTTCCCTCTCCCAGGGTCTCTAATTGGGCCTCACTGTTGTCGGCCTGGCACCTGCAGTTGGCCTGCATGTCACTGTAGCCGTGGTAACAGCAGCATGCTGTGATGCTGATTCTCCGAGCCTCGGCGGCTGCAAGTCCCCCAGCCGACCCCCCACCTGCTCCTCCCCTGCCATTCCCCCATTACCAGCGCTGTATTGTCCCCCATCCCCCGCTTCAAGTGAAAAAATGTCACTCATTAGGCGTTACAGGCTGATTTTGTTTGACGACTAGCAAATATTTTAGAGCTGAGAGCTCAAATGTGATCAATAAACTACGACATGAAACCTGTTATATTGAGGGGAAGCATACATGTCTTCCACCATATAACCCAGCAGGTTGAATTAGTTCATTTGCATGCCCCAGTTTACTTGTCTTACTCATATTTGACAGGTTTGAGGAAGTTGTTTGAAAGCTGGGTTCTCTTTAAGCAGAGTGGAAATACTTTGTTTCTGCTCACTGTTTTGTTTCACTTTTTCTTCAAGGAGTGAAATTAGTAGTTTCATATGTGTAAAGCAACAAAGATAGGCTACTGCCAGTAAGCCTGTTAGCTTAGCTGAGGTAAGTTTAGCTTAACAGACTAACTGGCAGTAGCTAATTTCAGCCCAGCTTAACTCAGTCTGATTTGTTTATATTAGCATGGTTTATCTTCACTTACTTTAGTTTAGCTGGGTTGAGCCTGTTTTCTTTTATCTTAGCTCAGTTCAGCATAACTTAGCCTGGTTTAGCTCAGCTCAGCTTAACTCAGTTTGGTTTAGTTTGGATGAGCTTGGTTTATAGCTTTGTGTGCCATAGCTAAGCATAGTAAAGTTTAGCTCGGCTCATTTGAGATTAGCTTATTTCACTTAAAGCTAGGGTTGGTAGTCACGGAAAACTTGCATGAATTTGAATGTAGCATTTCCTCAGGACTCTGTGTAACCCTCCCCCCAATTCTCACAGGTTATTTAGGCACACTACTATTTTACAGGGAGCGATGAGCTTGTTAGGTGGATCTGGTAAAAAAAAAGTGTGTACCAGTAACTCTAGAGAGACTAGACCAAACATAAGTGTTTGCTGTATGTTTTTGTTGATTGTTACTGTTCTGGTTTTTGTTTTTAACTCTGTAAAGCACTTTGAATTGCTCTTTGTATGAATGGTGCTTTATCAATAAACTTGCCTTGCCTTGCCACTAAAGCTAATAATTTTTTTTTGCTAAATCTACAAAAAAAAAAAACTAAATTAAAACATTATTACTGTAGTCTTTTATGGGACTACTTTTTTGTGAAAAGCAAGCAACTTTTCCCAACCCTCTGTCTTCTGATTGATTTTGTGTACAAACAAAATAGGTAGTCTTTATATTAAGCTAAGATAGCCGATACCATCTTCACATTAATTGTGCAGACAATTGGAACAATGGAATAATGTTCCAATATTACTCCAAGCAATGTATGTACTGTATAATGTGAAAGGGTGTGTTAGCTTATAGCCAACATAATGTGTTACCTTTCTGTTCAGAGCAACTTCATGATGATTTGGCTAACTATGAAGAGACTGCTGATTTGCTTGAAGTAACCCTAATACAAATAGTTTCATAATCTACCTTGTTTTGTTTTTTCCTTACCTTCAAAGTCATGTGCACAATACAAAATGGACAGAACTACTTGAAATACAGACATGTAACTCAGCTTGTTCTTGAGTTATGTTTTTGACATTGCTGTGTTTCTCAGTAAGTTAGACAAGAAGTAACAGTTGACACATGACTCATAAATATTTCTTGTGAATCGTCCACTGGAGTGTTATTCTCTGCTATTGCTGGAAATTTTAGCGTGCTTGTTGGTTGTTTTTCCCCCCAGCAGTATCAATCTTGACATCTTCCACTGTACTCTTTTGAAATTTTCTCACAGACAGAGAGAACAACAAAAAGGAGGAAGTGCTCAGTTTGTGACGGGAAACTTGGCAGTGCGTGTGGTTTCCTTCTCCTTGTGTCAGTGAGAGTGTGACGTGACGAGGGACTTCCATCTCATTCAGTCTGATTCTCACCCTCTGTGGTGGAGAAACAGCTCTATCGTTTACCATGAAAGGCAATGTGTTCCTGTAAATCCTGTCATTTGCATTCACTTTATTAAGTGGTATCATGCGTACAGCTGATCAGAGTAACTACTTACTTGTTTTGTTAACAGAACAGTGGCTGTAAATCTAGTGAAATCTTTAGTCAAGTTGAGCTTAGTTTGCATCAGTCCGGCTGCTTTTAAATCACACAATGTGTTATACACCAGTGTCATTATCTTTAGTATCAGAGGACTCATTAGCAGCAGACACTCCTTAGTCTCAGACTCCTCTGTCCTTCTTTGAAAGCACGTGTGCAGCATGTAAACACAGCAATGAGGAAGTGCTGCAGTAAAAGGAAAACAAGCCGATCAGGGTATTTCTTCTGTGCCCGGAAGTCTACCCGCTAATATCTCTGTGTGCGATACATCTTTTAGAACTGTTATGTTGCCATAAAGCACAGGTTGCCATGTATTGATTTCTGGGCAATGCAGGGAGCAAACTGAGAGCTGTAAATTCTTTAAGATGTGTGTCTCGACAAAACTGCAGCCTGAGTGCTGACAGTAGTTTCACAGCAATTGAGGATTGAGTGTGATGATAGTTTAGGAGTCTATACTGAGTCTTTTTGATGATAGAGTCCACTTTAATAAAGGACAATTGAGCTTCCCGGCTTGTGAATAACAGGCCTGTGTATCATTGAGGGATCTGATTGGATAAAGGAGAGGGCCTCTTCACTAATACCCGTGTCACTCATGATTAACCTTTTCAGCACCAGATTTACACACCTCGCCTTTTCACTTTCTCTTTTCTACATTTGGAGTTCTGTGCACAGAGAGAGATGTTGTGTGATGATCCCTTACCTGTTTCACTTCAGAGTGCAAAATGCTGCAATAATAGATTCAACCTATTAATATTCTAGGTGCCAGTGCCATCTGTCTCATGTCAGGGTTTGGAAATAGGAGGATTATCTGGATTCACAAAGTGTGTCACTTGTACCAAAATGTGTTTTTAAAAGAGGTAGAAATGTGTCCTATTTTTTGGAAGTGAGACAACCAGCAAATTAGATGTTCATGGCTAGATAACAGGAGATTTATCACAGATAAGTACACTGTTAGTTGGGCAAGTCATTTTTGATGAAGTAAAGCATGACATTTCTATAGGACCAGATTCTTTGTTGTAAGAATTCATCTCATTTTTGGGGGACTAAACAATTACCGTAATAGAAGATTGCTTAATAACCTTGACTCATCAATAATGAACCACAATGAATCATAAAAAAATCTATATATTTGATGTAAAATAGTTCATTTTACAAGGCAAGGCAAGGCAAGGCAACTTTATTTGTATAGCGCATTTCATACACGAGGGCAACTCAATGTGCTTTACATTAAAACATTAAAAGCATTGGAAACATTCAGACAAGCATAAAAGAGCATAATTAAAATGATAAATATAATGAAACATAGAAAAGAAAAGGAAAATTCGAATATATTAAAAAATTACATTAAAATTTGCATTTAAAGTTAGTTAAAATAAGCTAAGATAGGAAGGCAGTGGTAAATAAAAAGGTCTTAATCTTTGATTTAAAAGAGGTGAGAGTTGGAGCGGACCTGCAGCTTTCAGGGAGTGTGTTCCAGATACGTGGTGCATAATGACTAAACGCTGCTTCACCATGTTTCGTTCTGACTCTCGGGACTGAAAGCAGACCAGTACCTGATGACCTCAGATGTCGAGATGGTTCATAAAGTAGCAGTATTTTGGGCCTAAACCATTCAGGGTTTTATAAACCATCAGCAGGATTTTGAAGTCTGTTCTCTGACAGACAGGAAGCCAGTGTAGAGATCTAAGAACCGAAGTGATGTGATCTACTTTTTTGGTCCTTTGGTTCTACAGAACTCATTGAAAAGCAAATATTTTAATACGAGGAGCGTGAATCAAAGGTAATTTGATATATTTTCTTCAAAAATGAACATTGAATCAATTATAAAGAAAATGCACATGTATTTTTTTAAGTTTGTCGACCACATTTATTTACCAAATGGCCTTTTTAGACTTTCTTTTCTTTATATTAAGTTCAAGTAAATTCAATTTGCTTGTGGTTTGAAGTTTTGCCGCAGCTCCTGAGGTATTTTTCATAATCCTTTGATGTTCCATGGATATAAACATTCAATATGTAACTGACAAAACGTTCAGCAGATTAATCAATCGTGAAACTAAGTGTAACATGCAGCACTGCTTTCTTAAAATCCAATTATCTATAAAGAATAATAGAGCTACTCTTAACTCTTGATGCATTGAGTGAGGCCTCTCTTTTGATAGTCTATTAGGTAATCAATAATATTATGTCAGGGGGTAAGTCTATAGCACATCACAGCGATGAATAAAACATAGAACAAACGTCCTGGGAGAGACAATCCAGAGTGCATTAGTCAGACTGCGCTGTGACGTTGCCAAGTAAACAAAACACAAACTGGCAGCTTTTTTTCCCCCTAATCGAAAGACACATCGCACAGAGATGCAGTAAGAGCTAACACACACGTACTGTATGCAGCAAGGGCAACCAAAACATAGTGCCTGTTTGTGATGGAATGAATGGGAGCATTGAAAACTGAACATTTCTTGAGTCAGTGTTGTGGGGACAAAGAGAAAAAAAAAGTATGAATCGTGCCTGTCTCAGAGCTAAACAACTGCAACTCACATCAGTGTTTTTACAGCTCAGACAACCCTTAAAGGTAAAATGAGAATTAATGAGCTTGCTATAAAAGTCCTTTTATGTTAACAGGGAATAAACAGGCATAAAGAAAAGTCTTTGTTTCAAGGATGTTCTTGGAAATCATCTTGTTTCCTTGCTCATCCTCTAAGGTTAAGTAAAATAGGGGAAAAGAAAAAGAAGAAGTGACCTCTCCTTTAATGGGCAGCTGATGATGTCATATCACTACACACAGATTCTTTGGTCTCCAAGTAAACCAGCTCCTCTGCGTGCTGATTGGCCGACAGTCATCTGCGAGGAACTGGGGGAGGGTGTTTTTTTCTTTCTTTCTTTTCCCTCTTGCCTCTGGATTAATCCCTGTGCCTGAGTGAGCTCATCTTTTCTTTTTCTTCTCTCTTGTAATGCGTCAGATGAACAACAGTTATTCCAAGTGTAGTCACACACAATCGGGTCGTTTGAGGACTGCAGGTGTGTAAGTGTGTTATCGACTAATTAATCTTGTTAACAAAATGTTCAAAATCTAATAAAAATTAGCTGCATGCATTCTCTCTTGGGTTGAATCTGTTTCCTCGAGTGCTCTTTGATTTCTCCCTGTTTTCTCGGCTGTCATGAACACTGGCCTGAACTCTGCATTGCACTGGTTGCCCTCTGCAGTGAAACACAATGCCGTGTCTGGGGCTACAGGTGACCAGCTGTCTGCCTGTGTTCCTCTCCTCTGGGACAGCTGGAGCCATCAATCAGCCCCCCCCCCCCCCTTGAGCCCCGATGTGTCCGTCTGCTCTGGCCTGACCGGCACAACAACATGAGACTGTCTCATCTGGTGTGTCGCTCCTCCAGGGGACACTTTCAACTTCTATTAATGTTTCTGTGTGTTACACTTTGCGTGTTTCCAGGACAAGGATTCTGAAACGTCACCTGTGGTTCTTACACCGTGACTGCTTTTTAAAATCTTTTTACTGGCAGCCTTTGTCTTCCACATTTGCCCAAGTCTTCACCTTATTCACCATGTTCACACACCATATGTGTGTAGTTATTTGACAGTCTTAAGGACAATTTCATGTTATGGTTGTTTTTGTCTTGGTAATCTATAAGAATGAATTCAGTGCGATGTTATTTCATGTCAGTGCTCATTAATTAATGAGGACTTGGGGGGGGGGGGGAATACTTGACAGCGAGATTCGATGGGACATCAGGCCATATTTTAACCTTAACACATTAGGTCGCCAATTAGCCACCACCTGGCACCTGCTAACATTTGCATTCAAGCACTTAGAAGCTAACAATGCAGATACATAGTGTTACAGGATCAGATTGGAAAGGCATAATGTCCTAATAAACTAATAAAGTCAGATAGCTAAAGAAGATGTAAGCTAGGAGTTGGTTGAATGCTAACATTAGCTGTTCTTCTAAAAAGTTTGCGGATATGTTGTAACACAACTCTATCTTTTGTCTTTTAAATTGTTGATCATGCAAGAACTGGTGCATTGATAATGATCTATTAGCATCCCTGACAGATTAGCAAACCAAGATCAAAGCAGTTCGACGATTTAACTTGCTAGCTTCTGTTAATAGCAAATGCTAACGTTCAGCCACTCCCTTGATAATGTAAAATTAGGCTAGCTAGGACTTTACCTCTGCTCTTGAAAGCGTTACACTACCAAACATTTATACAAGCTCCTAGTAGGGTTGCCACCTTGAACTTGTGAAAAAAAGGGACAATCGACCAATTGTTTGGGGCGGAGGGCTCGGCCACTATTACCAGTTCAGACTGAACACATAAAATTAGGACATAGGACACTGGTAAGCTCTGCCGCTGCAATCTTGTCTACTTCTGGTGAGCCTTTTTTTGTCATAAAAGTTGCAATGGCTGCCTGTTTTTGTTTGTTTGATACCACAGCTTGATGCTTTTTTGTTTTTGCGTGGATTTCCAATGCGTTTTTCCCCTTCATATTTTACGGAGATTTTCGCTGGACACATAACGCATGTGGTGGAAAAACAGTCTCCCTGGGTCGGCCATACCCATTCAAACTCTGACAGTGTCGCCCAGTCAAGATTGTAACTTGTATATTGTTTTTTCATGCTGGTGGCTTGCGTGTATTTGCTCCATCTCCTTCCTCGTCAGACGTCTCTCCTCCCATTTCAAAAGGAGACGCCAAAAGTTGGTGAAAAGAAGACGTCAGCGCAGTACGTCGGTCAATTCAGCTTGCTGTCTCTCTCCGGTCAAGTTTCCCTCCCTGCTTGAGCTGCTTTGATCGACATACGCATAGACGGGAAGAAAACAGAAATACATTTAAATAGCCGCAGAAGCACAGGGGGACCTTTCTGGACTACAGAACGAAGGAAATCAAATGAAGTTTTTGCATGCAAATGCAAAAAACGGGACAACTTGTGTCTCAGGAGAGATTTTTATTTTCTGGGGACAGCTGGTGAAAAAGTAGAAGAATTCTGGGTGGCAACTCTAGCTCCTAGCCACAGCCTAGCTGGTGCTAATGAAATTAAGTGACTCATCAAATGCTAACGTCAGCTGTTTTCTGGCTGTAGCTAGTTAGTGTTCAAATATGTTATTGAACTTGAAATTTTGGCCAATGCACCTCTAAAATGAACTGTTCCTAGTTTTACTCATTGGTTAAAAGTTAAGCAGCAGCAATAATGACTCATCAGAAACCGTACCAACTTTGCAACAGGATTTAAGTTTCCCATTTGGACTTTGACCTCAGAGAAAAAAAAGTCTCAATGTGAGTTTGTTGAATAGGAACAGTTTTATGATGCCTGTGATGGCTATAAATTGATACATTGTTGAGGCCACTCCACGCAGCACGTGCAGTCACAGGCCTTTCTCCCTCTGCAGATGGAAAGCATTGAAGCCCATTATTGTGCTCTTGGAGGGGCGTCTTCCACCATGAACTCTCTGGCACACTTTTAAAGAGAGTGGCCTTAATGTATTCAGGCCTGATTCAGTGGCTTTGGCACTACCATCCCCCCATCCTACACACACATGCAGCTCTTTTTTTTTTCTTAGAAGAGAGGGTAAACATGTGTGAGTCGCACTGTTCCTTGGAACTTCTCCTTGTTTATCAAAAAGGGGAATTGACAGGCCTGACAGAGGACTTCAAAGAGCAACATAAAAAAGGATAAATTCCACCGCCTAGACACTTCCTGTTTATCTCAAGAGAACTCTATAAAGGACACTTTCTTCAAAGACCAAGAACACAAGAACAAGCCTTCATGCTTCCAAGATTTTCCTGTTACATAATGTTTGTCCATCAAAACAACATTGTTGAACCTGTCAGTGAGATGATGTTTGCTAATGCTGCTGCTATAATTAGCTTTACTCTGACCCAAACCGCAGAGGAGGCAGAGCGAGGAAGAATGTCTCCAGGCTCTCTCTGGGACTTGTCAAACAGAGGGCTAATTGTTAATGTTGGTGATTATTAGGTATTTTTGTGTGCGTGTGTTTGTGTGTGTGTTTGTGTGTGTGAAGAAAGCAGAATTCCTCAGTAATGGCTGTGACTGCTGCTGCCACTCATGTGACTGTCGGTTTCTTCCTCGGGGCTGTGGATGCTTCATTGTTGGGACTTTTAAGAGTTGCAGGGCGACAGGGGAAGCTAACTGGGTGGAGTCTGTCTGGACATACTGACTCCTGGGCTCACAGTGGAGCTTTAACACACCCTCACCTATATTGCAACACACCTTGGATTCATGAAAACAAAACCAAAAACATTTACTGCAACACGTGTTAGGTTATTAGAAATATAAACAAACATACCCTGTCTAGTGTTTGTGTAGTTGATTTATTTAACACCTTTCCCTGACCTAAAGTAATGAAATAAGTTGTGAGCAGTTTAACTTGGGTCAGTTATCCATCTGAGATTGTCTTATCTAAATTCATAATGTAGTTGGAGAGTTAAGGATTTCAAAATAAAGGTCTGAGATGAGAGTTTAAAAAGGAAGGTGCTTAAGAATCTTTTTTTCACACCTCCTTAAACCTTTAATTATCTAGTGACGACTCCCACTGTCACTCCACAACCCTCACCACTCACTTCACCTTCTTCCACTTCTTAACAACAATACAAAGGATACAATAACACTTGAAATTGCCCCTTCCATTCTCACTTTAATAACAGTTTATCAAGCTGTGGCAGTATGTGATGAAATGGTTTTGGTCTTGGATTCTTAGGTGTTGGAAAGGTGAAGATAAGCATCATGTTTAGTGTTTTCTTTTACCCTAAATAAATTCATGTTTCTACACACAGAAATACAATATCAACTTTGTTTTACTCATCAGCTTCACTCAGATTTTTACTGTAGAGTCAAATGGCACCTTTGGCTTCACAAATAAGTTGCATGGCTAGCTTTAATCTCTGTTATCTTACATGTTTATCACAAAGCTGTTTACTCCTTTTTAAATGCTAATGTACGACTCCAGTGAAACTACCACCTTCAAAGCAAAGAACTGGAATCAACCAAACCCAGTCTCTTGCAAACTGTATCAGGTGTTCTTTTCATTAGGTGTTAAGTTAAAACTTAATTGAAAATCAGGAGCTCTCTGTTGAGTAATGGGACTACTTTCTGCTGTCATCAGCTCGATGTGCTTGTTTTGCCTCCCTAAATGAGGCCCTCAAGCTCAACAGGGCAGTGAGAAAAGGCCCTCTATTAGCAATAGACAATTAGCATAGCCTTATGTACACAGCTTTGGGAAACCGCTCCCCCAAATATCTGAGTCAAGCACCTGTATTGACATTTGGAGAACACTTTGACTCAGTGTTCAGGTCCAGCTGAGAATGAAAGCAAAACATCTCTGTGTGCGCGCAGGACTTGTAAATACCTGTGAGGAGTTCAGTAGAGGGAGGGGTGTGTTTTGGGGGAGGGGGGGTTTGGGATGAAGTGTTGAATCAATCAGTGGTTACAGCAGGGCGGAATTTAAAATTTGTGCTGACATGAGATTATTAATTCAGTGTGAAAAACGTCATTTTTAACTTTAGAAACTGATGTTTCAGCGCCTTAAGCAGAAGAAAACTGAAGTAATGAGTAAAAAGCTCCACATGTGAAACTTATTTTTTCTTGTATTATTCAGATTTTCCATCATAATAATTGAGTTAGTTTGGTTCTTTGAGCTTGCTTGGTATCACATGTTTTATTTCTGAGGGCATTTGTTCTCTGAAGATCAACAACTGCCATTTAGACAAAACAGGCGAATCAAATTTGAATAACTGTGAGAAAACATTTACTACTTTGCTTTGTATTAGTTCTTATTAAACAGTTCCTTCTAGGGAATTATTATTCAATGATGGACTTGTAAGAAAGAGGACTTGGTGCCCCATGTTGTCAGTGAGGATTTATCTACTTCATGAAAATATGTTTTTGTTTTTAATGAGACTGTTGTCATCTTAACAAGGCCTACGTTGCTGTTAAGATCTGTGGAAGTAGCAAGCTAGAAGTGTTTAACTTTCTCTCAGCTAAAAGCATAAAATAGTCAAATTCAAGGAAGAACTCTAAAACTAAAGAATACTAACAATACTGTGACAATACAGAAAAACATGACTTTGGTAGCTCAGGGAAGAAATCTGCCTAAATATCTAAGCAATCATCATCCTGTGCTGGTGAATTAAGATGAGATTGTTTATTAAAAAACAATTTTAAACCAACTTGTCATCCTGATGTTAAACTAAAGGTTACAAACCTTACATTAGCTGCGTCTCTACAACAAGCTCTGAGTCATCTTAAAGAATGTAGTCCCGCGTTCATTTGTTATAGTAAAAGCTGTCGTTTCCCTTGAAACTCTACTTCACTTTTGTGTTCCAATAAAAAGAAACTGAGTCATAATTTCATACAGCTTAGTCAGTGTTTTCCTTTAACTGGAAGTCAGCCACACCACACAGCATGACAGCACCACCCACGACAGTACAGTACACAACAGTATTACAGATGATATCAGTCCAGGGATGAGACAACTTCTTCCTGCAAACATTTATCTAAAATTAGTACATTTGACCCCTTATGGTAAAACATATCTACAAAAATAGTAGCTAACCTTGAAAATAGAAAATGTAACGAGTTTTCTGCCTTTCTTTTTGCTGGATGACTCCTAAGTTTAGGCTTAGTGAACAGTTAATTATCAAAAGCATCAGTAGCAGTAGGTTGATTCATAAAGGCACAGGAAACACAGACACATGCTCATATAGGTAGGGTAATTTTCTGTAGACCAGCTAAATGAAGCCACATTAAATCACTTTGAGGGACAGTGGGGGTCGCAAGGCTTTGGCACCTATATTTTGGGGGTCACGGGCTGAAAAGTTTGGGAACCCCTGTTCTGTATAGAAAATACGAGATACAGACTGTGGTAAAGGAAACATAAATTGTATACATACAGGCACTATAATTTTCCTGCATATTAAGAATTGAGGAAACTTTTGTTTTCAGAGTTTTTATATTTAAATCAAAATTGTATTTATTATTTTTTTTAATCTTTGTTGTCTTTGTATGACTTCATTCTGTCCATCAATATAACAGAAACACAACAACAGTATATTTTCACACAGTCACCACCAGAGGCACAAAGGCTCAGGAGGGGCTATAGGCTATAATAAGTATTAATGTAACATTACAGATAATACCAAATATATTTAATTAATTAGTGACCATAGGTAGCCTTTATTCTCTCAAGCAGGTATAGTAAGAGCAGAGTGACTGAGGAGGACAGGCAGGAAGCAGCGTGGGCAGCCTCCCTGTGTCACCGCCTGCGTCAGACCAGAGACGCCAGGAGGGAGTTTTCCACTGACGAAAAAGGCTGCGCTGCTCGGCAGTCTGCTACAGACAAGGGGAGCGCTTCAGCTGGTACGGAGCCTCCGTATACGGCGGACTCACACACAGACAATAGCAACAAAAAAAAACCAAGAGCCGTGGAGCCTGTATGCGGGGTTAAAGCGCTCCTATTTATCCGTGCCATTTTGGATTACTTCCACTATTATCCCTTTCGGGTGTGAAACCCTAAGCGAGATTTTGTCACTGATGGTGATCGGATACGCGATTTGCTGGTGAGTACACAGAATGGAGAGTTCTCTGTATTTAATGTGTTTAACCTGGGAGCCAAATAGTTTGAATGTTCGTATCCTCGTGTCATATAAAGGGACTGGCTCAGTTTGTGTGTGTTGGTGTGAAGAAGTCACAGTTGGATCTTAACGGTGTTGACTTGATTTATGTTAAGTCGTTTAACTTGACGCTTTATTGTAAATATTGACACGTTTGGTTAATTGCTAAAGTGAGTTTTAACCAGCTGGCTGTGTCTGCACAGGTGATTTAAATGTGGTAATTACGACGAGCTGAAATGATTTGTTGATTTAGGCGAGATTCCAACAAACCGCTTTCATTCAATTATTGATTCATTTATTGATTACAGAATATTAAGGTGGTTTTTAAAGCATCCCAGCTCACATGGGGAGTTTTGTATTGTGTTAATACTTTCCCATTATGATGTCTTTCTCGGCTGTGGATTCATTTCTGTGAACTGTTGATGAGGTCGGCTTTGTGTATTGGAGTTGTTCTCTTTCACCTCAGCGGTGCTGGTGCGCCTCTTGTAACTCGAGCGACTCCTGAAGGCACTACATGTGAGCGCGCGCACACACACACATGCACACACACAGCTGACAGACAGGGACTGCTGTCATTAGAATTAGCATTAATCACGAGGAATGATCAGGTCGTCTCGTGGTCTCGAGACGTGCATGTTTTGCTTTAAGGATTGATTGGTAATGATTTTAAAATCTCGCGCGAATCTGTGACACTTCAAGCCACAAAAGGCAGGTGTGGAACCCCTTTATTGTTTTATCATTTTTACCGCAAGACATTGATATTTCTTACTGCAAACATTGTGGCATCATTGTTTCTCTGATTTAATTTCCCAGTCGTTCTGTTTCCAATCAGTAGCAGTTATTAAAGCATTGTTCAGGATATACCAGGCTTTTATTTTTTAAAGAGCCTCGGACTCAATCTGTTTTTGATGAAGCAACTGAATACATTCAACCGTCTCTCGCGCGACCTCACCCGGATCCTTTTTGGAATCATGTTTTCTGGAATTAGGCTAGAGAGAGCTGAATGATCCTTTGTTTACAGAGAGGGAATACAGCAGCAGTGTATGCTGCATGCCTTTCCCAGGAATATGCAATGCTGTTGAATAATCTCATTTTATTTTCTTCAAATTCCAACTTTGGATCCAGTTTTATCCCCTCATAATTTTTTTTTACCAGTCTGTAATATTTTCCTAGACTTATATAACATAAAGATAACAAAAGCTTTGTGTAATATATTAAGGACTTTTTTCTTCTTGACTCCCTCTTCTACTTTATTTGATGCTGTACTATTTAGTTAACCTTGCTGTTCCTGCAGCTGTCACAGCACAGCTAATCTGGATGGCCTCTTCCTGTGTACTGCAGTCAGTGTATGTTTCACAACCTCAGGAAGCTCATACACACAAATACACTTACACACACACAAATACACTTACACACACACACACACACACACACACACACACACACACACACACACACGTTTAGTATCTGTCTCCCCAGCTGGAGAAGGAGGCAGCAGAAGCAGCAGCAGTGCAGGGTTCAGGCAAGGTTGTCTGTGCCTGCTTCATTTTGGTCACGCAGGATGGCCCCACGCTTTTGTGCCTGGAGACGTGAGGGGGGCTTTGAGGGAAGAGGGGGGGTTGCAGGGAGTCTGCTGACGGTCTCCTACACAGCAGTGGAGAGAGAGAGAGAGAGAGAGCTCCCATCTGCTTTGTCCTCTCCCAGCATTCCTCACTGCAAGTGTCCCAGACTGGAGCACGACCCCTGAACCCACAACCACCTCCTTCTTCCTTTCCTCCCTTCTTCCCTCCTCACATGCCTAAAGCTGCATGTTATGCAGAGGAATTTTTCTGCTTGAGAGTTTCTCAACACTGCACAGTTTCTGATACATGCAAATCTGTCAGGAGTACATTTTTTTTTCTACTTCTTCTTTTATCTTTCTTTTTGCATACTGAGGCTCCTTCTTGTGTTTTTTAAGCCATCCTTTTTGGTTCAAGTTTGAGTACACTAACCCACATAAGCTCATAGTCTCAATCCTTGAGGCAACACCTGGCCATTCAAGTCTTGCCTGCATAGCAGATTAATGACAGCTGAGGGCATGTGAGGTCCACGTGCAAGCTAATACCCTGTCAGGTGTGGCTTGCAAAGGTAGCTTGCTCGTCGGCCTCATGTGAGCAGGACATTCCAGTGGTAAGCAGTAGAAAACACATCTGGCTTAGATAGAGCTTGGGTTCTTCTCCCGCTATTACAGCAAGAGTGTTTCTGCCAGAATGAGATTCCTGCGGCCTGGAGACATGACATTATTTATTTGTTTTGTACGATTCCTCCCACTACCTCTCCTTTTTGGAATAAGTGTGCACACGGACCCAGGCAGAGGAACAGAATGTTTCTGTGGCACAGTCGCACACAGTGAGCCCTGGAACAACAGACTCATAGAGAAAGCAGCAGCAGCGCTCCCTGCTTTGTTCCAGCAGGTGGAGCGCTTCTGAGTCACAGCTGAAGAAATGAGCCAGTAACCCCCCCTCACCCCCCCAGCTGTCACCTTGATGGCTCTGATCAATTACCTCCGTCTTCTCCGTGACTGAGCTGGAAGTGGTGAGGTGCAAGACCATGGAGTTTGGAGGAGGAGGAGGAGGAGGAGGAGGAGGAGGAGGAAGGAAGGGAGGTTTCCTGCCTGGACACGCTTCCCCACATGCAGGAAGACTCCCAGACTCATCATTATCACATTTTATGAGCACTCAGCTCAGTCAGTCCCTCATTCGGACACTGCACAGGGTTGCCAGTGCGCCATGTAAATGCTCTCTGCTGGCTGCGTCTGGTGCGACTTGTGGCTCCCACCCACGCTGTTATCAGGTGCAAAAGGGCTGGACAGGCAGCACACGGGGGCAAAGTCAACTGTGACTTGTCCTGTCAGGCTGCAGGGCAGACAGGAGCAACTTAAACAGAGTGCAGGGTTACAGCTCTACATAGGGAGGCATGCACACGTTTTTCCTTTACAAAAAGGTTTAAATTATATATATTTTTTCATCTTCCTTTGAAAAATATCAACCTTTCTTTGTCCCATTCAGAAAAATAAAAATGAAGGTAGCCATTTTCTCTGATTTGACAATCATGGCCACACTGTGCTATATTCTAAGTTAAAACAACACATTAGTAAGCCACAATTTTACAACAGCTGGCATTAACATTCTAGCACTTACTAGCTTATTATTCTGTATTATAGTGTTAAGGAATAAGTAAGGTAAGCTAATTTTCTAGCTAATGAAGTAAGACAGTTAAAGGTAATGTTAGCTAAGAGTTAGATGTTAGTGGTTGTTACTTAGCTGTCTTAATGAGTTAAGAAATAGGTTGTTTGTTTTTCTACAATTAGCTCTAAAACATATATTTTATCTGTATTGTAACATCAGATTACAATGACTGAAAGGTGTATTGGATAATTAGTTAAAGTCAGTAGGCTTAGTAGTGTTATTAGCTTATTTAGAAATGTTGCTAACTCATGGGGCAATGTTATTAGCTTATTTAGCAATGTTATTAGTCTGTGTTACAGGCTATTACCAGCTTATATGGCAATATAAGGCTTATATTCTTGGTTTGATCAGCCCTAAACTTTTTAACACTCAATCCCAGATTCCTAAATAGAAACTTAAGTAGCTGTCTACAAATGAAACGAGTGAATTGGCAGTCTGAATTCACGTCATCAGCCAGTAGCTGCATGTATCTAGATAATCTTATTCGACTGACATAGTTATGCATCTGACTTGAGCTGTGTAGTGCTTCTGGTGACAAATCTCCTCGCCAGAGATTTATCTTCCCAACCCCATGACAACTGGCTGGGGAGCACCTCAGCGGATGCGTCCTTTATCTGCCTGCCTGTGTGCGGTTGATGGAATGACAGTGATGCATAATTTAGCACGCGTTGAAAACATGCTGTGCTCCCTCTCCTCTTTGGCTCTCTCTGGCTGTCCGATCATATCCACTCTCTGGCTGGAGGCAGGCATTAACAGGCACTGCTTTCTGAATTCGCCCCATTTTATGTTTTTCCACACATCCCTCCACCCTTTTCTCCCCCCCAAATGAGTCATTGCATGATTTTTATTTTTTATTATTACCCCCGGTCCCTTGTTCCATCCGCTCTCTCTGCTCTCTTGGCCTTGTTCTGAGGGTGCAGCGGCTGAGCAGGCTGAGAAGCTCCAGATTGACTACAAGCCGTCCCCCTCGCCAGGATTAACCTCTCACCATTGTTTCTGCCCGTTGAACAGGATTAACAAATCAATGTGTCAGGTAGACTGCAGTCAAGAGACAATGACCCAGTTCTGACACCACGGCCCCCCTCCACCTCGCTCCCTTCTCCTCCCACTTCTGCCTCACTGCAGCTTTTAATTAAAAAGACTTTGCTTAGCTGGCGCTCTGTTCTCCCTCGAGGATGCCTCACAGCTTTGTTTTCATTTTTTCTACCGTAAGCGGGAGGCAAAAAAATGTAAGGTGAACCCATATGTGCTCCTCTTTTCTGTGCTGTGCTGTTTTTTAAGCGCACACTTGTTGTCTGATCTGTGCACACGTAGCAACAGATGCAGATCCAGACGTTTCCAGATTGTTTTGAACCAAATCCCAAATTAAGTGGTATTATTAGTGAATGTGAAGATTATTTACAGCTGAATGGAAAATAAGCGGCTGCTTTTCTTTTGGTTTGCTAACATTTAACACGCTTGAGCCCTGAAGTGGTCACAGTGTAAGAGGATGCCTTTTTTATTCATTGCAGAGACAGTGTAGTGCACGCTTGACCTATTGCAAGGTGATTCATTCATCATATGTGCACTGGGGACAACAATATCTGACTGCAGCAATAACAATAACCTCGTATATGTCTGCAACAAAGGTGTCATCCTCCTGCCCTTGACTTCTCTTTGTCATAAGGCATGGCTAGTTTTACATAATTGCTCCCTGTTGCTTTTCAGAAATTGACCTCTTCCTGGTATACCTGCTCCTTGAGTCCTGACGCTTGCATAATCCAGGCATGGAGCTAAGACATGGAGTCAAAGTCCCGCTTAAGCCTTCGAAGGATCTTGACACATTTAGCTGCCCTCTGAAGAGTTGTGGTGATAAATTTACTCATTGGCAGGACAACGAGGTGTCTGTGTGTCTGAGCTGTCTTCAGACGAATTATTGCCATACTGGGAACTTACACGACACTAATTCAAAGGTCTGAATAACCCCCACCAAAAAAACAACCAAGAGAAACTGAGGGTGAAGATATGACGTCCTTGTAAATATTTTGCACAAAATGCTAGGTGCAACAAAGCAAATATTTGGATAAACACAGCTAAGAATAACCCCCTAAAAATGAAGTGTATTCATAACAAAGTGGAGCTGTAGCAGCTGTGAGTGATTTGGCTGTGACTCTGTCGACAGTAAACAGTTTGATGGTGAAATGATCTCTTTATGGGGAAAGTAAAAGCCTCCTTTTCCATCCAAGGGAGTGTCTGTGCTGGACTCCAGCCCAGTCATGTCTTCCCTCTCCCCTTCCCGCTTCCTTCCTTCCTCCCTCCCTCCCTCCCTCCCTCCCTCCCTGGGTCCCTCCCTGTATCACTTAGTCGGAACTCAACCCCGAGACTGCGATGATGACCCATCTTGCGCTCTTACGCTTCCCAGAAGTTGTAAGGAGTACTGTCTGTTGTTTGTCAGAGCTTTGTGACGCATTTACATCCCATAACCATAAAACACCCCAGCAGCAAACCTTCCTTCTTTTCCAGTGTTCATTTTTCATGTCAGGGGTGTTTGTTTTTCCTGAAACAAGCTATGAGATCTGGACCATCTATTCATTGTTTCAGAAACATTTAAAGATATGAATCAAGGTGTTACTCAGAGAACATTTTACAAGTATTAGGCTGTGTTTGAAACATTGGAGGGTAAATGATCGTCTCTTTTCTCATGAACTGGAGATCATTTTTTCCTCTTCTTTCTCTCCGCCTGCCTGCCTGCCTCTCTCTCTCAAAGGATTGATTGTTTTTATCGCTGAACCAGCAGCTCCTCTCCTGGGAGCACTGAGAGAACACATGCATGAGTCGCATAAGAAAACACCCTAACCATGCATAGCAGTACATATTTACTATGAAAGCAACATTGCACCAGGATGCGCTTGCAAATTGGCCCTGGCCTTGACTTGTAAATATAATAGCTGGAGCTGCCTTAAGGTTGTGATTGAAATGAACCACCAGTGTCTCTATGACTCGGTCACCCTCTGTGCTTGGTTTGGTCTCTGTAATCAATGTATTTGCTGAGCTGATGGGATTTGGAGGAGGGCAAAGGGTCCAGTAATTGTTGACTTGTGTGAACAGGCCTGATTGATTGCTTCCTGTGCTGTGGCTTATTTCCACTCTCAGCTGCGTGCAGCACGAGATTTGGATGCCTATGGTCTCACATGGCTGAGCACAGGACTCTCCTGTACAAACAACACTGTAAAAAATAAAGAATAAAAGAGCGTCTGTGTGTGTGCAATGCCTCAATGCTACATGCTTCCATTGCTTCTGTTTGTGTTGTATCAGCAGAAACCTTACATTCAAACGAGAAAACTTAAAGAAGTGAGAGTAAGTTGCTAATAACCCTTTTGTTTGCTCTTTTCCTTTCAGATCGTTCGTGTTGGCGCCATGAGTGGGCTTCTCAAGAGGAAGTTTGAGGAGGTGGATGAGGACCCCTGCTACTCCTCGCCCTCCTCCTTCTCCTCTGCCTGCTCAGGCTGGGACTCAGAGGGGGAGAGCTGCTACTCAGACACCCTCGATTCCACTCCCAGCAACCCCAGCTCCCCGGCAACACATTTCAACAGTGAGTGTCCTCATCCTGCGATGATAAATCATAGAAAGAGCTGATGGTACATGCTTTTTAACGTGCTCCCTCGCCGTGTCTTTACTGCTCCGCAGAGGGCTCTGATAACAAACCCATAAAAACGTGAGAGAGTTAAGGAATTTAGGCAGCTGGCAGCTCATGAAACACTTCACAGAAATGATTTCAGACTTCTGCAATGAATACCCCCTTTTGATTTCATGCCCTAAAGCTGCAAAATGGCTAATCGCATTATGCAGTGGCTGCTCACCTTGGCTGGCTGTACACCTTTCGTCCCAGGCAGAAAAAAAATAAGCATCACCTTTCCCTCTAAAGATGTGGGTCGAGCTGCTTCAGGGTGTTTCTGTCTGGGCCTGGGGTGCTACTAGCAGGCCTTAAGAGGTCCAGCCGGGTTGGGAGAGGGATTGTAAGGGGGGAGAAGGGCAAACAGTTGTGAGGTTTCCAGGATGGCGGGGCAGCCAGCCAGGAGGAGAAAAGAGTGGCAGGTTGCCAAGGCCAGGAACACACAGAGCCTTGTCTTGAAGCCTGGGCATGCACCCAGCACAGGTGCTGAAAGAGGCTGGTTGAAGGGATACAAAAGAGGAGGAGGAGGGGGCTAGGCCTACCAAGAAAAGAAGGCAGATTGAGCAGGCCAGTATAAATCTGGTGTTTGTGTTGGACAGAAAGTTGCATGCCATTGTGAAATGAAAGGAGGGGAAACAGCCAGCAAAGCGCTTCCATTTAGAGGCAGCAGAGAAGGTGTCATTTGTCTCCTGCAGGTGTCGTAAGCCTGGCTGGATTTGATGGATGTGAAGCTGAAACTGGCAGTTTGTTTCATCTCTATTACCCCTTGCGGGAGATTCAACAACATAGTGAGGCTATTGTTTGCAGCTGCTTTGGAGTAAAAGGTTACTTTTCTTCCTTTGAGCCTCAATTATCACAGCCGATGCGTACATTTCCTTGTTTGACTTCTGCTACTCATACAGGCAGTTGTTCCGGGTGTGTACCAGGAAAGTGCCAAATGTTGAAAAATGTGAATCTATGAGGAATTCCCCAACGCTTTGGATCTTTTCATACTTCCTTTAACACTACAAACTGGCTTTTAAAATGAGGAAAGAGTTGTTTCCATGCCGGGCTCAAAAGTTGTGTTAAATATTCCCGGGCTAAGGAAGTGAGATATGTAATAATGCTGGAATAACTGCTGGGTTTGTTCCCACATATGGTTCTGCTTTCGTTCCCTCATGGTTTTATTGTATTCGTCTGCGCACAGAAAGATGTGTGGCTGCCGAATGAGAAACAACCTTTGACTCACCACTCAGTAACCAAGCCATTTGTGGGGATTTTGGACCTGCAGGGAGAGCCAGGGGCGGGCAGTTTTTATTCCCATCCTGAAAGCTGTACTTCCACCCTCCTGCTCTTCCGGAAGCCCCGAGCATTAACTCACCAGTTTGTATGATCCTGGCAGCTCTGCTTCCTCCAGTCTCAGCCACCAAGGGGAAATTCCTGGGCAGGGTGGTTTTGTGTCGCGCAGTAAGAAACGAGGCTGAGGGAATACTTGGCGGTTAAGGTTTCACTTTACAGGATGCAAGAGTGTGAACTCCTGTTAGCAGTGTCTTTTAATTGGGTACATGATAAGGCTTGGTTGGTGACTAGGGCAATGAATCAGAGGGGTTTCCTTTTACAGTCTGTTCAGCAGGGTTTGTACTCATCCCAGGACTGCAAGGATGGTGGATTCTGCCATCTAGTGGTGTGTGCATGCAATCAAGGCAGTTGATAACATTGCATCAGGACACCTCTCATTCTAAGTCTCCTGTCTCTCCATCCACAGCAACATCAATTCTGAAGAAATCCAAGAGAGCACGACGGAGTAATGTGACCTTCGACCAGGTGACGGTGTTCTTCTTCCCTCGGTGCCAAGGCTTCACCAGTGTTCCCAGCCGGGGAGGATGCACTCTGGGCATGATGCAGCGCCACAGCGTGCTCCAAACGTACACGCTGGCTGAGTTTGCCGTAGAGCAGCGGCTGTTACGGCAGGAAAAATTCCTCAACAGACTCAGGGAGGAAAAGCTGGAGGCTCTCAAGCTGAAGGTGAGCAAAGTTGACCCAATGTGTATTGGATCATTATCAGAGATGTTGTATTATAATTTTGTCCTTCTTGTTACCAAGTCCAGTACCTTGACTAAAATACTGGTCAATTCTAAGTACCCCACCAGATCTAGTGCCATTAAGTTAACTGAATAACTCTGGCACATAAACTTATTGTAACATTTTGGTGCCTCTTTTTTTCTCCAGCTGACAAAGAATGGAACTCAAGAATGCGAAGAGGCAGAGCGGCTAACAGTGGACGACATCCCTGAGCAGGACATCGACATCAGTGGGACAAACTTGGACGAGGGTTCCTTCCTCCAGCCTTACCCACCCAAAAGTCGCTACGCACTCCTCAAAGAAGCTGGGGTGAAGAAGATCGACAAGGAGGAGAAAAGGCAGCTGCACGACCTGAGGATCTCCAGGGAGAACTGCGGCTGCGACTGTCAGGGGTTCTGTGAGCCGGAGACATGTAGCTGCAGCCTGGCTGGCATCAAGTGCCAGGTAAGAACTGAAAAGAGAGCCAGCATTTAATAAATACAACTGGGACTGATCTTTTTTTAAACTTTATTTTACTGAGATTTAACAAGTTCCCTATTTGCTTCTCACAGATGGATCATTCCTCTTTCCCATGTGGCTGCACCAAGGATGGCTGTGGAAACACAGAGGGTCGCATCGAGTTCAACTCCACCAGGGTACAGACGCATTACATCCACACAATCATGAAGTTGGAGTTGGAGAAGAGGCTGGAGGAGCAGTCTAGCACTGAGGAAGAGGAGGACGAAAACACAGCAGGGGCCAACACCTTACCAGCAGTGCCCTCTTTTCCCTTTAGCTCCGAGCAGGCAGCAGCCGGGGAGAACAGCTGCAGTAGTGATATGACAGACTCTGACTCTTCGGGTCAGAGCGAGTACTCCGAAGGAGGCGAGGGCCTGTGTGAGAATCGCACCCAGCTGGACGTCGATGAGAAAGGCTTGAGCCGCATTCTTAGTTTCAGCGATACAGAGAACTGCTCGAGAAGCAGCAGGGACAACGGGGACCGTATAGACATTTGCTGCCAAGATCAACGGCAAGAACAGCAACTGCAGCAGCCGACTACGGAGGCTTTCCATAGCTTTAGCATGGTGGATTTTGCGGATGAAAATGACAATATAGACGCTGCTTTGTTGGGCGATCACACAGACAATCGAGCAATGGCCATCTCAGAACTTTTAGATGAGAATGCAAACCAAGGCAATGCTCTATTTCATAGCAGCAGCGTACCACGAACGCCATCACCCACTGTGGATCGCTCTGCAAGCTACAACATGGACCTAAGTCTCTCATCAGAGTCCGATCTAGAGTTCTTCGATGGTTTCCCCTGCTTGGGACCCAGCTCACTATACAACTCCCTCAAGGAGTACGAGCACATGGACAACTTTTTCCAGTTTCAGTTGCCTAGTTACCCCAGTCTCCCTCCAGTGAGCGACCCAGGGACGTGCCTCCTGGAGTCGCTCATTGGCCTTTCAGAATCCGTCCCAGAACCCCCTGCAACATTTACGGACAATCAGCTGTTGGAGGAAGCCATGAAACTGTCTGTGATGGAGTCTGTGAAAGTTTGACAAAAACATGTGGACAGTGGGGGAAAAAAAAAAGAACAGGGGGTTTCTTTGGGAGGGGACTGAACATGCACATAAGAAGTTGATTTATGAGGAAGCTGTGATTCCCTCTTGCCTGAAAAAAATGTTCAAATTCCAGACTTGCCTTCAAAACGTTAGCAAAGCATTGTGGGATTATTGCTGTGTGAGATGGCAGCTAGTGTTAAAAGATAAAAGAAGATAAAATCGATTCAACCAGGCCCATAGAAACCAATGATGGCTCTCAATTCCTAAGAAAGCTCTTTTAACCAAACCAAGATCACCAACCTTTATTCTAAGCAGTAATCTTTAACCAGAACTGGGGCCAGGTTGAGAATCTCAACGCAGCTGAATGTGCACCTCAGGGATTTTTTCTAGCTTTCTAGCTTTTGGAGGCAATGTATGGTGACCATTGCTGTGATGGCCTTCATATAAAAACCAACATAGTCCGGTTTTGTGTCCTTAAGTCGGTCAGGTCCCCCCCCCCCTGTGTTGAATCATGAAGCTAGCAGACTCTTTGCCCTTTGGAAAAAGCCTAGTACTCTTTCTCCCGAGGTGTATGGTAGGTATATATGGTACAAAAAATCCCTCTAAAAAAGCTCCTCAATCAGCACTTTATCTGTGAAGATAGTTAAGTATGAATAGGCATTGTTTTGGTTGTATGGGATCGATTCAACAGTTCAACGCTAAATTATGGAGTTCCTTATTTATGAGCTGGGTAACAGGAAATAACGCTCATACCATCAAAAGCTGTAACTGTATTGTCTTTATTTCTCTTGTTTTAAGTTATTTCCTTTATGATTTTATTTTTATTTATTTCAGATAACGCCTACTTTCACTCGAGAAGCACTGTGGTTTGATGTTTTCACCTCAAAGTGCAATCTTTCTTCCTTTTTTCCATATCACATTTTTGGGCAACGATACGGGAAACGGGACCACAAGTCCATCAGAAAGTATTTAATATCTACACTCGCTTACATTTTCTTTCTCTCTTTTTTTTTTATTTGGTAAATTATTATGTCATCATTTCATTTAGTTATTTAATTTAAGATGTTTTGGCAATAACAATGGGGTGTTGTGAAGTTTACAGGATGTGCCTGCTTATCAGGGGAGCCATGCCTGCCGATGGCGTGTGCACAGTGCTTCCATATAAGCTTTGGGACTGAAAACTGTGGATCTCCCTAATCACTGAAACTAAATGATGGGTCTATTGTATCGCTGCCTATAATGTAACCATAGAAAATTACACTAATATTTTATAACTAATTTATGTAGGTTGACAAAAGAATTCTAATCACTGAAAAATTGAATATTTTATTAAGAAGCAAAAAAGAATAATTTTCAATTTGGGACAACCTTTGTAATATATGAATTATAGAGAAATGTCTACTTATGAAGGTTATCACTCTCTAGCAGTCAGAGGTATTTTTCATAGGCAGTCTTATGTTTAATATCTTTGTAACAATGCCACTAAAACTAAATAAATTGCAATGATCAATTTGATTGTATTCTGGAAGTCTGTGACTCGGGTTACACTATGTTATGAAATACATATGTAAAGGGTTTTTCTGGATAAAGCTGCATATATTATACAGTTTTTATCACGCACTAAAACCCTGAAAATGGAATTGTTGCCTCATGAATTACAGAACAAGCCCTATCAAAGGTGATTGTGCTGTCGCCTGTGTGAACAGTTGAGGACACTAGAGAGTTGATGTACATATCTCACCCTTTCTACAGCTGATTCAGCAGCCTTTCTGGACCCTTTAGAAATTATGCATGCAGGTCCTGTTTGTTAAAACTTGTTCTGATTAATTGTATACTTTGAAAAGTGCAGAGTGCACATCAGAAATGTATTATTCGCTTTTTGCCTTTTTGATTACGTTGAAATCCATCTGATATATGTTCTTACGCCATGAAGAGGGCACTGAATTTTCCAAGCAAACGTTTGTTTCTCTTGTATAAAACATCAAATCTCATGAAGAAATGGCAACAGTGAGTGTTTATCAATGTAATGTATTACAGTAAAGCTTTTTTTAAATTTTATTTTCAAAGAACGTGTCTTACTTTTTTGCCTTTTGTGTTGTACATATTTCTGCTTGAATGGTCCTGCAGAGCAAACAAAGCTGCTTTATTTTTTACATATTCACACTTTAACCTGCTGTTCAAAAACAGTTTCTTTCATCCAAGCCATTTTGACAGCCTGTCCCTCCAAATAATAATAATAAAAAAAGACATTTTCTAAATGCTTGACTCTGTTGTTTGTTATGCTGATTTGTTAAACTGAACTTTATTCAGCTTTAAAAACCTTATGGAAATGTCAGCTGACTAGCAAACATGCCTGTGCAGTTTCTCGCTTTGATTTATCCCCAGCATTTTTTGATTGAGCATTAGCTTCCTGTGAAAAAAAACAAAATTCAAAGTTTTATGTTCTAGTTCTCTTTAGAATTTAAGCCAGAAGGCAGTTCATGCCCTCATTCGATAAATTTTCATTCTTTAGGTTTATTTTTCCATGTCCTTTAAACCGCAGGAATGCATCTGTGGTTTATGGTCTCCATGGTTAGGACAAAACACTCTATGTGATTTTATGCTGCAGTCTCCTGAATACATCCAGAAACACATGGAAAAAAAACCAAGACAGGCAAATGACTGAACACCATTCAGGCACTAAAATTTGGCTACCATTAAGAAGAGGTGTCTGTGAAGTCCTGTAGATGTTTAACCCTCCTGTTATGTTGCGGGTCAAATTGACCATTTTTAAAGTTCAAAAATGTAAAAAAAAAAAAAAGGTTAAAAGTATGTTTTCGCTATGAAACTTCTTCTGCTTGACTTAATTAGTGTAAACAACATATGACATGAAAATGGCTAATTTCGTACATTTGCACCCCCCCCTGCATGTTTATATTACATAGATACTGGTTTATTTTATTTTATTTATTTATTTTTCATTTAAAAGGACCATGCATATTAATTAACGCTTCTGTAAATATGCCAGAATTAGCCAAAGGGCTAGTTTACATCCATATTCCCTTGCCAGATGTTAAAAAGGCTCCCTAAAAAGAAAAAAAAATAAGAAAAAAAGAAAAGAAAAGTACAAATAACACCATAGCACATATGGTTGTGGGTCAATTTGACCCGGCAGTAAAAGTGGAGGCTAAAAGGGGTCAGAAGTATCAAATACAAAATGTTTCTTTGCAACTGTGTTCATAAAAAAACGAGTGAGCCATTGAACTTCATTGAACCATGATCTGTGCGAATTAAAGAACACCAATGCACTAAATATTGCTTTAAATGGTTAGTAATGGAGTTAATAATGAGATTTAAAAAATCTTTATTGGGATTTTTTTGGGTTCTGACACTTTTGGATCATTAAATATGCTCCGGATCAAGTTGACCCAGGAACATTATTGCTGTCCCTGGGAAACAAACATAACAGGAGGGTTAAGGTGCTCCTCTTTATGTGGTCTTTGATTCTGTTGCATTGAGTTTGGGGCTGGATGGTGGTGCAGTGGTACGCACTGTGTAGAGTTTGTTACTTCTCCCTGTGCATGCCTGGGTTCTCTCCAGCAAATCCAGCCTCCTCCTCCCACAGTCCAATAACATGCTCACCAGGTTGAGTGGTCACTCTAAAATGCCCATAGGTGTGAGTGCATGTATGGTTATCTGTCTCTACATGTTAGTCCTGTGATAGGCTGGCAACCTCTCCAGGGTGTACCCTGCCTCTCGCCCAATGACAGAGCTAGGCTCAAGCCCCCGGCGACCACAAAAAGGATAAGCAATGAAGATAATGGATGGAAATTGGGTTCGCCTCAACTTCTTTTCAGCTTTACTCTCTTTTGTCTTTTATTCAAAACATATAGAGGACTTCTCATTTGCTGGTTCTGCAGCTTTTTTGTACCCTTTGTTTTGTTGCTATTTATCCAATGACCCCAAAACTGTGGCGCTATTTGCAAACTGGCTGCAAGAACCAAGACAAATTTGGTCCAATAACAACACATTTCTGAGAAAGTACAGGAGTGCCAAGACACACATCAAAGCCTCACAGGAGCTAGTCTGGTACTTAGACTGTATCATGAAGCAATATCGCCACCCTGTGGTTAAATCAAAAACTACAAGAAAACGCTTACAAATGCACCACACGTTGAAATGAGATGCATGTTCATTTTATTTCACTGGTTCCATTTGACAGGGTGGAAAATCACATTTCCTTCAATATCCGAGAACCTGGAAAGAAAACATTACAAGAAAGAAGTCAGGCAACTGATATATGCAAACAAAATACAGTGACATTTTCAGAGTAACATCATAGAGGTTACAGACTTACTGAATAGATCCAGTCTTGGAAGAAAGAGACCCTGGTGAAGACAGTGGGCTTCCTCACTTGGTTGCACATGCCAGCTGGTCCGTAACTGACGACACCGTGGACCCTCCAGGCTCCATCGATGAAACAGTTCAGGGGGCCTCCAGAGTCGCCCTGTGATAAGGAGCAATAAAAAAGATATAGGAGTAAAAAATAGATCATGCAATGAAATATGGGACATAACCTCTGCAACAGCCTCTTCAACTCCTTTTATCTTTGGAGGGAGTTCAATTGTATTAAATATCAGCACAGTTGTAATTTTGTCATAGCAAGAGAAAATCCCAGTTGTGCCGCCACACAACTTAAGGTGTGTTATTCCTTTTAAACAGCAGACTTGCAAGCAAAATGTAATTAACAACTAAGTCCAAGTCCCTGTCCTGTTTCACTGTGTATCAGCACTCATGGAATGCCTCTTGTCCAATCACATGACTTGGTTGCAACTAACTGTTCATAACACTGGTTCCCAAAGGGGGGGTCGAGAGACACTGATGGGGGGGTCATGTGATGCCTTCATATGTTTCTTAAAAATCTAAATTGTATATTCTATCCATCATTATGTGTATATATTTTTTTAAATACAGTGGATCAGGTTTATGCAAATCAGAATCTACATATCCTATCACTTCTACAGGCTGAACATGAAGATTACTTGCATTATACTTTCTGCCTTTTTAAAATTATTACAAAATTTATAATGAAATGATATTATGGTTGTTGTTTTTCTACCGTCTGCTTTTGGATTGGCCAATTAGTGCTTCTCCACGGCTGTAAGCAACATTTTTAAGACATACTTAAGCGACCTTTCAACCCCCTATGTGCCTGGGTGGCCCCTAAGGTCTGTGGATGCATCTCTGCTGGTTGTGCTAAGATCCCGCCTTAAAACAAAAGGTGACCAGGCCTTTTCAATCAGAGCTCCAATTTTGTGGAACTCCCTGCCACTGACAATTAGACAGTCCACAACTGCTTTTAAATCCTCACTAAAAACATTTTTATATAAGAAGGCATCCTCCACCCCTAATTCTTGAACTTGCTCTGCATTCAGATGTCTTGTTTTGCTTGTCTTTTTTTCTCCCCCGTTTGCACCGTTTTTTACGCTTTGTAATTCTCTGCTTTTTTGTTGTGAAACACTTTGTAACCTTGTTAAGAAAAGTGCTATATAAATAAAGTTTATTATTAGTAGTAGTAGTAGTATTTAACCATGCCAAGTAACAGTGGGGGTCCCAGGTCTTTGGCACCATTATTTTGGGGATCCTGGGCTGAAAAGTTGTGGAACCCCTGTTCTATAAGGCAGTATCAATCTCTGCTTCTTTTTTTTTTTTACTGCAAATACAACTGAACTGTGGATCAATTAAAATATTACTGAATGGTCTTGGGAGTGGAAACCTAGCAAAACATGTTTTATAACCCAAAAGGCCTTGAATTGAATGTTAGCAATGGAGCAAAACATGAGTTGTGTTTGTAGGTTGTTACCTTTAAAGAGAAATGTGCATGAGTGCGTGTTGGGTTAAACTGGTTCAAGCACAAGGCTGCCCTGTGTTAAGCTGATTTACACAGATGTTTTAGTACCTGGCAGCCTGAAATGACTCCATCTCCTCCAGCACACACCATGGTTTTCAGAGCAATGGTACCCCACCACTCAGGCTGAGAGCAGATTGAATGCTCCACCACCCTGATAGGAGCTACCTGCAGGATTTCAGGAGTGGTTCCATAATCTACAGAAAGGTTAAAGAGGAAAGGCATTATTACATAGGCATTAATATTGTGCATCGGGAGTGCATTGTGTGTTTTCTCACAGTCCATAAGACCCCAGCCGGTAATTTGACAGGTGAAGTCATGAGGCAGCATCTGTTCAGGAGAGGGGAGCTCAGCAATAGTCACATAGCCGTTGTCATACACAGGCACAGACAGTCTCAGGATAGCGATGTCGTTGCTAAAAAACAGTAAACAAATAAAGAAAAAGAATAATATCATATGCAAAAATATATGTCTTTCATGCAGCAAAGTTTTTACTGTTTTGATTTGAAAATGTAGAGGTACTGTCGTTGGAGGTTTGGGAGCAGATTTGCAGTTTTCAGTGGTCTTCCACTAACTCCAGAGACTGGAGAGAACATTGCTGGAAAAATATTATCAGGTACTTTAAGACCCCATATCAAGAAAAAGGGGGTACAAAAAAAGGGATACAAGACAGATGTGTTGGAGACAATGTGGCTCAACAGAGGCAAATCATTTTAATTTATTCTGGGACTGTCCTAAACTGAGTTTATTTTGGAATGATATCCACAAGACACTAGGCAAGGTGTTTGAGACTCAAGTATCCATTACCTTTGAGGCTCTGTACTTGGGTCATGTTCTCTGTCTGAAAAAGAGGAGTGATATAAAGCTGCTGCAAGTGCTTTCAGCAGACACTAAAAAATCAATCACCAGAAGGTGGCATAAAACCAGCAGCATGACTTGTTTGGAATAATTTTGGAAATATTTCAAATGGAGAAGTTGATTTACTTTCTGAGGATCCAAAAGGACACATTTTATCAAATTTGGAATAAGTGGATTCAATTTATAACCCCAGTGTGAGTGGATTTTATAGGACTCCACCCAGGTAGTAACCCTCCCCCTCCTTAGAGAATAAAACATAAATGTAAGCTCCCTTAGTTTTTGTGTAAATAGTTATATATCTGATAGTTTGTTTAATGGATGTATGCAGGAAAATTAGTGTTGATTACTGACTGAAGAGGTGAGGATTAATGTATATGTATGTGTTTAAATGTCAAGAGTATAAATGAATGCATTCACCTGGAAAGATGGAGGACAGAAACATTTAAGGACTAAGTGGCTATGCGGAAATACTATTTCTCTCTATGCATACGCATATAAAAGACTGGAAAAGGATGAATACAATTATTGAAGTGTTGTAAATTTTGCATTGTTACCCTTTCCAAATAAAAATACAATTAAAAAAAAGAAAAAAAAGAAAATGTAGAGGTAAAAAAGTTCTAATGCCCTCTTGTGTTGAATAGGACAGATGAAAGTAAGTGCATGTATTCCCCCCAACCCTGACACCCCCCCTATCAACACAATTGCGTTCCTAAACAGCGTATCTCTCGAAATTGACACAATAATTTGAGTTGATCATTGTACCCTTTGCCAAGGTCTCCATTCCAACCGGGATGGACGTGGATCCTGTCCACACTGATGAACTGCTCACTGCCATCGTACTCATACAGGTTGTACTCACCAGCGACCACACGGTACCCAGTAGGATCATTACTGAGAGGGATGAAGGAAAAACAAACATGAAATACTTACTAGAATTGTATTTATCAGGAGACAGGAATATGAACGGCACATGACTGTTTGGTGCATTCTGTTTGAAATGTACTGGTAAATATCTTAGGTGTATACACTGCAAAAAGCCAGCCTTCAGAAACAAGAACAAATATACAAAAATTATGGGGTTCATTACTTGAACTAAGAAAAATTATCTGCCAACAGAACAAGAAAATTTGACTTTCCAAAAGAAGTAAAAATATCTAACCATAATGAACCCAGAAATACCTTAAAGTTAGTGTATTTTCACTAATAACAAGTGCATTTCTCTTGATAGAAATAAAAAATATGAGACTTCTTTTCTCAATATGTTGAAAATTATTCTTAAATTAAGTCAATGCTAAAGCCATTATCTTTTATTTTTATTTATTTGGGCTTTTACACCTTTTATTTGTAGAGGAGGGGGCAGTGGATAGTGCAGGAAAGTGGGAGAGAGTGGGGGAATGACACGCGGGACAGAGGCCACCGGCTGTATTCAAACCCGGGCCATCTGTTTCATAGGTGCGCAATTTAACAATTAGGCTAAGTCTGCACCCTAGTGCCATTGTCTTGACATAATGACATGCACTAGGCCTTACATTTCTTGAAACCAGCAAAGTTATACCAAAAACTAATCTAGTTTTCTTGATGGACATACAAAAGTTAAGAATATATTTCTCATTATGTAGGATCATTTTCTGCCTTGTAATTTGGAAGAAGTTATCTGAATTATTTCTGTTTGAAACGGATTGAAAGGTAAATGTTTAAATATTAAGTGTCAGTTTACAGTACTGTGCCAACTGTACTAATATAGAGTAGTATATTTTCTATTATTTCATTGAAAAGAAAACAGTGGATTACATTTGGCTGTCATTTGTTTTAATTGTGTGAATATGAAACAATTGTGTCAAAGTAATAATAAATAACAAAATATTACGTTGAAAAAGCAGTTTTATACTTGTGAGTGTTGATGAAACAGCTTTGTAACAGTTGATATTCTAGTTTCAAGCATGTATTACTCGATATAAAATCTCAGTAACAAGCTGTAATATCTTACTGAGATCATTTAGGACCAAAACACTCAAACACTCTAACATAAAAACTGCTTAGTGAGAAAAAATATCTTATCAGGCAGAAAACAAGCAAATTTCACTCTTATCTGAGATATTCAATCTTACTTCGATTTCAGTTTTTGCAGTGTAGTTAATAAAAAGTAGTAAAAGAGCTAACCTGAGGATACAGTGAGCTGCTGTCATCACATGGAAACCATCAATGATAGAGCCTCCACATAAGTGATAGTAAGACCCATCCCCGTATGAATCATACTGGAGAGAAATCTAACAGAAAAACAGAGATGAAATACTCACTGATTTGTAGTAACTGTAGTAATGGATTGATTTTTTAAAAAAAGTAGTGCTCATCATTTTACCTGCCATTTCCAGGTGTTGGGTTCAGCATTGCTGCCTCCGATGACTCGCTCATTGTGCACTCTATGGTTGAAGGGTTCTTCAGCCCAGATGAGCCCTTTCGTGTGAACATGGACAGAGAACACAAAGGTAAAAATGTTTTAATCATCATACAATAATTTCTCTATTATATCCTATAGATTGTTTGGGGTAAGTTTCTTGTGCAACTTACCAATGCAGGACAGAAAAGCCACAAGCCCAATCATCTTGCCGCAGTTAGGATCTGCAGAGTTTGAGTTTAACTATTTATAACCCTCTGAGACTGGAAGACCTCCAGAAAGTGTCGAGCAACCCTTATTCTACCTGCCAAAATCAGTAATCCATGTGGATAACTCCTGAACATCTTCCAGAATCTCTCATGCTATGATGAGAAATAAGCAACAATTTGGGAAAAGTGTTACCTTATAGATATTTCTTAAGCTTATAAATATTTCCACATCCATAAATAAAGTCATGAATGCATCTTCATGGCATTTGAAATGTAGTTTTAATTTGGATAGAAGAATATCAAACACAAGAGTTCATATTAGTTATCATGGTGGGAAAAGAGCAGGTGCATTACCATGCAGGCAAAATGTAACTGACCATGTGTAGAGAGTGGAACACAAGCACATTTTTTTCCAACAGATAAGTGTTTTAGGGGAAAAACAACTCGTGGAAATAACACAGTGTTCTGTGACTGTTTGCTGTGCCTTATTTAGAGATGGTTTATTTTGTAGCTTCATTTAAAAATATAAATATAAGTGCTTCTCAAAAAGTTATTAAAGACGATACAATCACTTCTGAATTGCAATACAGTCAGTTATTTTTATTGTATTGTTATTGTCATTATATCATGATGAATTTTGTGGTAAAACTTTGTCTTGTGTTTAACAGCTGTCTGAACACACAACATTGTCCAGATGATCAACCGGTTCACTTAAGCTACAAGCTCTTTCTCATACTCTGACCAAATTGCAGTGGTGGACACTAACAAAGTAAATTTACTTGAGTACAGTACTTAAGTACATTTTTTGAGTATCTGTACTTTACTTTTGTAAATTATCTTTTGGGGATACTTATTACTTTTACTCCACTACATTCAGAAGACAATTATTGTACTGTTTACTCCACTACATTTCTATCACTTCTCTAGTTACTCACTACTTTAGCTTTGAAGTCAGCTCATGAATTTCCTTCCCTTCTAAAATGTGTTTGTGTAGTTCTGTTTGTCTCAGTGGTTTAGTCGTACCTGTATATTGTGTGTCTCCACGGTTGAACGTGGAGCAAACACAGAGCATCACTCAGATCAGGCAGTTCATTTAGAGGTGGTAATGATGGCAATACTTCTCCACCTGAGCACACATGTCCATATCTTCAGCCCGTGTTAGAGGTTTTTGAAATGAAGAATGATACGTATTGTTTGAAATGTTCTCCCTGTTTCCCACTCTGCCCAAACATACAAAAAGTCACAGTCCAACATGAGAAAGCGTGTTGAGCTACATAACATTTGTTTTATTCCAGATGAACATTTCAAACTAAGTTGTCTGTGCTTGGAGTAACTTAGTTGCCATTTTTATTCCATAGTATAGTTTTTAGAGATTTCTAGTAATGTTTTCTAAATAAACATGATGTAACAGAATGTCATGTATTCATTTGCACTCATGTAATGTGAAAATACAACGATTTGTGATCTTTTAAGAAGTACTTTGAATACTTAAGCCTCTTTAAAAGCAAGTACTTCATGACTTTACCTCAAGTAATAATCTGACAGAGAAACTTTCACTTGTATTGGAGTAATGTTTGAACTGGAGGATCTATACTTTGACCTAAGTAATGAAGACGTGTACTCTGTCCACCACTGCCAAATTGATACATTTTCATCATGCTCTGTGTTAACTGTGCCTTAATTTAGGACATGTAAGTGCTTACTTTGTTTAATCAGTCAATCGTTATTCATATAGATTTATCTCGAGACTTTACAAAAAAGAGCAGGTCTAAACCATACTCTGTTATATTATATTCAAAGACCCAACATCAAGATAGGATAAGATCCAGTACCATGTTACAGGCAAGACTGTCAGCAGATTTGTCAGCATTTCACTACTTACAGTGGCAAGGAAAAACTTCCTTCTAACAGACAGAAACCTTGAGGAGAACCAGACTCATGTTAGACAGCCATCTGCCTCAACAGTGTTGGGGCTGGGAAGAGGGATAGAGGAAGATGCAGAAAGAGACAGAGACAAGTAATGACAACATCAACGTCATCAGTTAGAGTTGGACTGTAGCAGCTGGAGTCTGTTACGTCCATAACAGCTGGAAAACTGCAGCAGGGATCCAGAGGAACCTATGAGACAAGGGAGCTTAGGGACTCCCACAGAGATCTATGGATAGTCACTTTAATGGGACATGAAGATTTAAAGTTAGTAACAGACGGATGGTGGAAAGAGAGGGAAAGACTGGATCCCAGTGTATCAGCTCCCCCAGCAGTCTGAGCCTATAGCAGCATATAAGAATTGGTTCAAACCTGAGCCAGCCCCAACTAAGCTTTATCAAAAAGGAAAGTTTCAAGCCTACTATTGAAAGTAGAGAGGGTGTCTGCCTCCTGGACCCTGACTGGTTGATGACTCAACCGAGAGGCCTGATAACTGAAGGCTTTCAAAGACTTTAGGTTCTACGAGCAGGCCTGCACACTGGGAGTGTAGTGCTCTAGAGGGATAACAGGGCACTAAGAGATCTTTAAAATATGATGCCACCTGACCATTAAGAGCTTTGACATAATGGGGAGCCAGCAGTTTACAAAATCCCTTCTATTTTACTATGGCAAATAAAAAAAAAATTCTGTTTGTAGAACTGATGTTGGATCGATCATTTCTGATGAGTTACTGATAAGATACTTGTGCTTTGATAAGAAGGATAAGCGCTCAGTGAGGAAACCCATCCCACTACTGATAAGTTCCACAGACTACCACATGACTCCTCGTGTCCCCCACAGCCCAAGAGAGATAGGACAAATGGGCATTCACGTTGGCACCTCCCCTCACTGATGTTTCATTAGGTTGAATGTAACTGCTGATCGGCTTCTACTCCACAGCGTCAGGTAGATCTGTGGCAGCAGCTATAATATTTGTTACTTGCACAAGGTCACTTTGAGTGACATGTAATGGGGACTCTTCTGGAAATTTTGACACATTTTCTTGGATTTTTTCCATTTTAATTGGCTTCTACATTACTTTAACTACAAACAACCAGCTATTGAAATCCTGACCTCAACTTTTAGGACTTTTGATTAAACCTCTATTTACAGAGAGGACTGGTTAAAATGAGTTCAGTCATGGTACTACATAGCCCGAGACATGCGGACTTGCCTAATCTCATTCAAAAATAATAAACAGGAGTTATTGGACACCCTCAAAAATGTCAAGGCTGGGGCTTAGACAGGACCACAGTTGTTGGAGAAGCCGGGCACATTGATCCACATGCTGTATGAATGTGAAATTGTAAAGGACTTCTGGTCAGATGTAGTTAAATGTATAAATTATATGTAAAAAACAGAGTTCACTAAGAACCCAGCATTACCAGAGGAGACTAATCTGCCCTCAAAAAACTATTTTTGGGTGAAATTAGCTTTTATAAGAGGATGCAGGATAGTGCTGAGGCATTGGAAATCAAAACAGAAGATCCGTTTTAGTGAATGGAGAGATGAACCGGCCAGGATAGCTTCATTTGAACAGCTTATCTACAGAATGAATAATAACACTAAAGTATTCAGATCAATATGGGGTCCTTATCTGGAAATGATTGGAGAAGGTGACTATGGTATCTGATGTGCAATTAATTTGTCCTCTATTTCTGATGAACGTCGTGTATGATTATGAAATGTAATAGTGTGACATAAAATACTATATATGTTAACCTCTAAACATCACCCAGAAAATTAGGAATACTATTTTATTAATATTTTTTGTATTTATTTATTTTATCATCATTACTATTATTATCATATGTATTTTTTTGTTGTTGTTGGTTTTGTATCACTTATATATAATTTGTCAACTTGTGTTGAACAAAGAAATACTGAAAAAATGCAATAAAAAGTTGAATGACAAAAAAACTGCTGACTATTTTTGGATGAATCTATGAATCTTTTAGTCTATGTAATGTCAAAACATGTAGCACAGTTGCCATACAGCATGCTCTTAAAATAGTTTTGTAGTGAAGGGTTCTCTAAGTTTAATATGTGGATTTTACAAAAACATAAGGTACACTTTTAAGTATGCATCACCTGCCTGTATGTCTGTATAGACAGCATTCACGTTCTGCAGTTTGACCACTAGATGGCAGTGAAGCACAAATGATGGAGCAGCAGCAGCAGTTTCAATAGCACCCATTGTCCAACCTTTCCCTCTAAAGATAAATCAACTTGATTCAAGGAATGTCCAACAGTATGGAACATGTTATCTTTGCTTTAGTATTTATGCTGAATACGTCACGTCTCTCTGACTCCGATCTATGACAGTTTAAAACTAAAGCTGTCACAGACGTAGATTACTTTTAACAAAGTATTGATCATTTTTTGAGGGGGGAGGGTATCAGATACGTCTTCATAAGTGATCTGTCTTGTAGGGCTTTCTTATTCGGGTTCATTTACTGTCCAGTAGATTGTGATGAATCTAAATCTGGTCCGCACTAAGTTAAAGAAAGCCAGAACATTCAGTCTCAGCATAGGTAAGCCCTCACATGGATTCAAACCTGATACCAGCTTGTTAAGGCTTTGTAGGGTTTAGGTTTATTTATTTTTCAGGAGATCATGGTTAATCAAAAGCATGCTCTAAAATCATTCCAGCAACGCCCCAAAAAATCCCCTCAGAGTGGAACACAATTTAGCTCACCTGGTAAAACGAAGGCTTTGTTCTCCACAGCTCAACCTCACACACCTGGTTTCAATTTCCATCCTCTGCCCAGCTAATGTCCAGTTCCCCATCATATTTTTTTCTTTTACCACAACAAGTTCTACAGTACAATAATGTCTTACATTTTAACACTACATATAACTCCTGACAAGAGCAACACCTGATTATCTCACCTGGTGGACAACAGTTTATCACGGTTATCTGAAGATGTCAAAAGCAGATATTAAGGAAAAAAACTGGCAACCAGAATACAGTATTTGACATATTGTGTGTAAATGTTGCAAGTCAAAGTCATGCATTTGAAATAGTTTTCTTTATTAGCATCAAAATATAAAGAAAGTGCCAGTAGTTAGAAAACTCATTATGCAAAAGCCGCTCCCACCAAACACGTACATGTGCACTGCATCCAGTCAAATGGTGCAAACAAGTGACTTAAGAGTTTTGTGTAGAGGAATGCAGCACATTGTTGTCATTGCTAAATGTTTCCTACTTCTTTCTACACCAGTCTAATGTGACAAGCTTGAATTGTAGCGATGTCCACCAGAAAAACTTTTCTACAGCCAGAGAGAAAGTAGTTGTTTTTCCTGTAAACATGTATGATGTTGGCTAGAATTTAAAAATATTTAAACAATGATAGCAGTGATGTTCCTATCCTGTGTTTAAACAGCCAGTTTGAGTGGAAGTGCCCACTTTTAAAAATACATCCTTTTAAATAGACGCTGCCTTTCTGGTTTCTCTTGGGTAATATTGGAGTACATGAAACACTCTTCTGTAGCTCATGTTGAGAGAGCGATGCTGTTTATAGTGAAAGCCAATGAATGTTGAGTATGCACTAAAAATAAGTTTAATGTACTCTATCATTACCTCAAATCTTTCACACAAACATACTCAAGTGGCACCAAATCCAAAACTTTAATGGTTTTAATATTCCTCTCTAATATCCAACATCATAGACAAGTACAATGCAAGAAAGTTAAAAACCTACCCAGTGGCAGAAAAGCTGCTAATCAATAAGCAAGAGCGTGACACTAAGGCACTAAGATCATGTGTACACATATGGCTCAATGACGTGCTGTGGCCTTTAATAGTGCCGTAAATATAATGTTATATGGATGATTAACAGCTTAACTCAAAAGCAAAGACTCATTTACTCATGAGGAAATCAAAATGCTAGTGCTTAGAAAACTGATCGGTGACTGCATTAAAAAAAGAAAAAAGAAAAGAAAAGTGTTCATGTAAATGACTGCAGATCTTCAACACACTGAAGGCCCAGTTCAACCTGTGTTGGACAAAAAGAACACTGCAAAAAATATGATGCAGGTGAAAAAAAAAGTTGTAACAAATCTCCCTGTTTTTCTTCACAGTGTAGCAGAACAGATACCTGTCGCAGGGTGGACTGAATGACAGTCTTGCATAAACTAAAGCCGTCAGTATTAGATAACCATTCCCCTTTTGAACGGCTGTCTTTGGAGTATTTCGGAGATAGTGCTGGTGGAGGGAGACTTAACTCATATCTAGTTCTTAAACTGGTAGAAAACAAATAAAATGCAAATTTATTTTATTGTTATACTGCAAGACCTGTAACGATAGATGTTATACCAAAACTGATTTTTTCATCTCCTGGTTTGTCGCTTCTTTATTTGAGAAAACTGTCGAGCTTTCTCTTGATGTTATCAAAGGAGTCCATTCCCATGTAGTCTGCCTGACCTTGCTCCCATTTCTGCTTCCGTTCCTCTGAAGACAGCTGGGGCCCGAGTGCGAAACCGCTGCTCTCACCCTGAGATAAAAAACAGAAGACACCAGAGTGATGCACAGATAATAAAAATGCACAGAACAGAAGTTGATCGCATTGTTATATGAAAGTTGTAGCCTTCCCGAATGAATGGCCGCAGGCAATCACATATTAAAGCTGTGATTTAAGATGAAGAAGATGGTAGCTCATTGTCATTGACTTCAAAGCTATAAACACACATATTTCATGATACTTGTTCACTCTTTAAATATAACATGTAACAGTACTGGAACTTATGAAAATGAACAGAAATAGAGAAAAGAAGTAAGTCAAACCAAAATATAGTTAAAGCTAAAGAGTCAAATAAATCAACGAACAGGCAGCAAACAGTAATCAAATCTCCATTTTCTAATAGGTTGGTTTCACCGCTCTTTGGAACATTCAGGGTATTCACCTCCACACATCCGGAGTAGAAAGGCTGGTCTCCATATTGCTCCTGCAGCAGCGGCACCACCTTGCTGGAGTACAGGGTCCACCAGTCGAGAAGGAAGGTGGGGTGTGCGCTGGCCTCATCCACGCTGCCTGAAAACTGTCTGGCTTTGGGGTCGAATGTGTAACTCCACGGCTTGGTCTTCCCCAGGAAATGGACCACCTTTGCGTTACCGCCATATCTGAAACGAGATCGAAAGAAAGTGAGGAAGACGTACAGATCATTATGTAAGAAAGTTTGTTGATCCTGAAATTGTCCAACATTTAAAGCAAGACCAGTGAAATTTTAACAATGTCCACTGTGGCTACAAAGATGAGCTCATAATAGGAATGTAACGATATATCCCAAGACAGTAAAAATAAATTAAAAAAATCGATACAAATAAGGGTGGATTAAAATCGATTCAACAAAATTTGTATCAGGATATTATTTTTAAACAGTTGAAGGCACTATCCACATTATACTCTACTTGTTCAACATCATTAAGGCTCTAGCTCTGCTATTGCACAGAAAATACTTGAAATTTACATCCCTAATTTAAAAGAGATTTACCCTATTTGTTTTAATATTTAATACTTTAATTTGGGAATTGTTCACTTTCCATTTCTCTATAATTGTTCTGAAATTTTCCAATAAGGTATTTTTGTACAGTGATATTAGTGTACAGTGGTTTTATTCAAGTTACAACACACCTTCAAAATGAAAAAGGATTACTTTGTTTACAAATAAATAAGAGGAAAATATATATTGCAACTGTCCATATCTGAGAATTGAAATACAATAGTTATTCAAATTTTGAGTTCAATCCAGCTTTCTTGAAAACTGTAGAGAATCGTGAGTGAATCGGATCGTGAACCAAAAATCGGGATTCGAATCGAATAGTGGGTCAAGTGTATCGTTACATCCCTAGTTGTTAAACTATCCTCTATCAGGTTACAAAAGTGTAAAGGGGTTATAAAGAAGGATGAGTGAAGAATAGTCAGACTCTACTAGAGTTTTTCGTTTGTTTTAGAACACCATTTTGAAAGGGTCAATAAAAAGCTAAAATCGGTCACACCTGACTTACATAAGCTGAAGCAGCAAAACTTGTAAAATTATCAAATTGATAAGTGTTTAATTTGCTATGACTGTTTACAAAAACAGGTTAATTTATCACTCTAAATTACCTGTCGGTGTGAGTGTGTGTGTGAATGGACGTCTGTCTCTCTGTTTTAACCCTGTGATAGGTTAGCGACCTGTCCAGGGTGTACCCTGCCTTCCGCCCAAAGCCAGCTGGGATAGGCTCCAGCACCCCTGTGACCCCTAACGGGATAAGCGGTCAAGATAAAGCAATGGATAGTGGATGGATGCATGTTTTAAAAAACACACACCAAAACATGTTGGATTATTTCTGTCCCTAAAGATACAGAAAGACTTAAAAACACATGGTAACATAAGCATGCCAGACCAGCAGGTGGCGATAATGAGTAGTTAGTCTGTCACGTGGAACATTGTGCTAAAGCCTAATGAGCATCTTCTTGAGCTAGCTGCAAATGTCAGCATTTGTTATTTAACCCTCCTGTTATGTTGCAGGTCAAATTGACCCATTTTAAAGTTAAAAAATAAAAATGTTTAAAGTATTATTTCGCATTTCTAATGTCACAGTGGATGAAAGGCTAGTGGTATTCAGAGGTTCCTTGCATCTTAGGTAATATATGCCTTAGAAACCAGCTAAATAATCTGGGCAGCATGTGACAGAAGAGGTGTCTCTTGTTAATTTATCAACATCACTTCATAAAAAATAAAAAAAAATTAAATGTAAAATAAAATAAACAAAAATCTATGTCATGTAAAACTATTGTATTTATATTTAGGGCTTTTCAATATACATTAAAGTTTTAACATGAATTTCATAACAAAACGAGAGTTATCCTCATTGAACCATGATCTGTGAGAATTAAAGAACACCATTGCACTAAATATTGATTTAAATGGTTAGTAATGGAGTTAATAATGAGATTTAAAAAATGTTTATTGGGATTTTTTTTGCATCAATAAATATCCCCTGGGTCAAGTTGACTGAGGAACATTATTGCTGTCCCTAAGAAACGAACATAACAGGAGGGTTAAATTGTGTACAGAGTGTTGAATTAAGAACTATTTTAATGTCAACATATCATTTCTCCTTTGCACTGCAGTAACATTGTGAATAACAGCTAGGTTTCCTTTTAAACATGTAATTAATCCTATCAGTACCGAGCAGATGTTTATGGTGCATGCACAACACATTAACAACGATTGCCCTGCCCAAGTTGAGGTAAAGTAAGATGTCATTGTTCTCCATAACCTTGATTTAGCTGTCCCCTGAAGACCAAGTTGTCAAAAATTTCTACCTTGGAAGGTGTTTTCCAAAACCTCCTTTTCAGTGACCTTAAACTGGGTTCAAGTGCCGATGTTAGTCCAAGATGATAAAAAAAAATGCCTATGCTGTTTATCTAAGGAAGACAATCATGATGACAGTGCAATACTTGCACATGTCATCTGCAGAAAGTTGTCTCAATTAATGAGACATGCATATTTTTATATAATTTATAAGAAAGTCAGCTCTATTTTCCCCTCACAACACAACACTTGTTTTATAACAAGACTTAATGATGCACTTTGTTGTTGTAGTAGCGGTGTTAGGTCATCCTGCTCATCCTGAACCGCGTAATATTAAAACTTGTGACTAAATCATAAACCCTGCCAAGCACAACAGAACGGGACATCTTCTCAGTATTGGCAAACAGCATATGTACACACAGAGGCTCGAGTCTGTCTCTGAAGGGGATTGTTTTTTGTTTGCCAGACCACATAAACAACTGTTGCTGACAACCACCAACAAGTCAATACGCGTTTATCACCCCGTCAACCTGGTTTGGACGCCAGGAAATGCCAAACCTATGAGCGTGTTAATGAGCCTGTTTCTATGCTGGAGAGTGGTTTGGATGCAGAGAGGCCTTGAGGCTAAGGGGAGAGGGCTTAAGACGGAGGGAGGGAGGGAGGGAGGGGGGGCACAATGACCAGTCCGGGTGGAGAACATAAAAGGTGTTTAAAAAAAAAAGACCTGGTCTATTTGAGGATTTGGTTTCAGCTGTTGGGAGCTCAGAGTGGATATCCAACCCCGCTCCGAGGCCTGCAGGGGGAGACTCCAGCAGAGCCGCTGGAATCTTATGGTTCATCTCACTTGTAACCTGATGTCATGTCACAGCGCGACATGTGACTTATGTGATGGAGGGTCTGCTTACTGCTTGGCCTTGTGTCTGATACCCAAGATTTAAGACACATTGGCCGACTCTCCGCTGTCACACTAAAACTGTCTTAATATGCAGTGATAGCTTAAACCGTAGAAACATACCTCTTATTATTGTGTGAGTGTTTCCCCTGAATTGACCTGACACTTACTGCTTGAATGCTGGAAGGTAGGTGTAGATGGCTATGCTGCTGAGGTTGTAGATGAAGGGGAGATGTTTGGTTATGTCGGCTGTTGCCCAGTTGTTGAAATAGCCATTCAAAACACCTTGGTCACCTCCTGCAACACAGAGGGGGACATACAAGTTAAAATACGCTGGCATTTGAACATCATAATGTACTAAGAAATACATTAAGTCAAAATACAGGTGCAACTCTGCAGCTCAAGCTGTGATGTAACTCTGAAATGTCTTTGAATGTTTTAAGGCTCAATACCGTTTCAACTTTATACTCATCTGAAGAACTCTGGTGAGCGTTACGATAAGATCTTCATTTCAAATTTACTTTGGGAGTCAATATAGTGTGTCAAAGAAAACTGAGTGGTTTGTGTGAGTTCATTTGCATCACATGCTGTGAGAAACACTGATATGGTTGCATAACAGCTAACTAAGCTTATGAAATGCTGCCTGCAAAATGCTTGGACTGGTTCAGCATATGATTGGATGGCGTTCCTGAAAGACGAAAAGCTTGGTGAGCATGCAGACAAAATGATCGCCCACCTGTGACAGCCTCATTAATTAGGCTTTCTGCTTGGTCTGCATTAAACCAGCAGAATGTTGAGATCAGTACAGACAAGATGACGGGAGAGGTTTTCTCACACATTCAGAGCCCTGGGCTACAGTCACTTCCTTCCATCCAAATTGCTCGAGTTATTTGAATTAGATTCAAGACTTACTTAGGAGAAGAGGCAGAGCTCAACAGGAGTCTCACTCCTTTTTTTTTTTTTTTTTTAATAATAATTTTATTTGTAGAGCACTTTTCAAAAAACAAGTTACACAGTGCTTTACATGGGCAGCAAAATAAAAACAGGCAGATCATAAAAACACACAAGTCAAGATAAAGAAATAAAACAGATTTTAAAATACCAAAAATTCCCCTAAAAGAACTCTTACGGAATACATTTATTTTAAAATATATATTTCTTAAGACTGTTAAAATAAAATTCTGATAAAATCCGGGAAGGCTCTGCGATAAAAGTGTGTTTTAAGAAGAAATTTAAAAGAGCTCACTGACTCAGCAGACCTGATCTCCTCGGGCAGATGGTTCCAGAGTGTCGGACCCCTCACTGCGAACGCTGTCCCCCTTTAGTTTTCATTTTTGTGTTAGGAATGCACAGTAAACCTCTGCTGAGGATCTCAGTGCACACGTCAGCTCGTAGGGTATTAAAAGGTCTGCTTTAAAGCTCGGAGCAAGTCCATGTAGAGCTTTAAAAGTAATCAGTAAAATCTTAAAATCAATTCTAAAACATACAGGGAGCCAGTGCAAGGAAGCTAAAACCGAAGAAATGTGGTCGGATTTTTTGGTTCTGGTTAAAACCCTGGCAGCTGAGTTCTGTACAGTTTGGAGACGATCCAGAGATTTGTTGTGAAGGCAGCTAAAAAGACTGTTACAGTAGTCCAGGTGTGAGGAGATAAAAGCATGTAAAATCATCTGTCTTTAAAAGTTATAACGGACCGAATTTTAGAAAAGCTTCTGGAGATGGTAAAAACACAACTGTACAAAAACATTCCACATGAAGTGGTGCATGTGCACAGCATGGACTGGCCGTAGCTGCACACATGGTAAAAGAGACGAGATGTACAGAACATGTCTGTCACATGTGCATTACTGTGACACTCTACTCTCACCGATGGCAACATTTCAAAAGATCATTCAGTTGCACAAAAGGTCTGGGGCTATATTTATATGCAGTATATAGGAGGACTGGGTTCTTGTGGTTCTTGTGGCTAATCCAGCACAGCAGTGAGGATTTATTCATCTCAAGATTTGACAAAAGATTGATCTGCTGCTGTTTGCTGAGTGATATACAATACTCTGTTAGGGGTCAAAATCTGGTCAGCAACAGCAGAAAGTGCCTATAGACTGCACAGTTATAGCCTGTTAGCTAACAGCAAAACCAACTTGTCTGCTCAACTGTTGCACCCACTTCTTTCTTGTTATTCAAGAGTGAAATAGTTGAAGGGATTTTCACATGAAAGACTGTACACCATGTTCTCTTGCAACTTCTGTATCATTTGGGGATGATAGAAGACAAAGTGAGATCTTGCCGTTCCCTTTGTTTTGGGGTAATCACACAATCCACTGTGTTCACCAGCTAGTTGCTAACTTTGTCCATCTGTCTGTCATGTGATGCTGGGCAGGTAGCCTCAAACATGCTGTGCTAGTTATGTGTGGAAACAATGCTGCAGAGAGCAATTCAATTTAACCAGATAGGTTAAGTTGAAAGGAACAAGATTAAAGCAATAGACTTAAAGACATAAACTTGAAGAGCTGAGTAAAAGGAGTTCTGATTATTCGTTGTTCCAATAGATTTGTTTGTGTAGCATCAAACAATCTTCAAAAACTGCAAGATCGTTTTGTTTATCTGATCGGTCATATGATATCCGACTGGCGCTCCTGTTCCAAAGTGCACCACAGGAAGAGGAGTCAGACTTGTGCCATTTAAGCACAGCATGCACACACCTCTTATCAGCCTAAAGTGACACTAGCACCCGTGTCAGAGCATCCCCACCATGTTGAAGCACTGTTTTTTCTAAACACATTATTGGAGCAAAACTAATTTTGAATGCAAAGCAATTACTGCAGATTTGCATAGATTTCTGCTCCATCCAAGTACAGTACAAGCATAATAAAATACATTATAATAGCTATGTGTTAGAGGCTGATTTCACCACACAGGTGTATCAGTGTACAGAGTCCAAAGGACAGCATGTTCAGTTAACCTAACTTACTCTTTTAAAAATGTGTATGTTCAAGTATTATTTTAGGTTCTGGTACAGAAATCTAGGTATTGCTTTTGGCACAATGTTTTTGTTTAGACATCCCAGCCCTGTTCATGACCACTCAACTCTAATTAATACAACTTGACACAAGTATTGTTCATTAACACCACCCTCTGGGTTAATATGCACTTTCAATTTGCACTTCAGTTGCTTGAGGGCTTGATACATTTAACTGCATTCCCCCACGCTTATAACTCCAATTCCAAAACAGATTGGCAGTTGTGTAAAATGTAAATAAAAACATTATTTGATGGTTTTCAAATCATTTTGCAAACCTTATACTGAATTCAAAATAGTGCCAACATCTCAAATGTTGAAACTGGAAAATACAGGCATATGATTTGGTATTTTTTTGCAGAAACATGCAGGGTCTTCCCCAAAAAGGGGCATTGTATGGATGGCAGCATATGTTGCTCCAAAACTTGTGTATATTGTTTAGCATTATTGGCACCAGATGTGTAAACTACTTCGAGCTCATTTAAGATGAACTGAGGTGGACCAGGAGAAGTCTGGCATTTCTGGAAATTTGCATGGCACAGTTGGAACCTACATGTGGATGCAGCAAAAACTGCGTTTAGGGACAAGGTCTTTTGGGCCCATGCAGTGATTTCCACTACAGAGTTGTGTCTGTTTTTAACGCAGTGCCGCCTGAGGGCTCGATGATCACAGCCATCCAGTATTGGTTTTTGGCCTTGTCACTTTTGTGCAGAGATTTCTCCAGATTCTCTGAATCTTTTAATAATGTTATGCACTGAAGACAATGAAATCCCCACATTCTTTACAATTTTATGCTGAGGATCATACTTCTGCAATAGCTGAATTATTTTGTTTACACAGTCTAACGGAGTGGTGAGCCTCTCACCAGCTTTGCTTCTGAAGCTCTCGAGTAGTAGGGACTTTTTATGGCGAGTCATATTTTTAACCTGTTGCAAATTAACAAAATAAGTTAAGAGATGTTTTGTTGTCCCTGCCCCAACTTTTTTAAAACGTGTGGGTGGCAACACATATGTTGTCTCTACACTACTTCCAGTTAAATGTAAGGTTTAAGGGGCACTGGTGGCCTAGCGGTCTAATTGCCCCACGTACAGAGGCTACAGTCCTCTTCGCAGGGGTCGCCGGTTCAATTCCCAGCCAGCCAACCATCTCCTGCACGTCTTCCCCCACTCTCTACTCCCCACATTTCCTGTCTCTCTTCAGCTGTCCTATAAAAAAAGCCCCCAAAAATATAACTTAAAAAAAAAAAAAAAAAAAAAGGTTTAAATAATTTTCAGACTATCAAAAGCAGTTTTTAATCAGTTTACACAGTGTCCCCATTTAACTCATGTTAAACTGGGGCATTGTGGTGGCAGTTGTTTTTATGTAAACAGAGCTCAGAGTTTGGGGTGCATTTGTTCTTAAATAGGTCAGATACGCTTCTAGTACACAAGCAGATCTGAATGAGACCTATCAGAACAGATTTTTGTCCAGTGAACATCTCCTCTGTTACATCATCCGGTCTGCTACTGACCAGCCAGACCACTGAATTTGAAGCCAGGCAAAGTCATGACGCAATCTCTTTGTCTATTCATGCTGAATCGCTTCACCTGGAAGCAAAATAGTCAGTCATTGGACTAACACTGGCACAAGATGAGATGTTGGCCTTTATTAGCACTTTCACATGAAGTTCCTAAAAGCACAGCCCCTGTACACTTTGTGAAACCGCAGACTGCTGCAGTTTAAAATAAACGCACATGTTGGCTGTTTGTCCAAAGCCACAACCTCACAGCCTCTAGAGGATTTCATAACTTCATATGGAGCAGAGGATCTTCATTTTGAGAGGATGAGAGGAGCTCAATAAGAATGAGCATCTAACTCTGCCAGTTTGTCTTGGCAGCCGGCTACAGTGGAGCTAAACATGAAGGGAAAGTGCCTCTGGGTTCAAACACGGAATTCAATTTCTTATTGTCTTCCCTCAGATTTTTCTCCAAAATCGACCGTGAAATAAAAAGAAACAGAGTGCTGCACATGTGAATCATGTATTCCTTGAAGATGAGTGGAAGTGAAATGCCAAAGGTCAAAGCAATTTAAACTCATACTTCAGTGAACATGAAGACCACATCCACGGCTATAAATAAGACAGCTTTATTCATTAGCATGCCATCAGGCATTCAGATTCCAGCATCACATTAAAATACTAGTTACAAGTAAATTAATATAATGATACTTTATTTGCTGTAAATATACGTGCCGTTATCTGTCTGTGGTTGTGTTTGAAACAGTCCTGCCAACAAAACAGTGTAGCTTCCAGAAAGAGTCGGCACTTGAAAGTGTTGGCTGCAAATCGGCAAACTAATTGGATTTTCCAATGAACTGTCCCTGATGGAATCTCGCACAGTATCACAGGGGGAGAGCAGCCTGTCATTCACATTCAAAGATGCTCAATACTACTAACAAGCACAAACAATGGCAGTTCCAAGCCCTACCAAGAGTTGTTTGTCTTGTTTATTCTACAACCATTTCCTTTGATAAGTAGAAATTTGAGAAAACAGGGAGGCTGTTTAGAGCTAAAGCAGCATGTACTCAAACCAGGTGCAATTTGAACCAATCAGATATACAGTATATCACAGGCATTGAAAGTCAGTAAAGACACTGGAACTAAGCCTTTGTTTCAGTCTAATTTCTAAGCTCCCTGTACGGCTTTGAATAACATGGTCTACGAAAACCTATCAGTGGTCTGTTTGGGTTAGCATAGTTAGGTTTAACCCTTTAGGAAGGGAAGTATAATATTTAAACATTGAACATTTTCAAACCTACACTGACATCTGTCTGGTTTTAAAGTTTTAAATGGGCTTTCCCCTAAATCATTGCTCAAATTTATAGAAAAAAAACCCCCAACACAATATGATAAATACTAGAGCACAAACTAGAGGGGACTGTGATGTACTGCGACGAATAACCAAATTCAGCCAAATGATAGTGTCTGTCAGAGGCACACAGTCCTGGAATAAACCACCAGCTCACATTTGGGAGCTTGAGAACTATGGTACCCTTAAATAAATAGTTAAACATTAAAGGTGACATATCACGCTTTTTTCATCAATATATATTGGTCTAAGAGGTCCCCAAAACATGTCTTTAAAGTTTATGCTCAAAAAAACACTTTGAAATTTGATTTTGGCATGCCTGAAAAGTCCTCTTCTTCAGTCCTCCTCAGAACACTCTGTTTTCCCTCTGACCACGCCCCCTCCGGAAGTGGATGTGCCCTCGGCTCTCCGGCACGTTGATCTAATGTTTACATGTTGGCTGAATATACACGGCTGCTCAGAGATCGCGTTACTTCAACCCTCTGAATCTGATCCAGAATCTGATCCTGACGGAGAGGCGCCTGTAGCAGGTCCTTTATGAAGGATTGGTCACAGATTTAGTGTTTCTTGTTGTTTTATTTATCAGTATGTAGACGTGTGTCTTGGTACACAGCTACGAACATGTAGCTATGTGGCTATGCTAACTAGCGCTAGCACTTATCCATGATAAATAAAAATCATCCACTAGATCTTCAAATCTGCAGACGTGGGGAGTAAAACCGACCTCTGCCAGAAAGGCAGCAGGACCTTTTATGAAGGATTGGTCACAGATTCTGTGTTTCTTGTTGTTTTATTTGTCAGTATGTTGACGTGTGTCTTGGTACACAGCTACAGCTACGACATGTAGCTATGTAGCTATGCTAACTAGCGCTAGCACTTATCCATGATAAATAAAAATCATCCACTAGATCTTCAAATCTGCAGACGTGGGGAGTAAAACCGACCTCTGTGTTTATTAAGACAGCCTACAACTAGCATGCCTCCCTCCTAAGCTCCTTGTTAGCACACATTTGTGCAGGTAATGAAAAACGGAGGAGGGATTCAGTATTATTTTATACAGTCTATGGGCTGAACAAGCTCCGAGCTCTGACTCCGTGACAGACCGGATATTGTTGTTACGTAACAAAAACACGGAAGTCTGAAACGGCTCGTTTGCTGGTCTGTAGACATGCCAGGGACACATATTTCAGGTAAAGAACCATTAAAAAGTCAATTTTGCATGATAGGTCACCTTTAAAAACAAACCAGTCTTGTACTCATGGTCTGTTTTCTCACTTGATGCTCGTTCCTGGGAGCTTTGGCCTCACCTTCCATCCTGTTTGTATAATATCACAAACATTTTGTATGTAAAATCTATTTGCAAGTCAGTTCGTGTAGTGTCCTGTTAACTGTTTTGTGACATCCTGTAGTTTTAAAACTTGTTTTATGTTTTATGCGAGTACCTGCCTTAGGACTACGGATTCAATATCTTATTGTGCTAATTCCAGCATATTTACATTGAGGCACACTGTTGAAATGTTGATTAATGTGCATTGTCCTAGTCAAATAAACTCAAATTAATCATGTGATTATGTCATGATTACTTTGTCAGAACATATTTTCAGTATTTTGCATAAGCTTAAGTAGAGTGTTTGAGGATTAAAGATACATCTTTAAAAGGTGTTTCAATTTAACTGCTTGACCAGCTGAGTAGTGACAATATGTTTTACAGCTGTAATCAGTCTCTTTGTTCCAACCTAGGCTCTTGTTTGAATAATTTGACAAGTCAAGTGTATCCTTTATAAATATAAAAAAAAGTATTTGAGGCCAAAGTTCTACATTGTGTAATAGAGACGGTTGCTTTACACACAAACATTGTCGAATAGTTGAGCTCAGTGCTGTTTTACAAAGCTTATTGTGAATGAATGGAAGTCATGTTAGATAATCTGTTCCTTTCAAAATGTTTTATAAAGAAATAGTTGGTTGAAGTGTTTGAGAATTTAAGCAATGCTCTAAATCTGCTGTACTTGATGTTGTAAACTAAAAGTCTTCTCTCCAGCAGCTGATCTGAGCGGAGCTGTTCTGTAAACCTGATCTGGAGCCAAGATGACGACCACAATTCAGTTACAGTACGTCTCGCTGGGAAGAGCTGCTGAATGTCAACCAGAGCCCTGTGCAAAACAGGGCCTCTCAAATTTAACCCCCACCCTGCTACGGTGAACCCCTGAGAATAACTCAGCTGAGAGAGCTGGACAGTGTGTGACAGGAGGGCCTTGTGCCCAGGCACCAGGCTTTATGAATGCCTTACTTAGACCTAAAGATAAACAAAGTGGGTTTAACATCACGTTACCCAGAACTTGATGTTACGCAAAGCAGCAATATTTGTTTAGGACTGAAAAAGACTGATGACATCAATATTAAGTGTTGGTAAACCACAAACACTCGCAACTCTACAGATTCCTCTTCTTCAGCAGTTTGTCACCGACAATGAAATAAGTAATGAGTATTGGAGGTACACTTCCAAATGACACAAATAGATGTTCTAAAAGGTAACAGAAATAATTTGTAAAAGATTGTTTTTTGCTACATTACTGAATTAAGAAAGTTGGAAATATTTTCTAAATACATTTATTCAACTACATGTTGACTTTTATACTGGAAAGTTAAAAATTAAGCTAAAAGAAGAAGGTGGTTATCTTAGCTTAGCATAAAGACTTGAAAAATTCAAGGAAATATCCAAAGATTGTTCTTTGAAAGAGAGGGGGGTTATAACTTAAGAGGGAAGTTAAGTTTAAAGATGGTGAGTGTTCGAACCACAAGGAAAAGTTTTTGTATTTCAGTCTGTGGTGTAAAACTGGAACAGTCTCAACATGGAGCTACAGCAATGTCAGAAGATAATCCAGTTCAGGAAGAGGTATGAAGAAATTATTTTCATGGTAGGTACAAGGAGGAAGCCAAGTGTTGATAATCACGAGGGGTTTACTTTTGATTGTTGGTGTAAATATGAAGATTTGACTTGTGGGAGTGCACTAGTATAATGCCAGATAATAGTGAATAAAGGGGTAGGATAAGTTAAGTTTTAACTTCTTCCTACTCCTTTTCACACACGTAAAGTAAAATGTTTCAGTGCTTGCTAATATTGATTTTGTTTCTTTAGTATATATATATATTTTTTTCTTGCATGTTTGTATAACTATTTCCTCTTTTCTACCTGTGTGCTTTTTTTTTTTTTTTTTTTTTTTTTTTTTTTTACTTTTACATGTTCTAAATAAAGACATCAAATAAAATAAAAAATAAATAAAAAATGCATGGGTCATTGCAAGTTAAAAAACAAACTAACATCTTTCATGTTCACTGGTGACATTTTTCTGTTCAATTTATTCCAACCAAGCACATAAAAGGATCAATTTTTTGGATTTATTGATGGTATCTTACTCCTTAGGATTATCAATGTTCTTGTTCAAAAGTAAAAATGTGCAGTTCTTTAGCCTTCTTTAGCCCAAGCCTTTGCGGTGGCTACACCCACACTGTGGAACAGTCTGCCTCCTGATATAAGGCATGCTCAGACACTTTAGAATTTTAAATCCCTACTTAAAACGCACCTCTTTGCACTGGCTTTTAACACCTAGTGAGCGGGACAGCCTACATTTTATTTTTATTTTTATCTATTGTGGCTTTTTTCTTGTTATCTATTGTGTTTTTAATATCGGTTCTTTTTAAATTACTATTTGTTTTTATTGATTGTGTTTTTTTAAGCTTGTACAGCACTTTGGCAAACTGTTGTTTTTTTAAATGTGCTATAGAAAGAAAGTTGACTTGACTTTAGAGGTCTTTGTTTTTTCTAAAGAAAGTAAAGCTGCAACTAAATACTACAATCATAGATTAAACCTGTGTGTCATCATTGCAAATTCCAAGAGCCCCAAGTGATGTCTTTAAATTATTTTTCAACAGGAAAAACTCCAACCTGAGATCAAAAATAACTGGCACAATGTGCTCAGCACAACTTACCATCAAAGCTGCCGTGTTCCGTACAATACTGAAGCAGTTTGCCGTAAGTCTCGTTGGAAGGACGAAAAACGAACACACCGGAGTTGAAGCAGTCAGGCCAACCGGGGTCAGGAGCAGCCGACAACTCTTCCCGGTCAAACAGCTCATCTATATTTGAGAGCACCTAGGATGCAGACACAAACATGTTCACGCATGCGCACTTGTAAAAACATCTGGAATTTTTAGAGCCAATTTTTTTTTCTCACCAGTGTGTCTGCATCCATGAAAACACATTTGGAGTAATGTGTCAGCGTCCAGCAGTGGAGCTTGGTGAAGGTGACACCCAGATCAGGCCTTTTCATCATGGCAAGGTGCGCCGTGTCGCCACTGTCCAGCACGTTCACCACCCTCACCTCGTCAAAGATCCTCTTCAGCACACACCTAAAAGATTTACAAAGATGATTCATTATCAACAACCCAAGGGAAAAACAAGAATAGACAAAACCTCCATAGCAGGTGTTAATCAGAAATGTTGCACCACTGGTTGGTGGTTCTCACTGGCATGGATCTGACACATGTGGACCAACGAGAGCCACCAGCTTCTTGGAAGTGTTGTGGTTGCGGAGGGACTTGCCCAAAACCATGGCACCACGAGCATAGCTGTCATTGGTAGCCAACGTCACAAAAGCCTGGTCTGTGGAGGATGAAGACACAAGAGACTTAAACATATGAAAAACACTGAATAAGAAAGTAGCCCAAAATAATTCAACAAGTATCTTTAAGCCTTCAATTTTAAAATAGTAGTATGCCTGGTTAGTTCCATTGATGCTGAAAAAAAACCTACAATATCTCCAACTTAATCAAGCAACCAATTCTTACTTTTTTAAACAACCTTTTGTGTGCTTAATGAAAAAATGGCTCACTTGTTTTAAGAAAACTAACACTTAAGGTGCCAGTATCAGCCAGAGTCTCATTAAGGTGCGTTTTATTTGCAGCAAGGCGCCTTTTCTGTACCACAACTTCTGATGGCAGGCAGGAAAATCAGTCAGCTAACTGCCAAGTCATGTTTCAGAACAATGACTAGCCTGTGAGAGAACATATAAAATGGGATGATGAAGTCAGCATGGCCACTGAGGAGGTTGTGAGACTGTGGGCCAGCTATGAATCCCATTTGGCTTGCAAACTTGTTGGTACTGCACCACCACAAATGGGAAAATGTGCAATTTGTACACAGGACTAATGGGGCTTAATGTTCCATAACTTTGGGCCAGTCAAAGTTTAGAGTTGCCAGGAAAAGTTGTGACTTCTCCCTGGCTGTGACTGCCACACCCCCTTTCTCCCAAACTGTACTTTTCGTTTGGTACATAGAGTGCTGTAGTGTCATGATGCATTAAAAAAAAAAAAAAAAAGGGAAAATAGTTCAACCACAGTCCGCAGTGTACAGTACATGCTGTACACGCCCCTGTCAACTTCCTCCAAGCAGACTGCACCACAAATTGACATACAGTTTACACAGTGTTGCCAAAACTGAGAGTAGGGTTGCCAACTGTCCTGTATTAGCCGGGACATCCCGTATATTGGGCTAAATGGGTTTGTTTCATTTCTCTTTGATGGCCATTAAATGGTCAGACTCAAGAAACAAATGCAGCACAGAGCTGCCTACAAATATCTGTAAACTGTGACTTTTCATGTAAGGACTTCTCTCTGGCTGTGCAAAAGGACAAACGACTGCTTGAGTCAGTCAAGAGCAGCAAAGAGTATCCATGGAAAAAGTACATTTGGTGAGTCATACTCCTCTTTTGCATTTAATTTTACTTTTGATGTAAAGAGCCAAATTGTGGTTTCTTTGAGGTGTATTCATATGAGGTTACATAATGTTACAGTTAGGATTAAAGGGACTACACAGACTTTCTGCATTTCCAGTTGAATCAGAATCAGAATCAGAATATGCACTGAATTCACACATCATGCTCACACCACCATGGCACCGTGCACCTGTCCCTTATTTAGTAGTGAGAAAGTTGGCAACCCTAACTGAGAGTCAAGGACCTAAACTAAAGCAAGATTTCATTTTAAAGTTTAGCTATACAGAAAAAAAAAAAGAAGATGCCCAACAAAAGCAGGATCCAATAATGCCCTCTGACAGGGAACATGATACAAAAGTTTCTCAAAGGCTAATAGGTTGTCAAAGAATAAGTTACATGCTCATTTATGGCTGTCAAATGTAGTTATCATGTTTCAAATATGGCTGCCAACTTCATGCCTACAAGTTAGCTGGTGGTCCCATATGATGGACAGCTTTACACACATGGAGACAGAATGTTCTTTTGCTCTGCCCACTTCAGGAGGCTGCAATTGCACAGACATTTCAGCAAACAGCAAAGAGTGAATGGAAGCAGCTTCAACGACAGCGTGTTTTCATTTCAGCTTACAAGCAGGAAAAGTTTGCAAGAACTAAAAACTTTACAGAAAAGACAATCTGGCTTTTTGGTGGAGAGAGACTGTGCAGCCGGGTGTAACGGGTCGAAGGGGTAAAATGTTACATACCTGCCATGACTGAAGAAGAAGTTGAAGCTACTTTGTAGCCTGGACTTGACGACACTGCAGCTTAGCGTGCAGAGAAGGACTGCCTGAATATACAGAGGAGGATTTATACTAGTATGACAGTAGCAAGTCGCAGCGTCACGTGATGCGTCTCCACACACACCCACCTGCTCCTAACACGAGACTCCACACCCCCCTGTAGGTCAGGGGGTTCAGCTATTCACAGATTTACAGGAACTTCATGTAAAAGTAGAGTCTGAATGCACTTCATTTATTGATAACTTTGCTTTATTCCTTGTTTTTTTATTTTCTTCTGCTCGTGAGTCAGGGGGAAAACCTTCCCTGGAGTCCCACATAATCCACATTCCCAAGTCCACATTCTCCAGCCCTGACCTTTACAACAACTGCACTGTAGCCCCCCCTTGTCTGGTGTCATTTTCCCTCGCGATGACAATGTAAAGATGGTGATGATGCTGTGATGAAGTGCAGAGATTGGGAACATGATGTTCCCTAAATATACATTTTAAATTTTGCCGCCATCTGGTGGAACCCAGGTGATACAGCAAGACTGTGTGAAGACAAACAGGGGCAGTTGTGTTGTGTGTTGTGAAGCCCTCCTGGTCATCTTGTACTGTATGACACAACAGGGGATTATTTTTAGTGCTCTCTGTGGAGCTTTGCAGTTCATTCCCAGAGCAAGTGGTGAAGTGTTACTTTTAGAGATGGGAATTCTATTTTTATTTTTATTTTTTATTTAAAGCTGCTGTGAGGAACTTTTGATCTATATCAATTTTGGCACGCCATTGTGGACAAAGTGATACCTCTTAATTCTTGTTCTGTACATGCGAAAGTAGTGTTTTCAACAAAAACCTCACCCTGCTGTCTTTTAACAGACATATTTGTCACTCAATGTGATTATTTGCCATGAAAACAGACGAAAAAGGGTGTTTCTAAAGCCAAATGTCAATCATGTGGTCTGACACCTACCCCCTCTGAGCAGTTTAAGGTATTAAAAATGACAACAGAGAAGGTATCAGTGTTGTTGTTTATGGTTTTGTTTGCTTTTGAAGGTCATAAAGAGGCATCACTGTTGGTTTCAGTCTGTTTCTCAGCTAGTGAAAAACTCCTCATAGTGCCTTTAACCTTTATTTTACCAGTAATAGTCCCATTGAAGGTACATTTCGATCAAGAGTTCCGGGGTCTTTTAGCCCCCAGAACTACTTTACCAAGAACTAAAAGGTTCCTGTGCCCCCATTGTTGTCTCCATTTTGACCGAGGGCTGAAGTCCCAGTTAGATTGTGCAAATCAGGCCAGTGATGAATGGAGAAAAAAAATGATATTAAATAATATTTTGAAATCTTAATAAAAAACTAAAGGCATTTTCGAAAGCAGGAACTTTACCCCTGAACTACGTGCGTTTCGACCGGAGGAACCAGGGTCTAAATTTAGTTCATGGGTAGATAATCTCCCCCCTGTAAAGCCCCTGCTTGGGGGGGTAGTACTTTTCAAAGGTCCTGGTACTTTCGGTTGAACGTAACAGTGTTTGTGGAGTTTACACAGTTGTTGAAACACAGAGGGAGTTCCTGGGAATGCATACTAGTTTAGTTTTTAATTAAGATTTCAAAATATTATTTTATATTATTTTTTTTCCTCCATACGTCACTGGCCTGATTTGTACAATCTACCCGGAACTTCAGCTCGTGGTCGAAACGCAGACAACAATGGGGGCACAGGAACCTTTTAGTTCCGGGGAAAGTAGTTCTGGGGGCTAAAAGACCTTGGAACTCTTGGTCAAAATGCACCTTAAACTAATATGTATTTCAAGGAACTCCCTCTGTGTTTCAACAACTGTGTAAACTCCACACACCATTACGTTCAATCAAAAGTCCCAGGACCTTTGAAAAGTACTACCCCCCAAGCAGGTGCTTTTCAGGGGGGAGATTATCTACCCCTAAAATAAATTTAGACCCTCGTTCCTCCGGTCGAAACGCACATAGTTCAGGGGTTAAGTTCCTAGTTCTGGGGTAAAATTCCTGCGGTGGAAAAAGGCCATGAGATGCAAAGCCTCTTTTACAGGGGAGTCCTGGCCAAGACAGCAGCATACAAAGTTTCACAAAGAGAACAAGACAAAACATATAATAACAAGAAACTAATACATCAATGAATAAGCTAGCAGTGTTAAGCTCTAAAAACATGTGCACAAGCTGATCAGATGATCCTTTATCCTAGTTTTAAAATCCTCCAATCGAATTAAAGAATCCAGTTTCAGGTGACCTTGAAGCTCAAACCAAGATAAGGGAGCAAAGACATTAAAAGCACTTTTACCAAAGACAGAGCAAGTTCGAGGAATGACAAAAATAATTTGTCCATGGGACCGAAGATTACAGCCACTGACAACTTTAGGAGTCAATAAGAGCATAGATAAGACGGCAGCTCCTGGAGTACGGCCTTATAAAGAAAGACATGCCTTAGGGGGGTGAATTCAGCTCTTCATGCTGATCTTTTGTACACTAAAACAAACAGGGTAAGACACTCAGGCTTGAAGAGAAAAATACAATTTAGGAATAATTTAAAAGTGTATTTCTGTTGTTACAGAATCAGTCATTGAAGTTTATGTTTTCACCGTCTGCTTCACAAATGTGTGCCAGTGCTGTTAAACTCCCTGCTGCTCTTTGGCTCCTTTATTTTCTCCACTCGGGCAGATGCTTGGCAGAGTGGAGACGCTGCCAAGGAGTACTCTGTGGTCGTCACGTACTGTGCTGCTGGGCTAAATATCTTAAAAGACTGATACCCCCACCCACCCGCTGGAATAGCGCCAGCTTGACAAGAGGGACAACAGGGTATAAAGTGCACGATACAGGAATAAAGTGGATGTTTGGGTGGGGTTTTTTTGTCTATTTTTTGATGGAGGAACATCTTTTAGAATAAGTATGTGTTCCCTGAATTACTCAGAGCAACACAGTATGATTTTATTGAAAAATGTTTTAGACCATGCAGTGTTTTCTTTGATCATAAGCAGACAGAGTGTATGGCCTATTATGGATACCCTATAAATTATTATCATTATTTTATTCCCCCAAATTCACAGCTTTGTTGTATATTTTCATACAAATGACAAAGGTTCCCTCCATCAGACACCATATTATCATATACACATAAAAAATGATTCAGCATGTGGGAATGGATCATTGATTTTATTGTTTGCACTCATCTTGACATTCTGTCAAGCACAGCGAGGAAACATGGCGGGTGGTGCCCGTATCCATGGTTACTGGCTGAAGATGGCTGAGCGATTGGAGGGGCAGGGGGCTGGTACAGAAGGGCCAAGTTGGCAGGGGTCCTAGCAGTTCAGCTCTTTAATAGAGGTTCTTCTGCACGTAGGCGGCGATGTACTTGACGGCCAGCATGGTCTCCTCACATGTGGGCTTGATCTGAGACTCAGGCAGCAGGAAGCCGTAACGACCAGTGTCACGCAACTCAAAGGTGTAGGAATACTTCACTCCCAGGTCATAGGCCCAGTCGTCGGAGCCTCCAGCAGCGGGGTCTGAGGGATGGATGAGGAGAGAGGGATTATTCATAGGGAAATATGCTGATGATGCCTGGGACATATACAGCCTTCAGAGGCCAGAGATTTCTTTGTTTTGTAAAACAAAAAAGGAAAGTGAGAGTCACTGCATTCACTCATTTGTAACCTCAAAGAGTTAAAACTCAAAAATCTGTTGATAACACATCAGCATAAGCAGGAAATTGACTATCAAGCTTCTACTTCTCCACAAAGACAAACTCATCAGCAGTATTATCTGTACTTACAGATGGTTGTAGCACCAGGTCCACTGGTGTAACGAGTTCCATACAGACTGCGCAGAGCAGAAGAAGCTCCCTCAGCAACCTTCATCTGAAATATAAAAATAATCAGATATGTTAAAGAAAGAATAATCCACAAAACAACAACAAATCAGAACCTCCATTATCTTAATGTACATCTTTAGGAGCTTCAGAAAGCACGTGTCACCTGCACAGCAATATGTCATATTTTAGAAAGCTTAAGCTAATAGTCATTCTTAACCAAGTAGTCCTGTAGAAAACATCAGAGTGTTATTGAGTAATAGTGTGATTTATTTCTTATGGACTAGCTTTAGAACTCAGTGTAAGACTGAGTTAATGTTTCAAAATTAAATAGTTTGGCTTTGGAGTTAAAAGACGAAACCAAAACAAAACAATTAAAATAAAGCTGGTTAAAATGATAAAAAGATGTGTCCTGCACCTCAACACCCAACATCACTTCAAACAATACATTTTTGCAGATATTACAGAATATACTAAAGCTTTGGTGTGCTCCGAGAGGAAATGAAGTCCCTCGGAGAAATGCACAAACAGGAAATTATATTTCTGGTCGCGCAGATGAGTTATGACAGATCCCTGGAGTTCTTTTGATGTGCAAAGTGTCAGAGGAGAGCTTAAATTACATGTGAGTAATAGAGAGGCAGAGATGTGTGATGTGCCTCAGTCAGTGTGAGAGCTGGAGCCGGGGTGTGAGTGTTAACTGTGCAGCCCTCGGACACCCTGGTGAGAGGTAAAAGAGCCATGAGAGTGAGGCATGTGAGCAGGGAGTAAATGATTTGCAGCAGCTAAGTGTGGCCTTTAGATAACAGACATAATGGGACTGGGATGATTTCTTGCTCAAGCTTTTGGAAACACCTTTGGTGATATATTCTATTATCAATTTATTCACATTTTAGAAGACTATTTGATATGAATGTTGGAGTTTGCTGCTTTTCTTTAAAGATATACAATTTTTTTCATCATTTCTCAGTCTCTATGTAGCAAAATAGTTTCTTTGGGTAACTCAGAATTTTTCAGTAAATTTGTTCTTTTCAATTTTTTTCAATATAATCTCTAAATTAACATTATTTTTATCCTTGATATCTGTCTGATTAACATGGTTTGAACTGTGATTGAGTGGGAATTCTATATCACTACTGTATGTATGAAGCTCTATATTAAATCATATATTATGATATTATCTATAATCTCTGATGGACATTTTGTTTCTTTATATATTCTTGTTGGAACTATTGCACTGTACACCTTCTTGTTTGCTAGTGTAACCTCATGAATTTCCTAGTTGTGGGATGAATAAAGGAGTATCTATATCTAATGTGTTTCCAATGTGCAATTTTTCTGCTTTAGTTCAGATGAAAACTTAAATATAAATGTATAAGGATAATGATGGCAGAAAATAAATGAAGAAGAGCAGCAAGGAAATAAGAAAAAAAAGACAAAATAAAAAACAGAATCACATCAGTAATAAAAAATTACATTAGCAGTAAACAGAATGTTATCAATGTGATACATATGTATGATACAGGTTTTTCTAATAACCAATAAGTAATAAATACAATTCCAACTTTGTAGTGTTTAATCTAGAAGAAAATGGCTTTTATGTATGAAACAAAAACTTAAAGCCAGATATTTCTTAATTAAGTGTTAATAATAAATTTTATATTATTAATCTGGCAACCTAATGCAAGTGTACACACAATGCAGCCGCACTATAGCGATGCATGTGACACTGCCATGATGTATAATTATATAGTCATTGTGACTGACTAAGCATGTTAGTTTATATGGCAGTAGCCCTTATTACCCTGAAGGTATGATAAGGCCCTATATGTCAGATAATGCTGACTCACCAGCTCACTGTGGTCAGCAGCCAGGGAGTAAGTGTAGGAGTAGGGGAAGAGCAGCAGCTGAGAGTAGGAGTGGACAGTGAGGTAGGCCTTGATGACGGACTTGTTCCTGCGGATGAAGTTGGCAACATTCTTGACCTCGATCTCGGACTCGGGAGAGTAACCACAGAAGGTGTCGCTGCAGGGGTTGGAGGAGGCTCCCATGGCTAGAATAAAAACAGAATTTTTAAAAACATTTTGTATTGCTTTACAGCTACATGAACATTCGTTTTCCTTCACTGAAGTCCTGTGATAGAGAATAACCCTGATGATGTTGTTCTGGTGTCATCAGGCTAAATGATCTTCTGCACCAGTGCACTTTACTTTTATAAGCTTAATTGATTTATTATGATTTTTTAAGGTTAAGCCACATTATTGTTTTCCATCCTTCCTTCTTTCACAAATGTATAACTAACACATCTGCAATGTTTGTGTATGCTGTCTTATACAATGAAGTTTTTCAAAAATGAAACCACAACTTTACGACAGAAACCTGCTTCCTAAACTGGAGATTGAAAATATTTTGATGTGCACCAGTATAATCATAGTTGCTACATCCTTGTATTATGTTATTTTATTGGTAAATTTGTTCTGCATAATCCCCCGATCTTTACAAAAAGAGAAATATAAAATCACTAGAGTGCCCCTTTGAGATATAACTGTTTATATTGTTGGACTTACAGCACCAGCCAGCATCGAAGTTCCTGTTGGGATCAGCTCCAATGCAGCTTGATCCAGACTTCCTGGAGCGAGTCTTCCTCCACATCCTGTTCTAAAGCCCCAAAGCACACGAAACAATCATGTCAGACAAATGATTTCGGATAAAAAATGGTCTTATTAGTTCAGAATATATAACTTTAGGCTTGGGGTTGTAACATACGCTCTTGTGGGTGAAGTCATAGCCATCAATGTTGAAGACGGGCAGAACATAGACATCCATCTGGTCAAGCAGGCTGGTCATCTGAGAGTCACTGCCATAGGTGGACAGAGCCTGGGGAAGGTTGGAATGCAAATCTTACCTTTTATTAAAACTCTGTTTCAACTCTTCAATATCCATTTAGATGTCTCCCTTACCTCCTTGACGAACCACTGGCAGAAGGCAGGAGAGATCCACTCTCTGGCGTGGATACCACAGTCCATGAAGATAGCAGGCTTGGTGGAGCTGGACTTCTTGCCGAGCTGTGGTAGCGAAAATCAAGCAACATGTATTAGATTAAATAGGTAGATATATCAATCAATCAATCAATCAATCAATCAATCAATCAATCAATCAATCAATCAATCAATCAATCAATCAATCAATCAATCAGTCAATCAATCAATCAATCAGTCTTTATTTATTTAGTGCAAAATCACAACAAAGGTTATCTCAAGACACTTTTACAAACACAGCAGGTCTAGACCGTACTCTATGTTAAATTATTAACAAAGATCCATCATCAAGACAAAGTAAGATCCAGTTTTATATAATCTTAATCCACCATGACCAAAGCACTTTGCAGCATTTAGCAAGTTACAGCAGCAAGGAGAAACTTCCTTTCAACAGGCAGAAACCTCGAGCAGAACCAGACTCATGTTAGACATCCATCTGCCTTGACTGAAATATCCAAAGTTTTGTAAAAGAGGAGGCTAATATGGCAGATAAAACTTGAGTTACCTTGAGGACAGTCATGGGGCGTCCCTCATAAGTGTTTCCGATCACCTGCTTGCTGATCAGATTAGTATTGGAGGAGGCAATAGAGGCGATCCAGGACTGGACCTGAAAAGTTAAGGGACAGCAAATAAGAATGGGAAATAGCAGTCCAGTCAGGATAGAGACAGCAATTAAGGATCTTTATGGCTCTTACTTTGTCCCAGCTGTTGTACTTGGTGTAGCTGTGAGTTCTGGGAGAAGGTCCACCGTCAGCCTGGGCATTAACGGCCTCCTGCAGATCCTCAATGAGGACCCTGAAGAGGTTGTGATGGTTTAATTTCATGCATACTGTCAAAGTGGAAGCCTGATTAATGCTTTTATTTTTACATCTTTGTTTTGTGACCTACTCGTGGTCAATTTCGCCCTGCTGCAGCATGGTGTACACCATATCGAGGTAGATGGCAGGCACATGGATGTCCACTTCAATGTCGATGGTCACCAGCTCGGGGCTCTCGGGTTTCCAGAAGTCGACCTGCAGATGGCGCCAAAGTCAAACAGTTGAACATATTGAGAATGAAAACCTAATGCAACATTTAAGCCTCTTTGTTGCCAAACTCTGTCAAGCTGAAAGAGAGTCCTATTCCTGAGTGATTAATTAAACATATACAGCTTTAGATAGAGGCATCTTTGAAGAAAGGACATGATTTTTATATTTGAATCAGCATCAAGTGACTTAGAAGCAATACTTAAAAAAAAAAAACGTGTCCAATTTGGCCTCTTTCACTATGAGCAAAGCAATTAAACACCTGCAGTGAGACCGAAGAAAGTGTTATAATGTGGATATGGCATTTTGTAACCACAGTGTACCTCAGTGTTCTTGGCCAGGTCCTTAATGAGGGTCACATGCTCATCAAGTGTGGGCTTCAGACGGAAGACTTTCTCTCTGGTGAAACAAAGGGAGCGATCACAAATACAGTTGAACAATCACAGTTTTGTATTTCACATTAATGAGCTAATTTAAGTAAATCTTTGACATCTTGTAATTGTTTTTTGTGGTATCAGCTGACCAATTCTGGTTAAATTCTACTATTTAACTGTATTTTTACTAAATAGGTTCATAAAAAACTGAGTAGAAACTACAATACTCTCCAGGAGGCCTGAAAGTACATGTGTTTGTATGTAAAGTCTTGTTTTTTCAAAATAAAAGCCTCTGACTTTATCAAACAGTTTACTAGTGGTATTATATCGTAACTAACCAACTTAAAATTAACAGCAGGCTTATTCCATTGAAGTGGTGCTCTGGACTCCACTGTACTCTATAGGTTTACTAGTTGTTTTTCAAAATAAGAGCCCTTTATTACCCATTAAACGAATGACAGTTGCAGCTATGTTTGTCTATTTGATGAAATCAGTCGATTAATTACTGTGAAGCCCTGACTAGCACTATAGCCTATATATTTTCTATTGCATTAAATATCATGTCTGTCCTTTAAAAAACAAAGTGCTAAAGATTTACCCCTCGAAGCGAGTGACACCGGCCAGGGCAACGGCCACCAATCCAAAAAACAGAATGATCCTCATGTTGGCAGTGAGGCTGCTCTGGCCCTCTGACGGCACTTATAACCCCCGACCTGCCGCCCATCCACCAATCCCCATCTGCGATGCAACATCACGTAATACATCCTCCCAAAATGATAAAGCCCTGTGCACCTGTTTTTCTAGGAGTTATCTGGAGGAACCGAGGCTTGTGTGATGCAGAGTCAATGATTAACAGAAGGGAGAGGTGCTCAGTGAAAAATTAGGGCCAAGGTTACTTGATTTTGATTCTTCACATCTTACATCAGCAGTTATTTCTGGCTGTGTCTGAAACCAGTGACACATTTTCATCAGTCATCAGGGTTATTTGTCTCTTTTGATTATAAAGCTGAAAGAATACAACTGAATACTATGGATTTTGAATATTTTATTCATATAATCATATATTTACAAACTGTACACTTAAAGAGTAAGAAATAAAACTATCAACATGTTTAAATACCACAAGACAACCACCAGATATATTGACAATGATCACACAACCTGGAGTGATTCACTTGTACAGCGTTTTACTCCCACTAATTCAGCATCGCAATCTTATGCAAACACTTACATTTTCACAAGGAGCACATATTTTGACTTCAGCATGCAGATGCTTGTTATCATAGTCAAACATGGTCCTTTATGTTGACATGAACTTACATCACTTCTTTGCTACACTTTCCCCAATTGTTCAAGCTGCTAGTGAAGCATACTTGGGAGGCTTTTTTTTCTTTAATTTGCTGTTTTTTTTTGTTTTGGCATCTTAGCCGAGCACTTGATCACTGTTCCAACTGGTGAACGACCTGCTGAGCACACAGAGTGGTTATCACTGGACAATATATTACTGCACTGTACGCTTGAGGCACATTGGAGACAAAATCCTGCAGAACATGCATTTCTTATATAAATAATGGGATAAGCTATGTGTAATTATGTATAGTATTTTTTTTCCAGCAGAGGAACACTCCATCATTACAGTAAATTCCTGTTTTCTTTTTTCAACATTCATTTCACAAGCGGGGAAAGAAACGTATGCTTGCATGAGTATGACAAACATGTGTGTTGTGTGACATGATGGCTTGTGGATAACAAGAACTTTACAAGGTAGAAAATGTCTCTTAGGCTTACTCACACAGGGACAAGAATACAACATTTAACCATTCTGCATGGTTCAGTGCTTGGTTATACAGTTAGGGTTTTAAAGTATGGAATGTCTCCGTCCCTGGCCCGATAACCCCGTACAGGAAGAGCAGGGAGATTAACTTGTACTGTTTTTTTATCACTTAACATCAGAGGACGCTTTACTTTTGACTGTGAGACTCAAAGCCTCAGAGGCCCGGAGAGAGAAGGAGCTCATCTTGGAGCTGATGCTCGGGTGTGGCCCTGTCGCCCCTCTGGGTGTGCAGCGCAGCAGACGCAGCAAGTTCTTACGAAAGTTGTTCCCGACGAAGCCATACACGATGGGGTTAACGCAGCTGTTGAAGTAAGCGATGCAGATGGTGAAGGGCATGGCGGTGTCGATGATTTCAATGATGGCACAGTTCTCCACCAGGATCAGCTGGGTGAGCACCTGCATAAAGTGGAACACCTGATGGGGCATCCAGCACAGGAAGAAGGCAAGTACGGCTGCTGCGAGCATGCGCAGTACTTCGTCATCACGAGAGCGGGAGCTTTTCTGGATGTGTCTGGCCCCCAGCAGCGCCCGTCCGATGAGGCAGTAACAGGTGATGATGATGACAAAGGGTATGAGGAAGCCCAGTAGGCTCTTCATGAGGCTGATGGCCAGCAGAAGCTCCTTCAACCTCATGGCGTTTTTAATATTTTGGTGCAGGATGCCGCACACTGTGGTGTTAAAATCTTTGATGTTGTGGACGTCCCTGGTCAGAGCTGTGGGCACACTGAGCAGGAAAGCAAAAAGCCAGATCACTACACAAGTGACACGAGCATACACCACAGTGCGGAACCTGCGTGATCTCACAGGGTGGACGATGGCGAGGTAGCGGTCAATGCTTAGCGCGGTGAGGAAGAAGATGCTGGTGTAGAGGTTAAAAATCACCAGCCCTGCACTGGCCTTACACAGGAATCCTCCGAAGGGCCAATGGTAGCCTGAAGCTGTGAACGTGGCCCACATGGGTAGTGTGATGAGGAAGGTGAGGTCAGAGATGGCCAGATTGAGCACAAAAATGTTGGCCACCGTCTTGAGCTTCATGTAGCAGTAGATGACAGCCACCACCATACTGTTTCCCACAATGCCGATGACAAAGATGCTGCCGTAGACGATAGGCACCAGGGTGTAGATGAATTTGTGGCCTCCAGACATGCCGCATGTCAGATTTATCCCTTCTGTCGCTCCTGCCGTTATGTTCTGCATTTTCCCCTCTTTTTAAGTGCCAGTTCCTAGGACTCTTAAACAGGGGGCCCTGTCGGCAGGGTGCTTCTGTGGTGACTGATACAGGCCTTGGGCAAGGGGCCTCGGCAAGTCCTATAAAAGAAACACAACAAAAAAATGTCACAGGGAGTCGAAGGGAAGAGGCATCATTACCGCTGGCATGGCCCATAAACGCTAATCTACACAAGCATCCATGAAAGTGCTCACCCTACACCAGCTCATTAAAGACCTGCACATTAAAGCCATCCTGACGCTTTATGTTATTTCTGTAAAATAAGAAACCATGAAAAACAGATGTTGTATGTTATTCAATATTCCAAAAATGCCCTTTGAAACATCATTATTCAGACAGTCTGCGCTCTCTGTGCTCCCTCAAATAGTCTCTGGGCTAATGAACAGCAACAGTAAAACTGTACAGTGTTCATCAAATAGTCCGTCCATCTGGGAGGACTGTCAGCACCCGGAAGGAGAACGTTTATGCCTCGTGTTACGACCTGTGTTAATGAAGACTGCATGGAAAAACGCGCAAGCTCGGATAACAACTCCATTAAACACGGAGGTAGCGAGGGAGGTAGAGAGAGGGTAAGATAGAAGAGGCTGAGGCTCCAGTCACTGTAAAAGACATGTCACGTTTCAAACCCTCGGTGTGCTGAGATACATTGTACCCAGCGTGAGAACTTCTAATCAGCACACACCTAAACAAACAGGACAGCAGGGATTCAGCTCTGTGGAAACTTTGCTCTGTGAGAAAATCAAACCTGCGTGCGCCGGGAAAATGTGCCTCGGGGGCGAGTTCTTTTGCTTCATTTGTGAGCAGAATGTGAAATGGGAATACAAAACAAATTCTCCTCCTTGTTGGAAGTCTTTATGTTTAATAGGATAGCTTAGTGAGCGTAATTAGTGGGGCTGATGTAATAATATTTGCATACGCCTGATGTATAGTGTTACTTCAGCTGCAAAGATAGTTTGTTACTGAGTGCGTGAAAAGACAACTTGTTTGCATATAAAACCAAACAGATGTGGGTGGAAAAATGCTCTAAAATTGAAACCTCAAAGTGGGGAAATAGCTTATAAATAACATTGAAACGTAAATTAATGGAAATATTTTGTATCCTAAATGCAAATAAGCTGCCTCAGTTAAATAATGGAAATTGTCTGAACATCAGTTTGACTTAACTAAGCAGGTATCTTGCCACAAGATGGCATTCTAGCTTCAAAATTTGAGTCCTTCCATCTCACAGCCAAAGCAGCAGAATGATACCTCGATGGAAGACTTTGAAATTGATTTGTTTTACCACTGCTACACAAAATATTAGCATGTATTAAACTAAATATTGAAAAAAGATTTTTAAAAGCACAGAAAACTAAACACACTGAAGGAAATGTGTCACTTTCTGCATTCCTTCCGCCCTCTGGTTGGCATTAAGACAGTCTGAGCCTTTCCTGGAGAACTATTTTATCTCCCCGTCAAAGATCTCCTCATTTTCCACCAGGTTTGGTCGGGTGAATTCCTTGAAAACCCGTCAGTGCACTGAAGCAACAAGCGTATCGGTTGCAGATGTGGGGATTGTTGAGTGTGTAAGATGTGTGGGTGCCAAGGGCAACAGAATAATGAAATATCTCTGAGGGTTTCCTGCACAGGCGCTGGTGCAGTAGGTAAGGAAGAAAGCTCCAACACAGATGTCACTGCCTGGATTTACTGTACATGTGTTTTTACTCTTTAATGGCTATAACAGTGCGTGGCTGTAAATTTAAACTACGCAAAAGAGAGCGACAAGACACATATCAGTTTCATGGTTAAGGGATTTAAACCCGTTCAGGAAGATCTCTTGATGCAGAAAGGATTTCTGTCGACCACAAGTGGAAAAATGGAAGAAAACAGACACTTAAAGGCCTTTTATCATAGCTTCAGCATCAGTAGTTTTCCATCGTTGGGATGCCCATGGCAAGTGGACGTTGGTGGGAAGTGAATCTAAACAGAGCTGATAGTTATTGCTGCCTCTACATGTAAGTGAGCCCTACAATAAAGGTGAGGTGGCGACTTGGAAGCAGGTGAATTAGCGTTGGCATGTCCAGTGAGATTACACATTACCGAATAAAGGCTATAAACCCCTGGGTGACCACAGACAGGAAGGCAAACATCTACTTTACAAGGTTACAAGAGCAAGCTGCATCCTCTCAGACACCACAATGGACCTTTGCTGCTTACAAACACTCACAATGAATGATACAATCTAGGTTAGGAGGAATTTTAAGCGACTTTCCTCGAGGGAGAGGCTGACTCCCAAATGGCACATTCCACTCTTAATCCTGTTTCAAGGTACTCAAATGCAGCCTCTTTCTAGGATCATGGGAAATGCTTCAAAAGTTAAACCTTAAAAAAAAAAGCTTGCACTGATAGATGGAGAAGTGGTTCCCATCAACGCAGCTATCTGAGCCCGCCCTCGGTCTAAGCACCGGTCCGCTCTAACATGAGCACCACCATCTGGCTGCCCAAAGAGAGAGGCCAGTAAAATGTCTGCTTGATGGAGTTAATGATTTATTACAAAGCCATTATGAAGTGAGGTTCAGCTTACCGAGAACAAACCACCACAGACAGCAACCTTTTGATCATTCGCATGTTTGGGCTTTGTTTCAGGCCGACGGAACGTTCTGCTACATCGGCTGCATCCTGTATCTTTAAACAGGTCACTGGAATTGGACCGTTCTTAACACAGCATTACAGCTTATATTACAGCTGTTACTCCTTGAAGAGCAATAATATGTGTGTCTACAAGAAGAGAGTACCTAAACAACAGCCTTCTCCCACTCACTTCCTCCTCTGTCTCAATTTACAGGGTGACACTCCAGGCGAGCAACTTTTGAAGTGAGAAACTTGACAGAGATTAATGTCAGTGGCTCTAACAAAAAGGTGCCAGGTATGAAATTTGATCAAACCAAACACATACACTTCTCTTTAATATGTATATTTAGTACATTAGCAGTGGAACAAAAGAGTGACACAGAAAATGATCGTCTTTTGGACTTCTACAGCTCAATCATCATTCCCCTGTCAAAGAATATGTAGTATTCTAATTTTAAAATATTACAAAGCTCCAAACAGATTTCCCTGCCCGTCTGACCCACCACGTCACTACTTCACGACTCCTCGTAGTGTTGCTGATGACGTTTATCTTGCACTTTACTTTTAAAGCAATGTAACAGGTATCAGGTCTCGTATTGTATCGTGTAGTGTTGTGTCCTGCTGTCGGCTCACGTTGTGTCGTTTAGAGTTGGGTCCCCTTGTCTCATCTCGTGTCGTTTCATTTTGTATTCTGTCAAATTGTGCCTTGTCGTGTCGTGTTGTGTCGTTTTGAGCTGTATTGTATTGTATTCTATCTTATTATGTCGAGTTGCGTCGTGTCGCGTCGTTTCCTGTCATCTAGTATCGTATCTTGCTTTTGTGTTGTGTTGTGTTGTGTCATGCCCTCTCGTCTCATCTTGTGTCGAGTCAAGTCGTGTTGTGTCGTATCGTGTCATATCGTATCATATTGTATCATATTCTATCTTAATATGTCGAGTCGTGTTGCGTCCTGTCGTCTAGTATCATATCCTTGACTAAATTTCCCCCCCGGGGGATCAATAAAGTAATATCTTATCTTATCTTATCCTGCTGACGTCTTGTCTCTTGTTGCCATGTTCTCTCGTCTCATCTTGTGTCGAGTCAAGTCGTATCGTATCATTTTGTATCCTGTCGCATATTATCGTATTCTGTTATATTGTGCTGTGCCGTGTCCTGTCCTCTCATGTCGTGACCTATTGTATTATTTTGTATTCTGCCAAATTGTGCAGTGCCGTGTTGTGTTGTGTCATTTTGTGTTGTATTGTATCATATCGTATTATATTCTATTATGTCGAGTCGTGTCGTCTAGTATCGTGTCCTGCTGTCTTCTTGTGTCGTTGTGTCATGTCCTCTCATGTCGAGTCGTATCCTATTGTATCGTATCATATCGTATTGTATCGTATCATATCGTATCATATCGTATTGTATCATATCCTGTCGTATTCTGATATATTGTGCTGTGCCGTTTCCTGTCCTCTGGTGTCATATTGTATCATTTTGTATTCTGCCAAATTGTGCCGTGTTGTGTCATTTTGTGTTGTATTGTATTGTATCATATTGTTTTCTATCTATTATGTCAAGTCGTGTCGTCTAGTATCGTATCATGTTGTGTTATGTCCTATCGAGTCAAGTTGTGTCGTGTCGTAGCGTATCGTATCGTAACGTATTCTGTTATATTGTGCTGTGCCATGTCCTGTCCTGTCCACTCGTGTCGTATTGTATCATTTTCAAGGCAATTTTCTACATTGTGGACAAATAAAAGTTGTAATCTAATCTAATCTAATTTTGTATTCTGCCAAATTGTGCAGTGCTGTGTAGTGTCATTTTGTGTCGTATTGTATTGTATCGTATTCTATCTTATTATGTCGAGTCGTGGCGGGACATGTCATCCCAACTTGTACTGTGCCGTGTCGTATCAAAACAGTTTGTATAGTATCCTATCCTAACCTATTGTACTGTTTCCTGAATTACCCTGCGATTCCCACTCCTGTAATACATACATACAGTATGACTCAAGAAAAAAGAGCAAAAGTGTTACAATCAGGCTTTGTGTTAAAGAGTGACACTGACCTACATTAGGATTTGGCTACCTCTCACTGATGGAAATATTGGCAACAGAAACCATGTCTGTTTTACTATTGTTTATAAAACTGCTCTTTCATGTAGGCTGACACAATTAAACACAAACCTCAGCCTGCAAAGTTTCCGTCATGTCCTGAACTGATTCTTGTGGAAGAGGCCACGAGTATTTTTTAGAAGAATACCAAGCTGTAAACAATGTTGTCTGCTACTAGTCCTCAAATCATCATGACAGTTTGTTGGAATATCACTGGAAAATAAATCTTGAAAATATATTACAGTTAACATTTACAGGCTCTCCAGAGTATCATTTGACTCCAACAAAGGAACAGTCGTGAGGAAATAAAGCATTTATAAAGGTGACACCTATGCAAATCTTTTGGCTAAAGCATCAACTCTGTGCTGTGATTTCTTTCCCGTCCCATCACAAAGTCTCCCTGATTTAAAAAGTTATACCTGTTCTTCCCCCTATTCCACCATGTTTTCTCCATCACCTCCTTCTTTTTCTTTGCTTGTTTTAGGATTAAATTCTTCATAACTGTGGATTTTTAGGGAGCGCAGACCCACTGTTTATCAAGAAGGGGGTCAAATACTTTTCAGTGATATGAGACAATGTAAACTTCCCTATAGAACTAATACTTCTCTGCGTATGGCTTGCATAATCCAGCTACGAATTCCTCTCTTGCCTACCTCACGGCTACTTTGCACACAGGACTTTCACATGAACAGCTTCAGCAACAGGTAGCAGCCATCAAATCAGTGAATTCATCTTTCCAAGCATGTGTGAGGAGTAAGGCCAGTATTTAAGATAAATATCAAACTTTTTGTGCTGGTGTTAGAACAAGATGAACTCATAAAAGCAGTTTTAAAGACTTCTTATTATTACAGAAAAATACATTTAAAGAGTTTAAGGACTTAACTGCCTGATATTACTTTTGTAAAGTTAGAAAAACATCTTCCTGAGAACGAGGAAATGAAAGCTCTTACCTGCGTTGTTGAACCAGGAGGCTGCTGATGCTCCCACAGTCGGATACACAGAAGAGGAGGAGAGACCACCGCAGTGTGCCAGTGACTGCCTACGATTCAACTTAACTGGTGGAGCGAGACAAGCAGGAATACCGTCTGACACACAAACACACACACCTCCCCCTCGGCTCTCTCTCTCTCTTACACACACACACACCACAATGATGAATGAATTATATTGGAGCAAGGCAGCCACGTATTGTCCTAACCCATCTCCCCAAAAGTGTGTGTGCAGACACAAACAAACACACGTACACTCAAGATCTTACACAACACCACATCCATTCCTCCTCTTCCCCCCTTACTCCCAATGCACCATCCCTCCTCCCTCTCTCTTAATGTCTGATTTCAATCACTCACTTTCTTTTTCATTTGAAAGTTATTGCAGCTTTTGACAAGTAGGGCTCATTAAAGTGGCATACTTTAGTATACTTTAATGTCTTGACCACCCTTCTCATCATTTTTTTTGTCTCCAGATAGTGCTCTGTCACTTGTCCTCTCCACAGCATGAAAGGAAAGGGCCAGACTGGCTGTGATTGGACCTGTCGACACTTTGTATTAATAGCTGCCACAAGCTTGCCCTTGGCTTGGATCAGGGTGTATTAAGTGGTCCTATGCTAAGAGAGGGGGGTTCAAATTGTCAGGGTGGAGCCTGAGAGCTGGGTTTGTGCTTTTCTTTCCCGGTCACGGGGCTTCCTAGGATCGTTTCCCGTTTTACAACGCGATTCAGCCGTCACTCATTCGTGATTTTTTCGTGGATGTATTGTTGGGAGTGTGTGAACGAGGTGTCAGGGCGTCAGAGCCACTAACTCCCCATGGTGTGGCTGGCTTTGTCAAGGCTATTTTAGTCTGATTGAGGCACAAGCCAGAGAATGTGACCAGTTAAACTGTACAAAAAAAGGGAGTCATTTCACATTTGATTGGGAGGAATTTGACGCCTGGTTTTGTAGTAAGAATGGATTTCTATTTTTAGCAAACATCCATCAAACACACCTTGGCACTGAAGATATTTGTCTCTCACTATTCTTTTCTTTCTCTAGGTCTTGACAGGTGTTTAGAAATGGGTCACATCCTCACCTCTCTGCCTTGGTCCGGAGCTGCTATCACAACTGTCATGGAGATGGATAATGATAGATGAGGCGGCGTGGCTGTCGTGCCCCAAATCCCCCTCAGTTTCAGTGTCGGCGGCGTTGACGGCGAAGAGAGCCATCACCTGGGTTAAGGACAAACAAGGAAAGAAAGGAAAAACAAACACTCAGGGCTCTGTGGAGGTCCTGTTTGGTGGCTTTGGCTCACTCGTGCGTGGCCTAGTCTTCAGAGAAAGATCACATTTACAAAGCTTTGTATGGCTCAGAGGTCACGCAGGGTTAAAAGGCAACAGGTACAAAGATCTGGAAAACTTTTAGTAAATATGACAGGAACCAGAGTGCTCTCAGTCTTCATACCTGTCATGTCTCAGGCTGCAGAGAGGGGGACAGTATCTCACTTTGCCTGGAACACAGCAACAGAGACATTTACACCTCCAGGGGATTACAATCAGGCTCCATTATGTCTTCAATTACTGTGAATGATAACAATCATCCATTAGGCGAATGTTATCTTACCGCATATCCTGTCACGGTGACAATCACGCGTACGGTATCAAATCGTATACACAGTCTTGGCCCCCGCTGCTGCAAGACTTATCAAGTATCTAAATCTGACCCCTAAGGATGTGAGGAGAGAGTTATGTATAGAAGTCTGAATCTGTGCTCCACATAACAAATAACTCTCACCAGGGACAGGAAGTTGTTGCAACAGCTCACACTACATTGATTTACATCCTTGGAGTAAAAGCAGAAAGAGATGTCGATGATTTAAAAATGGAGATCTGGAGGGAGCAGATTAGTAGGAAAATGAGATTTCCTAGAATGTATTTCTTTAGAATGGATGGGTGGTGTTTATTTCAGGGGCTGTGGTTTCTTAACTTTACAAAGTAAAACTTCATGTCCTGAAAATGAACTCCTTACATCAGCCTCATGAACACAGAAATAGTCATTCCAGGATTATTGAAGTCCATGTTGGGAAACAGTTTACAGATCTGATGCATGTCTATTTACATTTAATTAAATCATTCATCATTTGAAGGAAATAAGGCCAGAAAGAGGACAAGACTTCATGCCCTGAAGGTGTGATAGAAGGCGATGTTCTTGCTAATGAAATCAGTCTGACAAGATTAGCTGCATTAGCACTTAAGCTGTGTTAGAATGAATTGATAACTGAGGTAATTACTGGTAGCACAGTGCACTGCGGGGAAGGGCGGCCCTTTAGCGGCTGAACAACACAGGCAAAATGTTAAACCACTACACAGCTGCCTGATGGGGAAAGACAATACTGTGTGAGGTCTGAGCTCTTACTGTAAGCTGCGCTCTGAGTGAGTAACTCGAATTAGAAAAATACCAACAACTTCAGGTGACAAAAGTAAAGTTGTGAGTTGAAAATATTTTCTTTAATGTTTTATTTGTAGCCAGATTGAAACAAAATCTAGACCTCTTTACAAAAACTTGTCTAACAATGATGGTTGTGTTTGTTTCAGGACCCGTTTAGGTCTCAGGTGCATTCCAGAAAGCAACATCGTAATCACCTGAGTTGAATATTAGGCTACAATTCTAAAAGTTTTGAATGCAAGTTAGTAAAACCAGAGCTTATTAGGTGTCAGGGACACAGAGGTGTTGATAATGCTGCTGTCTGAGCTCCTCTGCAGCATGCTAGAACACTATCGCTTAAATTAGTAACACCATCACTAACGCCGGGTGTTTTTTTTTTCTTCTTTTAAATCATATTTCTGGCCTTTTTGCCTGTATTTTAAAGGACAGCTGAAGAGGGAAAGTAAATGTGGTGAGTAGAGAGTGGGGGAAAACATGCAGGAAATGCGACGAAGACTGTAGCCTCCGTATGTATGGCGCTTAGATCGCTAGGCCACCAGCGCTCCACGCCGGGTGTTTGTTACCCAATATAATATAGACTACCCAATAAAAAGTACTTGTCATCAAAATAGGACAAAACATGACAAATTAGAGTAGTGTTCTTTTATTTTAAACTGTGCCATGTCTAACAAAATGAAAGAAATGTATCAAGGGGGATCCTATAAAAATGCTCCAAAATGACTGAAAATTTGGAATTCGGGACCAAAAATTCATAAAACAAAAAATGACGAAACTGGAAACTTGGTGTTTGGTCCCCCCATTCCTTGTACATTTGAGACTTCCCTGGTGAAGCCACAGTCTTCTTGACACAAAAACAGCTGCAGGAGAGAGAAACAAAAAAGGGTGAAAATCAGCCGAAAATGTGCCTGTAGGAAAAAGCGGGTTTGGAATAGGCTAACACCCACGCCTTCAGAGACGTCAAAGACGCTGCTGAAGCTACCCAGGGACCCATGACACTCACACAAACGCAACATAATGAAAATCATGTAAATGTGTTTGCTCCAGTGAAAATCAGCCGGGGATAGTGCTCTAGGGTTAAAGACAGTATATGGTGGCTGTGTCAACCTGCTTAGTAACAGACCTAGCTTTGGTCTCCAGATTTTAACTAAACCCAAATTCTTCAAGGTATTTTGCTGCTGTTCAACTTTCATTGTCAATTAATTTACAGTTTGTAAAACTATATGCTCTCAAAAACACACACTAACACTACTCATACATTGTACATGTTAAAAGGAAACTGTTGTATAGCTTCCGTCAGCAACTCATGTGTGATTTGATTGCATAACAAGCAACAAGGGGCTGATTTACACTTCATTAAACTAAAATTATCAAACACATGAGCAGCATGCTTCCATCATTTGATCTCTGATCAGCAGAGCATGACAGGCTGTTCCTGTGTTCTGGATGTTACTTGACATGTTGTCCTAATAAACAATCATCTTGAATGATATACTTGCACCTGTTTTAAATCTCGTCTAGCTTTTCATTTCCTCTTCCAAATGAGTTTTATTCATACATGTAGAACTGTTGTGCAACAGCAGGCTTGTCACAGCAGGAAAAACACAGGTGGGACTAATAATATGAAGGGTATCTATGTTCCAGATATCACTGCAGTAAAGTACAGTCAGTAATAACTTTATTAAACACATCTGTGTTTGACAAGTCTAAATGAATGAGGTAAATAATACTGTCTCAGCTTTACCTTTTGACTCTGATATATTTGCAAAGATTATGTATTAGAGGCAGAAAGCTGGCAGCAAAGTTGATACAAAATATTGACAAATGACACAAACGCACTATTCTTCTTCTTCTGTGGTTTTTTTGTGGTGGTTGGCTTCCAAAAATGTTGCATCGCTGCTTACCACTGCATTCAAAGTGAATCGACTACAGCCTATTACAAGGGTTTTCAGAATACCAGATTTTTGAACTTAGACACCACACCAGCACAAAAAGGTGTTAATTTTCTGACAGTAACTTCTCTGACTGTACGTTTTTATTTACTAGTCATTTTATAGCTGTTGATCATTACGCAGAGCAGTGAAGCTCCCAATCAACAGCCTATAGGTCAAGACCCTAGACTGTATAAAATATGGATCTAGTATCCGTGGCATCACCCATCTGCATCTGAAGTGCTGTTTTGAGGCAAATCATGGGCAGGAGCCATGTTGCTGCTGTCGAGTGATTGTGATGCAAATAGGTGGGCTTTGAGCCTCCTAGCCAACAGCTACAGTGTTCCTGTCTGTCAGTCAAGTCAGCTGTGCCTCTCATGGGAAGACTCGTAATCTCAATATCTTCGAAATTGCCGGGTTAGAAAAAAATTTCACCCCCCATACAGTGTGTGCCGATCGAGAAATGAGCTATCCATGCTGCTATGCTGTAAAGATCGTCTTTTTTGAATTGGTGTGTTTGTGGTTTTTGGTACTTCCGGAGCAAGCCTCAAGCAGATCCTCAATGAACTGCAGTTTTTAGCACTTCCGCATTGGACTCATATTTTTAGATTTGAGGTTGCCTCTTGGTCAAGACTAAGACAACATGTAGGGACTGGGCGAAATTGCTGTCTCTCTCCTCTTCTCTCTGTCGGCCTGCAACAGATTCAAATGTAACATGTGTGTCTTCATCAAATGCTTAAGAAGTGTTGAAAACTTCAGTATACTGTCCCGTGAATGAGGAGGGTTGGTGGTGTAGTGACTGTGACAGATGGTGGAGCAGAGACACACAGGTTATCTATCCATTGCACATATTCAAAATGCCCATGACTATGTCAATGCCACTGTGGATATCTGAAATGTTAAGCTTTTACAAGAAAAAAAAAACATTTGAGATACCTGAAATTGATATTCATTCTAGCTATTGAATGTTGGCCACAGCCACTTATACTTTTTAAGAATCTAGCCGTTGTCACTGTGTATCTTGCCATTTTTTCTGTTTTAATCCTTTTCCTCGCTAATTTATTCTCCCTGTCTATACTTTCTGTCCGCTTCCTTTTAAACCAGGGGTTCCCAAACTTTTCAGCCCGTGACCCCCAAAATATTGCAGCCAAAGTCTTACGACCCCCACTGTCCCTCAAAGTAGTTTAATGTGGCTGCATTTAGCTGGTCTGCAGAAAATTAGACTACCTATATGAGCATGTGTCTGTGTTTCCTGTGCCATTGTGAATTAACCTGCTGCTACTGATGCTTTTGATAATTAACTGTTCACTAAGCCTAAACTTAGGAGTCATCTGGCAACAAGACAGGCAGAAAACTCATTATTTTTCCTACTTTCAAGTTTTTATTTCAAGTTTAGTTACTATTTTTGTAGATAATGTTTACTATAATGGGTAGAATCTACTATTTTTAGATAATTAAAAAATATAAACATTCTGGAAGACATCTCCATCTCCATCTCCAGTGTTTTGCGACCCCCAGGGGGTCCTGACCCACACTTTGGGAACCCCTGTTTTAAACCACCGAATCAAACGCACTACTTTCTGTAACAATTCGTATTGTGAACGCAGCCTTGTCACCTGCATGAATGCGATCTAGATTTAAACTCCTTCCGCCCGTCATTCCCATTTTGACGTCCAGGTGAAATGACGACGGTATCTAACCCAGTCTACACTGAAAAGGCCGCAAAACCTCAAAGAAAGCTTACCTGTAACTTTTGCTACAGAACTTTGGCCCACTCATTCACAGTTGCCTGCCTGCAATTGCTCCAAGCTGTCTTACCTGAGAAAGTGTTGGATTTCCACCGATATTTCCATAGACTGTATAAATAAGGTTCTTTCAACCATTCTAACGATGAAGAATCAACGTGATTGGCGTCCGACCCGAAGCAACGCTTCATGCCTGAGCTGTGGAGGTTCTGTGGAGACTCTTCAAACTCAATGCTTCGCTTCTGTAAGGTAGGAGCTGGCTTTTTGTGCTATTAAGTGGCTATGTTTGGTTATATACTGTGCTTGGATGGCATGCTGCCTTGCTGCGTAATTGCTCTAAATGAGGCCTGTGTCTTCTGCATCCATCTCTGCTGCTGTTTCTCCTCACGTGCGCTGTGACGTTGTGAATAATAACACTCTTCAAGCTCAATGCTTCGCCTCTGTAAGGTAGGAGCTGGCTTTTTGTGCTATGAAGTGGCTATGTTTGGTTATATACTGTGCTTGGATGGCATGCTGCCTTGCTGCGCAATTGCTCTAAATGAGGCCTGTGTCTTCTGCATCCATCTCTGCTGCTGTTTCTCCTCACGTGCGCTGTGACGTTGTGAATAATAACACTCTTCAAGCTCAATGCTTCGCCTCTGTAAGGTAGGAGCTGGCTTTTTGTGCTATGAAGTGGCTATATTTGGTTATATACTGTGCTTGGATGGCATGCTGCCTTGCTGCTTAATTGCTCTTGATAAGGCATGTGTCTTCTGCATCCATCTCTACTGCTGTTTTCCTCACGTCCTCCGTGACGTTGATAATAATTGGGATTTCATGTGTTGTTTTAAAATGAGGCCTAGTCTTATGCATCCATCTCTGCTGCTGTTCTCCTCACGTGCGCTGTGACGTTTGTTAATAATTGGGATTTCCTGTGTTGTTTTTGCTCAGCTTGGCTTTTCCTTCAATTTCATGATGATTTCATGGTGTTAGTTTGCAGGTTGTGCAATATGCACATTCTTGTAGTCTGTAACTGCTCTTGGCTGAATTGTATGGTGGCCCTGAAGTGCAAATCACAACGACAATTCAGAAAACACTACGGCAATTCAGAAAACTTTACGGTAAATCAGAAAACACTACGGAAATTCTGAAAACACTGCGACATTAACCAAACCGGAAGAAGTAGGTACCCTTGGGGGACATGACTCGTCGCTGATTGGACTGGTCTATCCTTTGACCCGGAAGAACATGGTTTACATGTTTTCCAAATATGAGTGCCGCCAGCGACAACGTACATGCTGCTATTACAGTATTTCTCAATTGCTAAAACACATATCTTGACATCCACCACGCTTTTGGAGGGTACCTACTTCTTCCGGTTTGGTTAATGTCATAGTGTTTTCTGATTTGCCGTTGTGATTTGCATATCAGGGCCACCTTAAAATGAGGCTTGTCTCTTATGCATCCATCTCTGCTGCTGCTCTCCTCACGTGCGCTGTGACATTGTTAATAATTGGGATTTCATGTGTTGTTTTTGCTGAGCTTGGCTTTTCCCCTCTGCTTCATGATGATTTCATGATGTTGGTTTGCAGGTTGTGAAACATGCACATTCTTGTACTGGCTGTTGTAAGTGTTCTTGGCTGAATTGTTATTGCATCGTTCTTCTTTACAAGTGTTCTGCTGTTGTTTTGGAATTGTTTCCTTGTGTATGTCATACCACAAGCTTGGCTCTGAAGTACAATGTGTATTGTATTGGCGACTATATTGCAGCCTCTTTGGGGTATTGGTTGAAATGGTATCAAAGCATGACCTTGTCCAACATATTCAGTTGGCAGAAATATCTTTAAACTCTAGTTCTCTGTGGAATACTGCTTTGTTTGAATGCTTATTTTTTATTATTGTCCTCATGGCTACCTGTATCTTGCATTTAATGTTTTAATTGTCATACGCCTCATTTGTTCTTGATCTCATCACTTTTCCTGCTCTGCTGCTTCTATTTGTAAGTGGCTGCAGTCACTTCCATTGCTGTTTCCCCCCCCACATGTTGCATTATAAAGTTCTGCTTCACAACCACAGCATCCTCATGCAGAGTTTCCCAGCAAGGGGGAAAAGTTGATTATCATTTCTGTCCAACTCCTGCTGCGCTGAACTCAATGAATGCTTGCAGGAGGATATGAGGGCAGACTCTAAACGCAAAATATCAACGAAACATAAACTCCTGTCATATTTGTCTACCAACTCTGCTATTAAGTGCTCTTATGCTGTAAAATGTACAGAAGTTTGCTGGACATGGTGTTTGAATAATACTGTTTGACTGGTATTGACTTGTATACATAAGTATGGAGCACTTTGTCATGTAACTTTGAGTTATGTACAACATTTATTCTATGTGTTGTGATCGATGGACTGCCACAAATAGAGCAATCTGGTACCTAATGCTTACCAGTTACTATCAACCTAGGATAGCTGTTTTTTACTGACGTAAAAAAAATGTCAGTAAGTTGTTAGTTAGTTGATGGAAGCTTTGCTATAAGGGGACTAGTTACACCCATAGACTGTGTAAATAATGGACGTAATATCTGTGACGTCACCCATCTGTTTGAAAGCCGATAGTCGGCGGAGGCCATATTGGATATGCTGATTTCAACCGCTGTCGAGCTAGTGTGAGGTAAAGAGGCGACAGCCAACAGCTACAGTGTTCCTGCTTGTAAATCTAGTCAGCTGTGCCTCTCATAATGGAAAACTCGTAATCTTAATATCCTTGAAATTGCCTCGCTATGAAAAAATTCACCCCCTGTGCAGTGTGTGCCGATCGAGAAATGAGCTAATCAGACTACACTCGTCTTTTGTACCAGGCTGTAAACATGTTTATTTCTGCTGTAAAGATCGTCTTTTTTAAATTGCTGTGTCCGGAGCCAGCCTCAAGCGGACACTCGAAGAACTGCAGTTTATAACACTTCCACATTGGCTTCAATTCTCGCGACCGGAGGTTGCAGCTTGGCTGTGATCTATGGAATGCCACAAATGGGGCAATCAGAAATCAGAAATACTTTATTTATTCTGGGCGGAAATTCAGTCATTAAAGTTGCTCCTATACACAATAATTAAGAATACCAAATAATATTAATAGAATAAGTCATTAATAAGATATAAATACAAATAAAATGAAAATAATGATAACAAAAGTATGTACAAAAGACAGAATAAGCTGTGTAAAAAATAAATGGTTGAAGTCCCCGGAGATCAGCAAGATGGCACTCTGGTGGTCCGTCTGGAGTCTGGCTGTGGCAGCTTTGAGAACGTTGGATGCCGTAGTCGGGTTGGCAGAGGGGGGATGTAAACAGCTACCAGTATGACGTGAGATCTCCCACAGCGCTCTCGGTGCTACCCCGGTCCGCCGGGACAGTCTGGAAGCCATCAATGGAGACGTTGTGATCAGGAATATTCAGATGCAGCCACGTTTCCGTGAAGCACACCATGCTACATTCCCAAAACTAATCACATTAACTAATACATTCACTTGACTGGTATCCCAATGCTAACCTGTTTCTATGAACCATAGCATTAGCCATTGTTTACCAACATATTTATGACTGGCTGCATGTATTAATCTTGATCATATTCTTTCTGCTATGGATTACTCTGACTGGCTAAGGTGGCTAGGCTAACAGTGATCTTGTTAGTTGATGTAACCTTTGCTGTTGGGGGACGACACTGTAAAAATGAAAATTTAACATTATTGGCCTGACTGATATTTTGGTTAAGTACACATAAACTGTTCCATTTTGTTGCAAACTACATCAAAGTAGTTATCTCATCTACCTGTATTAAGTTTGTTGTGTAAAGTTGGTCTCATTTCATAAGTTAGGTTGGCAAAACTTGAAATTATGGGTTTAAGGCTCGGCTAAATTATTTGAATATGCTTCAGGCAAAGAACGGGGTCTCCAACTCAAATCTACAGGGGTCTTCCACACTTTCAATTTCCCACATGTGGCGCCATCTCTCCTGTTCTGTGTGGATTTTATCGCCCTTAAGGTGAGTATTTTGTTTGAGTAATGTATTTAAACTCTAGCTTCACAGTTGGTCAATTGATGGTGAGTTGATTACAGGTTAATGTAACTTTAATTTGTTTAGTAAGTCAATTTAATAAGGCATGGTCATGACCAATAGTTAGCCGCCTTGAACATTCGCTAGCTACCTTGCAGGTGTGAACACGGTGCAGTAACAAAGGTACATTTTCTGAACAACAAATAATAAGTTGGCACAACTTTCACTTCTTAGTATGTAGAACTCAAAACTCTAAGTTACACTACATATGAATGATAAGTTATCAACAAAAACTAATCAGACGACTTAAATGTAAGATTTCTAGTTAGCCTCAAAACTCAAAAATCTAGTGCAGACAGTTGCCTTGAAATTTTGAGTTTTCACAGTCACACTATCAGCTGAACTACCGGCCAATGCAGTGGCATAGCATTTGCCACTTTTCAATCTAGGGGTGATCACTTATCTAAATCTGGTCTGGGGTAATAAAGGCTGTAAAATATATTATTTAAAAAATATTTTATGTTGTATTTATTTTTCTATTTTGCTTTTCTGTAGCTTATGTGTCAGAATAGCTGAACAAATCATTTCTACATGTATTTTATGTAACAGACCCTTTAACATTCTCACGCTTTGTAAAGTCATAACAAACATGAATCTGTACTCAACTATTTCCTGAAACCCTGACAGTCTCGCACAACATACATCAACCTAGGATGGCTCACAAGGGACCTGTCCAATGTGACTTAAACAAGGCTTTTATTTTCCCAGTGTGCTGTGTCGGTGTCAAGGACAGCTTTAGCACCATCCCTCTGGTGCAGTCAAGGCTCTGAAAATATTTACTGCATCTCTCACACTGAGTGGACCTGCCTTGTTAGCGTCGTTGCCCGCATGAGCCTGACTCAAAAACTGTTTGCGTGGGAGGATGAGAGGGACATGGACAAAGAGTAACATCACACTTTCTGTGCTGTTACTCTTTGTCCATGTCCCTCTCATCCTCCCACGCAAACAGTTTTTGAGTTGGTACTGTAATGAGTTTTGTAAACAACCTGTAAGCATGCTGGTTTCAGGTTGACCTTTGACCCAGACAGGGGCTTTAATTCCTGCTTCACGTCACGGAAAACACGGACCCAGAGGTCAAACCCTGCAGATGTAAAACTGTGTGTCCACCACACTCGTCTCGATTGGAGTAAAAAAGAACAGATATGTTTAAGACAACAAATCTTTTACACAAACAGGAAGTGTCCTAGAGATTGGGAGGAAAAGTTATGGGCCTCTCTAAGAGGCACATTGTTTAGGTCTGGGCTCCCCAAGGTTGCCTTTTTACATCCACACAGGGAGGGATGGGAAAGTACTGAGTGGGATTCAGAGGGAGGCTTGCTACTTCTCCTTCAGTCTAACCTCTCCCATGAATATTTTGAACTCTTTATTAGATCTATGGCAGATAAAAATAAGTATTACTTCCCCCCCCAGTCCTGTGAGGGTTATCAGTAAGATGACATTTGAATGCAATAAAACAGAGCTGTCATGCAGATGTATGTTGCTTCCTTAAGGTACTATCTGTTCAGCCAGGAGAGAATAATAGACTGAGGTAATGGAGGAAGAGGTAGATTTGCCCTCGAGGAAGGAAGTGTGTCTTTTGAAAGATTTATGAAAGAAGTTTCTCTTTATATTTAGACATCAGAAACACAGGTTGTAGGATTGTAAACAAGCACATTTGCCTTCATCTTATTATATTCTAAAAAGTTGCTTTACTTGGTAGAGCAGGGCTTTTATTATAGCTTTATTAATGCAGAATTTGAGATAAATTATAGGTGTTTGTGTACGTTATTAAAGGGACAATGTTGTTCAGCTGTTACTGTATGTGTTTCTCTAGTATAATTCTGTGTTTGTGTGTGCATGTGTGCGTCAGACAGAAAGTTCCATACACACAATGGTGTAATGAAGGGGCCTGGAACCCGTTCTTATCCCCTGCCAGGCTTTCCTTGTGTAAACAGCATGTGAACGGCATTGAGTTTTCTTTCTCACCCATGACCCACTCTGTTGTTTAAGAGCCATAACCAGGGCGGAGAAAGATTAACTGGGAGCGCTAAAGTAAAAACAACCCAAATAAAATGCAGAATTAAACAGAAAAATAAAAAATAAACACCCTTTAAATCACATTTGAACTCTAAACTGATTTTTTTCCACTGCCTCTGGGAGCTCCGAGGGTATGTTCAGTACCACGGCTTGCACCCACTCCCCTCTCTAAACCCCCTCTGGCCTCGCTCTGATTCTCTGGGGCTGCCGCAGAGTTAGGGCTCAGCTGAGTCAACAGCCCCGAGGCCCTCCAGACCGAATAAACACCCCCATCCTCCGGGAAGATGGTGACTCGCGCCACGCTGGTGATGTTTTGTCATTTCCTCAGCTCTGTAGTAACAAACAGATTAGACTGTGACAGATATGTTTAGAGCAAAAGTGTCTTGTCTTTTAAGACTTTCTCATATCGCAAATAAACAGACATTGCCCCATAAACAGAAATTGTTCTACCTTAAAATTATATGGAATACATTTTAAATAAATCAAACTTTAAATGAGCAGATTTTGGAGCTAAAAAAACAAACACTTAAACAGTTTTGTTGGCATGGATGTATGAGTTGTGTCATTTCCTTCAAGAACAGTGACCTGGGTTAGCATTGATGATTGATGGCTACAAAATATAATGGCCAGAAACTTAGGTCACTTCAACTTCTCTGTTCTCCACCCATATGCTCCATACAGTAAAAAATACACACACATCAGGTACATTATATCTGTCTGAAGTTTTTAATATATCCATTAAGCACATGTAACAGTCTTCCTCTGATCAAAACGGCTCTATTCCTTTCATTTCTCTTTTTTAGTTATCCAGTCCATGGATTGGGAAGCCATTTATGGAGGAAAACAGCTCTAATGACACCAATTTGATTAAAAATAATATAATGAATTAGACTTCCATAACACTAGGTACTGGACTACACATTTTAGGCCATGACCTAAAGTATTATGATGAGGATTTCCTCATAATTTAGATTACTGTCTGAACTGAGGGTTATTCTGCTGCCCGTCAGCACTGCTACAGCTTGGTGTATGACACACAGACAGGAAGGGCTTTTGTTTAAATGTTCCATGGAAAAGATCAGTGCAAAATGACAGCAGGGATTTATTTTTTCTTCTGAAAAACTTTGGGACTACTTGTCCAAATTTAACCTCCAGCATTTATCTCTCTTCTGCAAACCAGCATCAAGGATTCTGTGAACTAAAACATGACATTGGTAGTTTCGGAGTCAGTCTGATCCTTGTGGTTTCCCTGCTGCACCATAGAAATGTTCTTATGTCTGATTAACCTGAGTTAAGTTTGGCTAATGCTAGCAATCACTTGAAAAATAGCTCATGAATGCTAATCAAACTACTCAGTTACCATGTTGTATTTACGCTAGCCCAAGTGTATACTACCATTAGCTCGCGCCATTACTGGCTCAACAGTGTAATTACATGAACTTTAGCTCATGCAGGAATAACCTCAACACAGTGAGTAGCAGAGGTGGAGTTTGATTGACAGATAGTAGCATTCTCTTGATTACTAGATGACACACTCTATTGGGCAGAAAAACACTGGACTGTTATTCATGTGTTTTAATCATAGACATAATGGACGTAGTATCCGTGATGTCACCCATCTGTTCCTGAGCGCAGTTTTGAAGCCAATCGACGGCGGCAGCCAAATTGGAAATGTGGAACTCAACCAGGCAGAGTGTGACGTAAATGGGCAGAGTTTGAGCCTCCTAGCCAACAGCTATGTGTTCCTGTCTGATAGTCGAGTCAGTCATGTCCTTATTCGGGCAAAAACTCTTAATCTTAATATCTTCTGAACCGCCGTGTTAGAAAAAAATTCACCCCCCATACAGTGTGTGCCGCTAGAGAAATTAGCTATGTAGAGCCAAGCCGTTTTTTGAACCAAGCTGTAAACATGTTTATTAATGCTGCAAAGATCGTCTTTTTTGAATTATTGTCTATGTGGTTTCATAGTTTGAGACCGGAGGTTGCTGCTTGGTTTTGATGGCCAGAGTGAAATCTGCCTGAAGAGTCCATGGGAAATGTGTATGCAAAACTGCCACATGAGTATTCCCTCATAAACCAAAACTCTATGATTCCACTACGCTGTCCTTTGCTATGATGCCCTTTGTACTGCAATAAACTCCATAAAAATAGTCACTGTTTTATTTTCCTGTAACTCTCTGTAGATCTTCCTCCCTTGTGTCATGAAGAGGGCCATGACTCAAGTAAGTGCAGGCATTAACCTTTTATAAGAACAGACCGTATCACTGTTCGATCCTAGCTAATTTCTACTGCTGACATTGAGTGCAAACACTAGATTGTAGTCAGAAAACCAGAGCCTAAATGGCCTTAACTCGCATTTTTAGTTAGTTCTTCTTTCGTCATCAGATCCCTGCATGTTTGCGACTTAATCTGGAACTCTGAGTTCACTTGACCTAAAGTAAGCAACAGGTCAAGCGCCGTTGAGTTGAACAGACGTACGTCAATCCCTCTGGCTCTGTTTTGTGCACAGAGATGCAGAAAAGAGACACTCTAGAAAGTTCAGAATTCCCACATGGGTCTGCCTTACTTTTCCGCTGCACTCTAGTGGGTTTAAACATTCTGTACAAGTCCTCTTCTTCATTCTCAGCATACATCTCTGAGAAGCCCTTCCTCTAGGGGTTTGTCTTGGCTCTGTTTTAGAGCAGTGCCAGTTAGTAAGCAGCAGTGGCGGCTGGCCAATAGGGGTGCTAGGGCGCCGTCCCACCCCCCACCACAAGACATTCAAAATTTAAAAAAAATAATTAAATAATAAAATAATATTCTGAAGTGTATGTATATATATTTTTTGATGAGAAAGATAAATAATATATAGTTAAATAATTATTAGTAAAGCTGTTTCGTTCATCTGTGTTGTCTGATTGGTGACGTATGTTCCCCATGGGTTTTCCCCATAGACTGGTTTTCCCCGGTTTTCCTCCGGGGCGCAGAAATCTTTGCAGAAATTCTCGTTAAAAGTTGTACATGCGCAGTAGCTCCTCTTCCATACAAGAGATAGGGCCATGTCGGGGCGCACCTTCCCTGCGCCCAGAGCTGAATGCAGCTTGATTTACATACCACCACCCTCCTGTCATGGGGCTGACGTCACAGCTGTCTGTCATACAGCGCGGCTGATTGACAGCTCGGGCCGGAGACGATCGGACAGAGACGCAAAATTGAGGGAGAGAAAGTAAATAATTCAGTGAAGTCACTCAAAACATCACCTTTTGAGAGGAGAATGTACCAGGAGAAGCTCCACGTGAAAGAGCGCGGACCTGATCAACCGAACATCATCATTAATCAGCAGTCCAAAGACAGAGGGAGACAATACACCCGGTCTGTTTCCAGGACCTGGTTTAGCAACAAGGCTAACTACATGCAGTGATGCTAATGCGTTATTCTGCTTTCCCTGCCTCCTTTTCCAAACGTCAGGATCTGACCCAGCATGGATAAAGACAGGTATCACTGATTTAAAGAACTTTTCAGAAAAGTTAAACTGGCAGGAATAGTAATGCTATTATTTGACAGATTATTTGTTAACAAGCATTATACATAGTGTAACAATGCCCTCTGCTGGCGAGCATGTAATATCATTACTACACACACATTAATTGGTGATTCATGAATAATATCTACACCTCTTTAAATAAGTACTGAGACAATGATTAGCTTACACAGCTTATACAAATGGTAAACACAAATCTTATTAATCAATGATCTACTGAAGCTATTTAGCCTACTGCACCAGTGGCAGCATGAATACTACAGTCACGAGACACCATCACCATGGTCACTTATCTATTACAGGTGATGCAGCAAGACAATCGAATGAATCTCGCTGAATCTGAGAGGTGCTTCTCAACACTGAAGAGAATCAAGACCTTCCTCAGGAACACAATGTCACAGGATTGTCTCAATGCATTGGCCATGCTCTCTATGGAGAAGAAACTTGTCAAAAGCATCCCTGACTTTAACCATAGAGTCATTGAGAAATTTGCTTCTCTCAAGGAAAGAAGAGCAAAATTTATGTACAAAAGATAGAACAGTACATGACATTATAATGTTGCTTTTGCTGTTTTCGTGTATGTAAATACACTGGTGTGATACCTCAGACATTTACCAAAAAGCAAGCAAACATGTACTATTTTGGATTTATAGCCCCCCCTGGAGAAAACTCCACCAGCCGCCACTGGTAGGCAGTACCATGGTTTTGTAATCAGCAGTACTCCTGAGAAGAAGGAGCTCATACAAATTTTATTTTCTGCCCTGTTGTTTGTGTTTGGATGCTTAGAAACACAGTAAGAAGTCATTTAGACTATATTTAGCTCCTGTTATGTGATGCCTTTCCAAGAAAAGTGTACCATTTGAACATTGGATAGTTTAGGAGGGATTTAAGAATATTGCTAAGGGATTTTGGTCTGTTTGCCCAAAAGAGGGAAAGACATGGTCGGGAAAGACATAGAGAGCATAAGTCTCTGGAGAAATGTATCGATTTTCGGAAGCAAGTATTTCTTGCACCCATACCATTTTAAGAAATGACTTAAACATTTTTTTGCCATTTTCCCACATTGAGAGTCTGACATGGCTACCTCATTCAGCCTTTGAACAGGCTTGTTTTGTGTCTTTGTATTTCAGTTTTTCATAGAACTACTTTTTACAACTTACAAGTGCTGACATTTATGCCATTTCAGATTGCATGTACGAATAATTTGAGCTAATGCAACCACTTTTCACATCCATTTTGGAGAAAATAACCAGTTTTTAAAACGTTTAGGGGTTAGCTGGCATCACAGTTGCTATGCAAGTAATGAATGATGTAGAATGTTTGTTTTGCTGGACACACCAATCCTTTGAAAGGTCTGGGGTTAAGTGATAATGTGTAGTAAACGGGTGGGTTTGGGAATCAAAATCAGTACAGGATGCTTAGTGTGCTTAAGTTTTTGCCAGTGTCAACAGGCAGATGACGTGTGTGATGCGTTATCCCAAGTGTTGCTTTTGCTGGTCGAGAATTAATCACTGTTATTTCGCGGGTTTTCACCAATCAGGATCAGGTATTTAACACAGCAGGGTAACAAAGTCTCTTATTGTAGTAAAAAGAGGGTGGGCTAGTTCAGGTGGAGCTTGTGGGGCATGAATGGGTCTATCAAGCACAAGACTTTTAGCATGAAGGTTGAAGTGTGAGTCTTAGATTTTGTTGCCTTTACCTAACCAAACTGGGGCAGCTTCACAACCATAGACTGTATAATTAAAGGACGTAGTATCCGTGACGTCACCGATCTGTTCCTGAGCACTGTGTTGAAGCCAATCGCCGGCGGCAGCCATATTGGAAATGCGGAACTCAACCAGGCAGAGTGTGACGTAAAGAGGCGGAGTTTGAGCCTCCTAGCCAACAGCTATGTGTTCCCGCCTAGGATTCTTGATGAATTGCAGTTTATAACACTTCCGCACGGGCTTCATAGTTTGAGACCGGAGGTTGCCGTTTGCTCACAACATTAACTTTAAGTTAGGGAGGCTTTATTTTTCCTGTGCTTACTTTGCAATGACTCAGGGGTGTTGGCACGGGAAACACATTATGTAACAACAGTGTGAGAGGTCTTGGTCATCCCATGTTCTTGGTCGAAACTGTGCTGTTTGGAATTTCAGCCCAAGAATTCCTCAAGTGGAGCCAAGATGGTCCATCATGTTTTCAGGGGCATCGGCCATTTTTTCCCTCCGATGATGAATAACAATCTGTTACCATTAGCAATGACTGATGTTACAGATTCCAAAGAGCTAAGAATGTAGATAAAAACAGGAAAATTAAATGTCCTAAAAAGTATCCGTAGAGATTAATGAAACTCAACCGACGTCCTCAAATTTCAGCGTTCCATTTAAATTGGTCATCAGCTTTTAAAGGTTTCTTGGCTGACTTCAGTTAACATGAGACCAGTTGGCTCACATAGTTTCCCTCAGGTACAACTTATAGCCATAGATGTTAGAAAACTATTTCAAATATACAATAATCTTTCTGGTGCTTTCCTGCCATGGTTCATGGGTTGAATACAGTGCTCCTAAATTAGTCATAAGATGAATATAGTTTGGGATTATCAGGGGAAATATGACCGAGGCATTCAGGAGCCCCATGGGTGCTTGTACTGTTTGTGTCTGAGGTCAGCTAACCCCTGCTGAGAGTGCTGGAGTGGATGGGAGGAGGGGGTACAGCTAGAGGAAATAACACAACAGCGGGGTGTCTCATGCCAATCAACACACAGCAAAACGAGAAACATTAGGCAGAAAATAAATGCTTACCGATGTCCCCAGACTGTGAAGGTGATTTTACCCCCAAGAGGAGAGAGTAGTAAACGGCCTACTATAGCTATAGCTCACAGGGATTGTTATGGAAGTTTTCTTGTATGTTTCAAACTGTAAATTTATAGCCAGTTATATTCTCATCACTCTATGCACTTAGAAATATACATATACTCAAATAGGTGCATTATTTGCTGCCTTTTATCAGTGTTGCTGCTGCAGTTAGCACATGACTTGACATTAAGGGTCAAGTTTCAGCACACTCCCACTCGGTGTCGGCATGAATGGAGAGGAGGCGACTCACCACAAGTAGACCCCTAATGAAATCCTTTGCCGGGAGCTCTGTAAATATTTTCATCCTCTCCCTCGGCCTGCTGATGGACTAATTCCTCTCACTTCTCTAATTAATCACAGAGGAGTGGAGAGAGACTCGGACAGGAGGGGACAGGGTGAGTGCGAGCATGGCTGTTGTTGGAAACTGTCCACATCAACACCCTGTATTCCTGTCCTGCTGTCTAATCCCATACACACACACACACACACACACACACACACACACACACACACACACACACACACGTAAACACATGTGTGCACAAGCAGTTGAGAATTGACCTTCATAGTTATTCAGTAGCACTGGTTGCATGGTGTGGGTTTTTATAAATCAATGCAGAATTTCATGACAGAATCACAGCTGTTCTATTATTCAGTACAACAGAACTCCCTCTTTCTGCTTTTACAGGAGTAACAAAAGTTTAATATTTTCTGTCAGTTATTTAAGAAAGTAAAAAAATCATATATTCGGTTGTGGCTCAGTGGGTAGAGTCGGTTGTCTATCTATCAGAAGCTTGGCGGTTCGATCCCAGCTCCGACAGTCACATGCCGAAGGGTCCTTGAGCAAGACATTGAACCCCGAATTGCTCCCTCTGTTGTTTAGAGGTGTGTGAATGTGAACGAATGAGATTAGCTAACACTGATGGTCCCTCACTAAATAGCAGCCTCTACCATCACTGAGTGAGCGGGTACGAATGGGTCAATGTGACGAGTAGTGTAAAAGCGCTTTGAGTAGTCAGAAAGACTAGAAAAGCGCTATATAGGTACAAATCCATTTACCATTACCATATATTCTAGACTCATTACACATTAGCTTAAATTTTTAAAGCATTTCTTATTATAATTCTGAATAACTATGGCCTACAGCTCTGAAACTGTAACAACATATATCTCAAAATATTGGGAAACTTGATTTTTTTTGTTTGACTGGTGAGTAAACCACCAGTGATTTTAAATAATGGACAAATAATGAGTAAATCACCAGTCAAACAGAATAAACGCAGTGTGTCTCTTAGTCTAGTTCAGAACATGCAATCACAATCATGAGGAAGACTGCTGACTTGACAGTCGTCCAGAAGTTGAACAAACCTCCATAAAGAGGGTAAGCCACAGAAGGCCGTTGCTGAAAAGGCTGCCTGTCCACAGAGTGTTGTATAGAAGCAGATACAGGAAAGTTGAGAGGAAAGGAATAAAGTGTGGTTGAGAAAAACCCACAGCCTTGACAGGATTATCAAACACAGTCAATTTAAGAACTTGGGGGGAGCCTCACAAGCAGTAGACCAAGGCTGGTGTCTCCATGCATAGACGTCTTCAGGAAAGAGGCTTCAACTGTCACATTCCTAATATCAAGCCACTCCTGAACCAGAGACAACGTCAAAAGTGTCTTACTTTGGTTAAGGAGAAAAGGAATGGACAGTTGCTCTGTGGTCCAAAGTCCTTTTTTCATGTTAAAGTACATTTTGCATTTCATTTGGAAATCAAAGAGGCACAGAATCCAAGGTGTGAATTTTCCGCAGTCTGATGATTTGAGGTACTATGTGATCTGCTTGTGTTGGATGACTGTGTTTTATCAAGTCCCAAGTCAATGCAGCCATCTACATGGAGATTTCACAGCACATCATGCTTCCATCTGCTGTCAAGCGCTATGGAGATACAGATTTCTTTCTACAGCAGGATGTAGCACATACCTACAGCGCCGTAACTACTACTGTTAGAGCCATATGTGTATCAATGTTATGTGTGGACTGTTTTACCTTGTTTGATGCACTTGTGTACACACTAGGTGGCGAGTGTGTCAAGCCAGGTGTAGAAAGCATATAGAGAAGAAGACCCAATTAGTGGCAAATACTTTTTGACCGCCGTCTTCGTTATCTTTGTCATCGTTTCGTGCACAATAGCTTTATGCCTGTCAATTCTGCAAGTTCATAATGGATGAAAGTGTGGATTGATCCGCTGAGCCTACATTGTATGTCGATGTAAAATAAACCCGTTGATGTCAATACACAGAGCTTGGACGTCATTCATTCATTCGTCCTGCACGAGGACACGCGTCAACTCTGGGTCCCGGTAAAGCAGCCCCTTAGTGGCTTATAGGTTTTGTTTCCATTGGCGAAAGGAAGCCACTACAACTACCAATTGGTTTGCTGACCATGATGTCACTATACTTGATCGGGGCTTCTTCTTTTCAATTTTATGACATCATGACAGTACAGGTTAATCTGTTTTCAAAGTAAATGTTACATGCAGGGACTTGTTGGCAATGACTTATAACTCAAACATACTAAAAGAATCATGCAAAGAAATGATAATTTTTGTTCCTAACATAATCCAGTTCCAGCCTTCAAACTGTGGGTGGTCCATTATGTGATGGTTAACTGTAAATATTTGGCGTTTGGACTGTTAGTTCAGCAGGAAAGGCTTTTATAATGGGTTGTTTTTATTAATTGTGAAGTTGTTAAATAATTCCTGACATTTAATTCAACTAACAAACAGGAAGTGGTTTCATCTGTACCCTGTTGTTTGTGCCTGGATGCTTAGAAACACAGTAAAATGTCATTAGGAGCATATTTGAATCCCGTTATGTGATGACTTTCCAAGAAAAGTGTACCATTTGAACATTGGATAGTTTATGAGGGATTAAGGAACATCGCTAAGGGATTTTGGTATGTTAGCCCAAAAGTGGGACAGACATGGACAGCACGAGTCTCTGGAGAAATGTATTGATTTTTGGAAGCAAGTATTTCCTGCACCCATACTATTTTAAGAAATGACATTTTTTGACATTTTCCCACATTGACAGTCTGACATGGCTACCTCATTCAGCCTTTGGACAGGCATGTTTTGTGTCTTTGTATTTCAGTTTGTTTGTTTTTCAACAACTTTTGTCAACTTACATGAGTGCTTACATTAATGCCATTTCAGATTCAATGTTGGAAAAATTGAGCCAATTTTGACATCTATTTTGGAGAAAATAACCAGTTTTTATAACTTTGAAGGGGTTAGATGACACCACAGTTGCTATGCAAATAACAGGTGATTTAGTATCAGTGTTTGCTGGACACACCAGTCATTTAGAAAGCCTGGGAGCAAGTGATAATGTTAAGTAAATAGGTGGTTAATATCCAGACAGGATGAGCTGGACTCCAACAAAAAGTGCAGGATCCAATATTAAAAAACATCCTCCATGTTGCATAGCCTACCAATTCAGAATGCTTAAGTTTTGCCACAGTGCTAACGGGCAGAGGGGAAATGTGTTCCGTCTGTACCAGATTTTTTGTTATACTGGTTAAAATGATCTTTATGTCCCGATGGTAATCAATACACACTGTGTTCTTAAAAAAAGAGTGAAAAAAAGCTGCCGTCTACAGCCGAAGTAAACCTGGGGAAACACCAACCAATCACCGCCTTTAGGGTCCAATTTATTAAACCAATCAAATCCCGTCCTGCCGTCTGCCTGCCTCCTGCGCGTACATTGCCTCGGCGTGCACTCCCCGTCCCCTGCCTCTGCTTCCCCTGACTCTATTTACTGCCCCTAAAATAATTAATGACATTCAGTAAGTCCTACAGAAAATGTATATGTATTGTAGCGTCCGTCCGGATGCTGTAGGGATGACGAGCCGATTTGTGAACAAATTGATCTTTAATAACCAGTCACTGTCGGCAGTGATAACGCCAACCAACAAAGCAACAATCAATGTTTGAATGAATGAAAAACTTCTCCCCTTGTCTCTCCTCTCTCCAGCTTGCACTCTCTACACCTCTCCTGATGCCTTCACTAACCGTCAACACTGTAGGAATTAATAACATCTACACTGAACATGTTAAACAAACAGTAGAGCTGTTACAGTATTATATGTATTATAACGTTTCTCCTGATATCGTGTCACCAGTAAAACTGGATAATGCTAGCATGACAGTTGTGAGTACTAACAATAGCCATGTTTGTTTGTGTTTTTAAGTTTCACTATGATAATGTTTTGGTGAGGACCGGTTATGAATCAGTCACCATCATATGGTCGCGGGGGCGTCGTTTTGGAGGAGCTCCGAGGGGAGGGGGGAGGGGTTAGACGGAGTCCTGAGGAAATGCCACATTCAAACTCATGCTAGTTTTCTGTGACTACCAACCCTAGCTTTAATTAGTTAAGTAATTATTTAATAATGCACATTTGTAGTAAAGTGACTTTAAAACCTGGTAATGGTTTGACACTTTCATGCCTATTTAACACATGGCTTCCTGAATTCTGGGAAGCAATCTCACTATCAAAATTAACATTGTGTTTCAGGGAGAGGCGTAAACATTTGGCGGAAATTGAGTTGAGGGACTGTTTTCACCAAACCAGATAAGAGTGTTTGTCTTTGTTTAATGCTGTGAATGTATTACCTGTAAAGTCAATATCGTTATTATTGTGATTTGTGTTACATAAAGCAGCCCTGTGGATTGATTTGCAACATTGACAATGACCTCATTTAACCTCAGGAGTAAATCTAACTCAGTATAGAACATAGTAGAAGATACCTTTTTATAGTGGGCATTTTTATGGACTCTCTACCCTGGGTGTGTTTCAACATGTCAGACAAAGAGTATTTTTTTCTTTGGAGCCAAAAAATTTAAACAAAATTTAATTTTTCAAACAGACATTCATGATATAACACTGCCTAAATCCCCTCCAATATCACTCTTCCAAAGAAAAGTCTCTGGAAGGGGAAAAACACAACATTACACATTGAAACTGCCTTTTTAACAGATTAATCATTGCAATCACAGCTAAAATAATACACATTTTATTACGGATACTTTCTGTACTTATCTCCAAAAAGCTTATAAATACACACCCTCCAAATGTAATCCATCTTCTGACAGGTGAAATGAACAAATCAGGCCAAGGAAACTGTTGAATCTTCACAAAATGTTCCTGGTCTAGATCCCTTCACTCAGCCTGGCTATTTGAAAAGCATTGCTGTCCGATGGCTTTAATACTGATTGATGAAGTTCAGTTTCCACATGAGTCTGCTGTCAGTTACTTCAATAAGCCAAACCACAGCTGGATACCATGTGGGTCTTTACCATACCATAAAGGAAACCTCTCATCTTACTCTCATAGTCCTGTCTTTTATATCTTTAATATAGTGTGAAGTGTGTCCATTTCTCTTCAGCTGAAATGATTTAGCCCGTGAATAGTATCTTTATTTCATCTTTAAGGCTGAGTAAGTAACCTACAGAAGGTGTGAGGGAGGATCACACCTTCAAAGTGTAAAACGCCAAATTTGATGGTAATAGGACACACGAGTGCATGCTAACCAGACGTCACAGTTAATAGGTTCTTTGAAAAACTGTCCATCATGTTGATTTAATCACTCCTGATGGGCTTGGGGTGATGCAGGCAGATATTGGTCTCAGAGCTAGCGCAGTCCAAATCAGGTTAGCTCTTACACTGAATGTGGAGGAGGCCTGCAAATCTGGCCCCTGTTCCATTTCCCCTGGCTGCATTACCCACTTCTAACAAAGTTACGGCACACTTCTCATTTTTCATTGGATTAAAAGGCCCATATAGATTTGGACATGAGACACCGTGGTACATCAATCCCCAAGTGCATCTTCTCTCCACTGCTGGGATTGCCACACACACACTTGCTCACACACTTTTCTCTGCTGATGGTTTAGTTCGTCGGTGACCTTCCTCACAACAGATGCTGCTCATCAGCCTTTTGCACCTGCGGACTGCTTAATTACATTAGAAAAAGGAGAACGGCGCTAACAATGAACATTGACAATGATTACGACACATTAACATTTGTGACAAGGAGATAATGGGATGTGAGGTGGCTGCTAACTAAACATACTTTAAAGTTGTGTTTTGTTTTGATTATTTGCAGTTTGAGTTAACACAGCCTCATTAACCTATTCCATCTTTCCAGATATTAATTTTTAATGAGATCTCCCTTTTCATAAAGGTTGTAGTAAATCAGCATTTTGTCAGCAGGATTCTCTAAGCTAACCAGTTATTATGTAGACTGTTTCTGAAAGATAGGGGTACAAGGATTGGTAGACTGTCAACTGTTGTTAACTTTGCCAACAAGCGCTCAATAATTAGTAGGGATGTCCTGATCGAGATCTCAATTAAAGGATTGGAGCCAATCTGGAAGTTTTTTTAATTGATTAGTAATTGGCATTTGAGCCGATCATCTCATCCGATCATTTACGTCCGCTGTCACCGAACACATATTGCCATTCACTATATCGGCATGTCACTCCTAAACTAGCCTTAGCTACCATTCTCTATACCAGCATGTCGATCCAAGCTAGTGGCATGTAACCGGGCATGTTTCTATCTTGCTGTCACTCCCAATATTTACGTTCTCCGTCTTGCAGCCGGATGCTGCCATTGTGGATCATGCTCTGTCTTGTGATTATTGCAATCAGAGCAGCCTCAAATTTAAGCGTGCTGTAATGCAGCACACCAGTTTCGGGGGGTCTCATACAGCAGAGCTTGTAAAACACATTATGAGTTTTACACATAGACTGTATAAAATATGGACGTAGTATCTGTGACGTCACCCATCTGTTCCTGAGAGCTGTTTTGAAGCAAATCGACGGCAGCAGCCATATTGGTAATGCAGAACTCAACTAGGCAGAGTGTGACGTAGTGTGAGCCTCTTAGCCAATGGCTGTGTGTTCCCGATCGGGAGTCACGTCAGTCATGTCCTTATTTGGGCAAAACTCGTAATCTTAATATCTTCTTAACCGTCACGTTAGAAAAAAATTCACCCCCGTACAGTGTGTGCCATTAGAGAGATTAGCTTTGTAGGGCCAAGACGTTTTTTGAACCAGGCTGTAAACATGTTTATTAATGCTGCAAAGATCGTCTTTTTCCCATTCATATCTATGTGGTTTCCGGTGTTTCTGCAGCCAGCCTCAAGCGGATTTTCGATGTATTGCAGTTTATAGCACTTCCGCATTGGCTTCATCATTTGAGACCGGAGTTTGCCGCTTGGTTTTACATCTATCGTGGCTGGATTCAATTAAATGGAATAAACACAAAACACATTTTAGTTATTTTTTTATTACTTATTTTTGTTAAAGAGAAAAAAAACAGTGTGCAGCTCAACCCCCTCACTCTTGTGCAACTATTATCTAGGCAAACACTAGTATCGGATTGGGACCCGGTATCGGCAAATATTCAATATTGAAAAATTAGATCGGGATCGAGGGCCAAAAATGCTGATTCGGACATCCCTAATAATTAGTCCATCACCTTGTGTTTTTTATGTTGATAGTGGACTTTGCTTTGTTTTGTGGAGCTGAGTTGCTTAAGGATGAGCTGTTTAACATCTTTATTATCCCTGCTGACAGTGACAGGGAAGCAACAGGTAAACAGAATAAAGCAAAATTGTGGCTGATAACATTTCACCTTCTTGCAAAGAAAAGGGCTGCATGAAGAATTTGTAAAGATGACCTAGCTTATCATGGGAGCACAACAATGAAGCGCACGTGTTTAAAAAGAAGGTATGTTGAACATTTAAACTAGGGAGTGCACCAACGTCGACTGTACAATAGTTGGTCGCTAGTCAGCACCGGAATTATCAGTCAGTTCAAGTTAGTTATATTTTATTATTGTAGGCCTGAAATGCCGGTAATATTAAAAAAAAAAGAAAAATTCTTTCTACATTACAATACGTTGAGATTTAGAAGATATAAGTCTAAAGTCTAAAGCTGCCCGCTATATGGGCACGCAACTGAACCATTTGGCTCAATCCGTGCCCTGAATCAAGATTTTTGATGGCATGTTTTAAGAAAAGCAAAGTGAAGTTTTAAAGAGGGTAGCTAAAAGTTAGCCATTTAAGTAATAGTGGATTCCATTATCTGATTGGTCTGATTGAACTGTTTTAAAAACTGATGACTAGTCATCTAAATCTAATCTAAAATAGTCTTAATCAGCAACCCTATTTAACATGGTCCTCCAATCAGCTTCCATCAAGCCCTCACCCCTTTCAAACCGATGTATATTTTAATTTGAAGGTGTAGTTCTCTTTTTATTTTATCTTTTTTGCCAACACACTAAAAATGAGGTCACTAAAATGGGTGGGGATCAAAGTCACAGATTTAAAAGAGGATGTGTATCATACTCTATTATTATCACATTTTCCAGAACACCAAAACTCAATAGTTCCTCAATTTCCACAAATTTGGAACAAAGTGTGTTGTTCTTCCTCGACTGGGTCACTTCCTCCAATGTACATCTGTTTTATATTATGCACAGCACAAGTTTCCCTCCCCAGGGCAAAGTATTTTAAGGAAACCCTCAATGGTTGTGTTTTCGAGTCACATCTTCCCGTTTTCCTCTGAGCAACTTTATATTTTCTTATCATGATCCTTTTATGTTCTTGGTAAGGGACATCTGGTCAACATTCAGCAGAAACCATTTCTCTTCACGGTGCACTTCCACTTCATCGGTTTGTAAGGTTCAGCCTGTTTTGAAGAGGCAGTTTCCCAGGTTTGTTTCACATGTAGATTGAGCAACACAGTTTGTACAGAGGAGAGGTGGGGGTCTGGAGATCTGTATGTCTCATGCTGCGTGTAGGTTGTTGGGAAAACTGTGTAGAATCAGAAAGGGTTTCTGGATGAATGTCAGACTTGATGCCTTTAACTTTTCTTATTTTAAGTGGTTGAAATAGGCACCCTATATCATATTTGACTGTTCCTGATCAATTTTAATGTCTAAAGTAAAAGTACATGTATATAAAGTCGTCATATTATCTTTAAGCGTCTCAGTCCAGTCAGATTTCACAAGTATCACAAAAATGTTTGACTTTGGGATGTAAAATGATATCTGTTTTAGTGTGATGTGATTGCTTCCATAGGGAACCCTGATAAGTTTAAATCCTGTTTAATGTTAAATACTAATTTACCATAAAATGTAGTGTACAAGTTGTACTTTTAAAACATTTTTGTCACCTAAAAGGGGAGCTTCGACCAATACACCGGTGTGAACAATACACCAGTTCACAACCACTTCAGCCACTTGCTCACAGAAGCAAGTGGCTGATAAACTGAGCACAGGCGCATGCTGGATACAGGCTGGATACAGGCGGAGCAGTATAGCAGTGCCATTTTTACTGCTTTTTCCCTCTCAGTAGGTCAAAATCATACATTTAACCCTCTTGTTATGTTCGTTTCTCAGTAACGGTGTCAGAACCCCAAAAAATCCCAATATACATTTTTTAAAATCTTATTTTTAACTCAATTACAAACCGTTTAAATTAAGATTTAGTGAAATGGTGTTCTTTAATTCTCACAAATCATGGTTCAATGAGAATAGCTCACTCGTTTTTCATTAAAATTAATGTTAAAACTTTTTTTAATGTATAATGGAAAGCCCTAAATATAAATACAATAGTTTTACATGACATAGATTTTTGTTTATTTTATTTTACATTTTGAATTTTTTTCTTTTTATGAAGTGATGTTGATAAATTAACATGAGACACCTCTTCTGTCACATGCTGCCCAGATTATTATGCTGCATTCAGCTGGTTTAGAAGGCACATACTGCCTAAAATGGACTTTAAAAAGGGTCAATTTGACCCGTATCATAACAGAATGGTTAAAGTCAGTTCTGAAGCAGCTGTATAGTCTTCACGCAGGACCACAGTTCAACCTTTTTCTCTCCTGGAGCGCTTCCAAAAGACTCCACATCTTATATACCTGTGCTACTTATATTCTTGATCTCAAGGTGTGCCATGTGAAGCCATAAATGACTAACAGAGAGAAAAAAAATATTTAAAAGGAAGGGTACAATGACATAAATTAATGCAGTAGATTTGGAAGGGAATTAAGAAATCAAAGCTACATTCATGTAAGACGTGTTCATTTTTTGCGACTAGGTGCCCCCACAATGTTAGAGTGCAATCACTCTCCACCGCAACTTCAAAGCCAGTCTGCAGTTCCTCTTATCCACCCTCTTCTTTGATCACTATTTGGTCTCCTGAAAGTTTTTCTCTGTTGCCTCTCTGCCAGATACCTGTCTTATAAAGTGTTTCACACTTACTCGGGACATCGCTCTTACTCAACAGTCTTAGTGCATGGTGCAAGTGGAGGCCACTTTAATCTTAAAATTTTGGAGCTGTTTTTTTTATTTTACAGTGAGGTGGGCGCCAAGGAATGATGGAAGGAAAGCATCAAGAGAAATAAAGAGGCAAGGGAAAGAAGGGATTATGGAATTGAGAAAGAAAACAAGGGAGGAGTATGGAAGGGAGGGAGGGAGGGAGGGAGAGGGGATGGAGTAATGGAATTAAAAAAGGAAGGAATCAAGAAGAGAAAATAATTAAAGAATTGAGTGAGAAAGCAAACACTGAAGGAAGGCACAGGGGAAGAAGGAATAAGGGAGGAATTAAAAAGGGATTTAAAATAATACATGTGTAATCCAGTCTCACTTCATTATCCTCCTCACCTTCCTTTAGTCTTCATTAAAACTCATTACAGTCACATTACATTTTCAAAAAACTGTGTCAAACATGGTCATCAGTGTTTGTTCCAGTTCCTGGCATTAGTCAGCGCTATTATTGTGCTATTCTGGAGTTACTTTGTCATAGTTAGGCTACATATTTACAACCAGATTCAGAAACTGCCCCTGCACGTAAACACATGATATATACTATTATATAGCACAAGGAGGCCATCTGCTCAGACTGCACACCATCATAAAGAGGACTCTGCTGACGTCATGTCAGGGCCTTTAAAGTCAGGAACATGAAAGGGTCTCACTGCACCATTTTTCAGCAGCTTTACAGCCATTAAGGACACTCATCTGAGCTGAAACAGGGATAGGTTGTCATCCGTGCGTAACCAGGCTGCCCTGATGTCACTGCAGAGGATGTAAACTACAGCTCATCCTCTCAATACAAACAGCGCTCCTGGAGAGAGAGGAGGTGGTGCCACTTTGACCACCAGGTCATTTCCAGTCACAGCTGACACACTGTTGTACTTCTGTGTGCTCATACAATGTGGTTTCCATGTACTCAATTAGCCTACTTTAATGTTGCTGTTTTGTCTGTTCTTGCCATTGTACAAACAAACCCATAACTTTTATGGTCCACATCTTTCCTGCTGTAGACTTTTTGAAACATGAAAATTAATCCAATTGCTTTCAAAATTGACATCCATGGTTTTGTTTTTATAAAACAGTGTATAGTTTCTTGAGTGCTGCAAGAATCCTGGTATTTAAACAGTGAAACAAAATAAAGCGGTTTAACTTCGTTCCTCTTGATCACCTCTTGTGTAAGACTCTCCCATGTCTCAACTCTGCTCTCTGGTGGACACATGAAGAAACAGCTGAGTGGGTGCCTATCTGCTCAAAGTTTCTGAATGTCCCCCCCTATACTGTCTCTTACTCAACAATTTTAACAAATAATCCTCCACCTTTTACCCTGTGTGTTTTTTTTACTTCCTTAGACAACAAATAAAATATGTTCAGAATGTATCTACCAGTCGTTTTCAGGGTTATAAAAGAGCATGTTTATTGTTTGAACAAATTTTACACAAACAATAACCAGGAAAAAACAGCATATTCCACAAAAGCATTATAATCTAGAAGTAGGAATTAAAGCAGATTGTTGAACCATTTTCAGGGAAGCAGACAAAGTATGAGATGTGAGTTGAATGGCTGCCATCTTGTGGATTCTCATCTCCATTACACTAAAAAATCCTACAATGATCCACACAGATCAAACAGTCTGCTTCCTTTCAGTAGCAATGAAGTCAAAAATATAAAACAGGTTCATAATCAGGCCTTGTGTTCACTTAAATTCCAAAACTTTTTCTGCAGGGCCTCCCTTTTGGAGTTGAGAGCAGTGTCAAGCCCCCCAACTCATTACCATACACATCAATACAGAAACAATTGTCTAATGGGTATTAAACACTAAACACACTGTCATACCAATCCTTTGACCCCAAATTCCAGTATCTTAGGCTTGCAAAAAATACATATTTGCATTTTCAAAGGAAGTGATCAAAGTGACACTGAAGCATGTGACTTCCACATTTTGTTTGGGCACACCACCATTGGTGGATGTGAAACCAAGGTCTCTCTCGTCTGTGTTGTTGTAGTTGTGAGCTTTAGTGTACATCAGCCGTATGGTTACCTGTTGGTCCTTCTAAAGAAATGTGCATTGTTCTTATACAGACTTGCCGTGTCCCATCATCATAACACCAGGCACTTCTGTAGGGGTCCTGCCCCCCACCGTCCTCGCCGACTAGAATGTTGCTTGTCTCTGATGGTTTTCAGTTGTGCAAATACATCACATGTAATACAGTCTACATGTTAGGTTTATGTTATCAATGTGTAATGCATCAAAGCGGTGCCCATGGGGCTCCTAGAGACTAAAGAACAAAAACAAGCAACAACATTTTAGAGAAAATAGAACAAATTTCTGTACATGTTGAACAACGATAAAACAAAAATCAACACTGTTGCAACTAAAACATTACAACGTCAGCAAGTGTTGAGCACTGCATAAAACTTTCATAAACCAAACATAAAGTGTCCTCCTACGCTGTTGGAAGGCTCTTGCCACAAACTGAGCAATAACCCAATATTGAAAATATGAAGAGCTTCTGAACTACCAGGAGAATTGTACCACTTTCATGAAGTAGGTGTCAAGTTGAGGTCGATATCATCGTCCAGACTCTCCCTTAAATTTATGATATTACTGTCATTAATTTCTTTACATCCACAGCAGTAAAACCAACTTCCAAAAGCTTTCTTTATTTTTGTCGTACACCACAAGCTTTTATTTTCTTTCCCTCATGTTCCTCACATTGTGCTGAGTTCTCCAAAAACATTAAACTCCATTCTACTTTTCTGCTTCATGAAATTTCTCAGTTAACTGGCATTCTTGAAATTACAGTGACACTTAAATGACCTCCTCCTTATGTGTTTAGTTTAAGGTGCTCAGCAATAAAATGGACACTAAATCACTGTAAGTGTACACACTTATAACTGTTAAGATTGACCACACCACTGGAGTTCAATTGCAGCGTGCCGTTAGCGGCTGAATGTTTGCAAGTCCTGTGGTGAGAAGTTAGAGATGCTAACTCCGTCGCTTGCACACCAAGCACATCAGCTAGCTAGCCTTGGGCGAAGGAAACAAACACGCTGGAGTGTGTGAGTCAGTTTGCATCCCTAATGTCAGAGCAAAACGGTAGCCCCGGCGGTAACACTCAACGCTTTACTTGTTTATTTATTTCAGTATTTTTGCCCCCCTTCTAATCTCCTGTTCCCGAATTAATTACTCAATTAGCATAGCAAATTAGCGAAACAATTATGATGCATGGAAAACTTCCAGCACACACCATCACAGCCGGTCTGGATACATTTAGTGAAGTGAGGAGAGGAGAAAAAATAGAAAGGGAGCGAAAACAAGCAGGGTGGCTCTGAAACTAAAGCCAGAGGATTAGAGAGTTTTGTAGAGAAATCAAACATTTTAACAAACAGCGCTGCCACGTGAAAAGTGATACACCCTCCTCAGTGTGAGGTGTAATAAAAATAGCTGTGCGAATTTATTAGCAATGTATAAAAGTAGCAATGAATTAATTCTTCATGCTTCTTAGAAGGTTGCATGGAGCGCACAAAGAATTAACTGCTTTTCTTTTCTACCCCAGTGCTCACACATTCACAGACACACACACACACACACACACACACACACACACACACAGGACACAAGCACATGTACACACTGAAAGAAATGGAGGAAGTGTTTAAAAGATAACAGTACAAAAATCAGGTTGAAAGAAAAGAGTGTGTGTGGTGCTTTTTTATGTCTTGTTTATCCGGTTTTTGAGTAACTGTTGAAGCAAACAGTGACATGCATCATCATGTGTGGAACATGTTGATCCACCAAATCAACCTTATAGTAGCTAAAGCATTTTCAGACAGAGGATAAACACCGGTATTAATCCCTTTTTAGAAGCTGTAATAAAGAAATGAAAATCCATACATGCATCCATACATCTTGTTACTCAGTTTCCAATGTTCCACACTAAATTTCATACATTGCACAAATTTCTTACAAATCACCTGCCTATGTTGAATACTTGATTCTGATTGGTTAGAGCCCCCCTAACAATGGTAATTAGTTCTGAATAGCAAAGGCAAGACTAGGGACATCATGATCACACACATCACACATCAAATCAATCCACAGAAAGGAGTTACAGCGCATCTAGTGTAGGGATGCAACGGTACGTGGTAAAGTATTGTCCCATTTAGTCTGCACTGCACGGGACAATACGCCCTTATGGACTGCAGGACTTCGGTTTTGCAATTCATTTTGCTCTGATGCTTTACAGGCCACTGTGTGTGTGTCTATGTGTGTGTGAATGTGATTGTGTGTGTGTGTGCCTGTCCAATGAAAAGCCCTCCCCGAACATTTCCTGAACACAGGACGGTCGAGCGACTTGAAAAGGTAACACCAGCGAAACAACAGCTGTCCATTCAGAATGCTTTTGATCAGACCTACCGTGCCACTTCAGATAAACACAAGAAAATAATGCTGCTCATGCAGCAGAAGAACACCAGTCTGCAAGGTGCGTCCAAAAATAGTGCCAAAACCAAGGGGGTTTCTGATGGCAAACTGAATTGTTCCAATTTTTTTTTACTGGTGCATGAATTTGCACCGTGATGAGTACCTGGACCATAATTTCTTAACTATGGCCAAATTACGTGAAATAGGGTGACCCCGTCCACAGAGAAAATAGCCTAGCTTGCCTGCCGGTCCTCTGGGAATTTTCTCATTAAAGGGGAAGAGCTCACCGGCAGGAAATATCCCTTTAAAGGTCTTGCACACATCTGAGATGCTCAGCTGGCGGCTGCGCGTCAGGTCTCCACGTGTGCTTTAGAGAATCAATATGCAACTGCTGCCAACAACGACATGGACACGAAGGTTGACATCTTTAAACAGGGCGTTTCCCCACCTTTGGTTACAAAGCCAACATACTGGTTGGAATTGCTAGTATGCTATGTTTGCAGACCAGCAACATCAGAGCCGCATGGGCTTTTCTGCCGCTGGACTGATTATGACCTGGGTGCGTTACCGGCTGGCACCTGACTGAATACACACGTTTATTTTTCTCATAAGAACGAGTAGCCAGAAACCTAGACACTGTGAGTCTGAAGTACTTTTCTGTTAGTATTATGAGCCTTCACTTTATAAGAATATGTCCACAGAGAATATTTTTATGAGCCTGATCGTTGATATTCAGCATGTTAAGCATGTTCTATTCCATTCTGTCAGTTATATGCATTTTATTGCTGTGGAAAATATAATTTAGGGGGAAAAAAATGTATTTGGCATTGTTTAACGTAACTAAATTCAATGTTTTTTCTTATTGATTAATCGATAATTGATCGTAAACATTTCCAAAAATTGATTACGCCGAATACTTAAAATTGACATCCCTAATGTAGAGTTAACCAGTGGTTACAATAGATACAATCCCTTCAGGGTGGATGAGACTCAATGCAAAGTTATTTCCAACTTTAAGACCAGTGGGTTGGTCAGAATTGACATTTCCCTTTTAATTACCTTGAAATGAGTGTCTTTGGTACATCTCCAGTATAAAGGGTATCTATAAATTATCTAGTGTATCTGACTTTTAATGTCTTAGATAGACACACATGGTAATGATGAATGTTTTCTTATTTATGGCCAGTGGTTTATTTGAAAAGTTCTACACTGATAGGTTTAAACAAAACAAATACGTCAGAGAAATGCCTGCGTCTCATTTCCATTGTCTCAGGACTCGAACCCTGTTCTATCCATTTCCACTTGAACAGACGTAACAGGTGATTTTTACTTCCCCACTAATACCAGTTGCCTAAGACAATGCATTGAAAGGGTTTATGTTGGAATTTGTTGGAAAGCCCGATGTGTCATATGCAAACACTTGAGTCTCTGAGTCTTTGATGGCCATGGCGAAGGGTTGGTATTTGATGACTTGGGACCAAAAATGGGCTTGTTTTCTTTGCTGTATGACCAGCACATGAACAGTGCTTAGTATATGCTTAGTTAAGGCTTTTTTTTAGCATTAACTATGGGCTTTATCTCTGTATCCTTGCTAAAAGCTTCTTGTTGGTTCTTCACATTATTTATTAGTAGCATCAATTTTCCAATCCCACTCTCAGAATTCAAACTATGTTTGAAAGGTAAACTTTTTAATTACACTAGAAATAATAAGAATTGATCATCTCTGTGCAGTGGTCCAAAATTAGGAGAAAATCAATCTAGATTTTGGGATCAAGGGGCTTCAGGCTAACCTTCGGGCAGCCCATAAAACTGGAAAACACACAAATTCCACTATCTGTTCTCGCTGTTTGTGTGGTTCCAGGCAGGTGTGGAATGGTGGCATCACAAATTTCCATTGGCATGCTCCCAGTGGCATAAGTTCCTTGTGAATATCACATAGCTCATTACGCTCCACTCAGTTTAGGTTCAGTGTGTAATTAGTTTAATGAGTGTTGTCCACTGAGAGTAGTGTGGAGGGACCCATCTCCTGAGTTAATGTATTTGCATGACAGTATGAGAGGCGAGCAGATTGCACATCACAGTCTAACAGTGGGCTACTCTCCTATGTGTGATAAAAGATCAAAAAGTCACTGGCGGTTGAAGTGAGTGGACTAACATTATGTACTTGACAGCTTCCTTCTTTTTAATTGCATTAAATTGTTTGGCAAATATCTGCTTTAATATGTCCAATTTTTTTCCTCTTTCATTTATCTTTTTCCAAGGCCGGCGCAATCTGTTCAGTCTTGTCATGTAAATAAAAGCAGCATCCTGAATAGAGGAAATTAAACTCAAAGCATCCCACTGGCTCCCTGGCAGCTACATCAAATGGCTGAAACAAAATCCTCTGTTATACTCTCAGTGTTTGTTGTGTTGCGGCTAAGAGCTTAACACCACTCTAGGGATGAAAGAGAGTTCAGAAGAAGTCAGAATGGGAAGGAAAAGGAAGACGAGGCAAACAGTTCAGTTGATTAGCTCACCAAATGTGCACTTTTTGGCACACTACGCAGGATAAATGAAAAAGGCAAGCCCACACACTTAATCCAAACCACTAAATGTTTTTTATATTACAACTTTTCAACACCACTTCGGTCTTTTTCAGGTGAATGTTTTGAAAAATTGGAACCATATATATATATATATATATATATATATATATATATATATATCTTATGCACCCATAGGTAAGGATAGGGACCAAAACCCAGTGCTATTAATGACCTCCTTCTGCATTTTTTAAACCCCCAAAACTTTCGTATTGGCTCAAATATAAGTGGACCCTGATTAAAAGATGATGCCATGAAGCTGAATCTTGTAATTTAATGATAAAAGAAATACAACGGATGTCTTTCAAGATTAAGTTATCAGATTTAAATGTAATCACGCGTGTAAATGAAGCACTCATTGTACCAGTACATTCATACCATTAAAAACTGAACTAACCAGCAGACTATAATGGCTCTTTTCCACTACACAGTTCCAGCCCTACTCGACTCAGCTCGGCTCTACTCGACTCGGTTTGGCTACCTTCTCCACCAGCCCGAGTACCAACTCACGGTGGGCGGGGTCGTCATAACACAGCTGCGCGAAACTGCGTTCACGTCATTTTGAACGCGACACAAACACAACAATCACAAACAATGGAGGACATGGAGGCAGTGGTGTACTTGCTGCTCGGTCTGTGGCTGTTTTGTCGCAGGCCGAGCGAGAGAGGAAAGCAAAAGAAGAACAAAAGAGTACTGATGTCATTTTTTAAAAATTGCGGGTTTGATTGCTGTGTTGGGCGTCGCGTTCATGACTCTTCAGTGACGACATTCTCTGACCAATCAGTCGCTGGCAGTCCGTCAAAGTCACCTTTTAGTATCGGCTCAGCTCGCTTGGAACCAGAGCAGAGCATATACGAAAAGCTGGTATCTGACACGAGATACCGCGCCCGTGGAAACTCAACACAAATTGAGTAGAGTCGAGTCAAGTAGAGTAGAGTAGGGCTAAGACGGGCCGGTGGAAAAGGGCCATTACACTGATGACAGGTCTAGTAATAGGAAAACCTTCAGTCTGTTTTTGGGACGTTTTTCTCTTTCTTGCCATCTTCAGATTTGACACCCTGACACATCATATTCAGCTGTTGATAAGTTGTTTAAAGTCTCTAATGCACTGCTAACTGTTTTCTCAAGTAAGGCATCACGACTCTGCCTCAGTTGTTGGCTAGTTTGTCCCTCTTTTGTGCAAATTTGTTCATAAGGTCACTCAATCTTTCATCCACCTGGCACCTCAGCGGTGAGTGATGGCTGGCTACAAGCTTTTTATGATAGAATAGCTGAAGAGAGATGGGAAATGTCGGGAGTAAAGAGTGGGGGATTACATGCAGTTAATGGCTATAGTTGGGAGTTGAACCAGCAACCTCTGCAATGAGGACTTTAGTCTGTATGTGGGGCAAGCGGGAAAAAAGTCTGTTATGATGTAGAGATGGGCATTTCAAGCCAAAATACTATATGATAATCATTGGCATCTATTCGCTGAGTATTGGAATATCCCCCCCCCTACACGCACACACACACACACACACACACACACACACACACACACACACACACACACACACACACACACACACACACACACATACACATACAAACATACACACAAACCTACACACAGAGACCTGTCCCAATAGTGGCCCGTTTGTGTGGCAGTCTCATTAACCAGCAGCAGGACGAGGTGCTGCTAGTAGCGGGCACTGTCAGCGTCTGTCTCGATCTTTATCTCGGAGTTTCTGTGACGTAGCAGCGTGTCGTGAATGTTTACATTTTACAGCCATGTTCAGTCTCTGGAAATATGTGTGTAGTAGTGTGAGATTCAGAAACGGGGCAAATTGCAGTGACTGTCGCTAATGTTTTCTTCTTCTTTTGCTATTTAATGCAGTTAGCATTCTTCTTCTTCTGTTACTTAATAGGGTTAGCAAGCAGCTTTATGACGCTCTATAGCCATCGTCTGGCGGGAATACCGTATTACAACCAGGCACCGGTGAAAACGAGGAAAAATCGTACTTTTAAAATGAGAAAATATTTGCATTACCTCTTCGATTTTTACTTTGTGAACAAATATTCGAACATTCGAAAATCATTGCCCATCCCTATTATGATGCGAATAACATTACATTTTATTGATGCTGTGATTGAGTTTTGTGCGTCCAATGACGTAACTATATATCTTGAACCAAGTCACGTCATTTAAATCAAATCACTGGTGCAAATACAAATGACCAAATATGTTCACCCCCAACTTAAAATACACTTTTCTTTCCATCCTCCCCATAAAATGTCTGTGAATTGGTGAGCGCTCCAAGTTATAGTCAGTATTTTCAGATTGAGAAAGTAGATGGTTTTGACGCTGTTCATGCTGAGTGGGTTGCTTTTGTACTGTGGCAATTTCCTCACATATCTTTATTGATATTGGCGCTGACAAAGTGCCCCTCTTCACACCATACCTAAACCAGAATTTTGTTTTGTTAGAGCACATCTGACATTCAAAGTCTCCTTCCATGAGTTACATGTGTGAAAGGCAAATCAGAATATCCTTAAACTGTCAGGAAAAGGCCAGGTATTCATGAGTGAATTTGAGATAATGTCTAAAATGTTGCTACAATACAGCAATCAGCACATGCCAAGCAGTGGAACTGTTTTGCTATCATATTTCCCACTGGTGCAAATGCATAATATTGCTTTTGAATAAAGCTGAATTGCTAGCTAACAGGTATTAAACCACACAAAAAAGATGGTGGTCAATTACTTGGGAAGATGGCTAAACATGCAAAGAGCTCTGATGATTTGGCTCCATTTTACTAAAGCAAAAGCTAAAGAAGCAAAGTGCACTTCAAGTTGCAAAACCTTTGACTTCGGCTTTGACTATCCTTGAGTTGAAAATGTGTGTCACTCTCACTGCTGCTGCGGGACAGTCATCTCTGTCCTGTGACACTAAGAAATGTGTTTGATATTACTTTAGAGAAAATGTTCCACCTCCTCTCTGCTGAGACTCTGAGATGTGGGAGTCTGGAGATTTAGGTGGTGAGAGCCTGGAGGTTGTGAAATTTAACACCGTCTTCAATATAATCATATGTACACAGTTGAAATACTAATATGTGATGTGACTCAGCATGTGATGCGACTACAGGACTTGTGCAGTGTCTTCTTGTACCGGCCTGATCAAGTCAGAAGGTGTCTGTGTAAAGAGATTCCCACACATACAGCAGAAGTCCAAGACATTTATTCAAGTCATGTATATTGAGGACCTAAAAAAACATAATTAAAGTGACTCCAAACAGTCTTCGAGCTGGAAAACAGAGGCTCTTTGACGTTAATTTAAAACCCATCTATTTCGCTAAACTGCTCAAGTGATCTTCTCTCTGTCTGCGTCTTTTTTTTTCGTCGTCTTGGAGGAAAGTCAATAGTCGTAACGTCACCACTCTTCGCCTGTCAAGCCTGTCACAGCTGGACTCCAGCTTGTGAGTTGATTAAAATAGGAGAGTCCAAAGCTAATTAAAAAGCTCTTCCCTTTTTTAACGGCGGAGTGTTAAATAAGGGAGCGAGAGAGGGGATATAAACAGCCTCCTGACAGATCGTTCATTTGCAGAAACTCCAGGCTCCCTGTTGGCCTGAGCCGAGTGTGTGAGGAGAGTGTTGATTTGGAAATGCGGTGTCAAAAGGTCGCCTTAATAGAGACACGGCGCCATCAGTCAATCAATGTCTGCTCGGCCTCTCCAGTGCGTAAAAAGTTCTATTTTGTGATTTGATCTCAGGTTTTTATCCTTCTGACGGGTGATTGGTTCCACTTCCCACAGTGAAGATGGGGAAAAGAGGTAAGAAAGCAGAACTTCCTGCCTGCATTTCCTCTCCTGGCTCAAAGGGGCAGGTAAAGTCTTCAGCCTGAGTTTTGTGTTTATTTTACGAGCAACCCCCGCTGCTGCTGCTGGTTGGAGCTACTCCTGGAGGTGGAGATGATGGGGCTTGGCAGAGAGGGTTTTCTAGGTTAGGGTTACAATATTCTTGGACACTGTAATCCCTCCGTTCTGCACAGTCAGTGATCAGAAAGTGAAACCAAACGCCATTGAAACAGCAACTAACAAATAATAAAGGTGCATTTCTTCCACTTTTGCAAGCATACAGTACACCCTCCATATTTGTCACATTTGATGAACACTAAATTATAACAGTGTCATACCTGTTGGATCAATACTCTCTGTAAATATACATGTAAATATGCAATGCAACAATTCTCCAAGCAGAATTCCATATTTCTATTTATTTTATTATTTAACTACTATCTTTTTTTAATGTAGAAACTACCTCTGCTACTCACCACTGCATTATTATCATATTTTAGCCTGTACATATTAGTCATGCCTACTTGTTGTTATTTTGTATTTATAGCTGATGGTATTGTTATTATATTTTTCTTTTTATTTGTATGTCTTATTCTTATGCCTTGTACAAAGAGAGCACAGTTTACCAAAGTCAAATTCCTTGTGTGTTCAAGCATACCTGGCCAGTAAAGCTGATTCTGATTCTGATTCTAATTCTGATTTCAAACTTAGGAACACAATTAGAAATATACATTGTATTGTAACCTTTCTGAATTTCAGAGTGCCTCTTTACCAGGTTAAAGTGATATGACATCTGGTTTAGTTGGTCATGAACTTTGTCATTTTCAACGCTCAAGTGCCCCAAGTCACCCAAGAAGCTGAGGGGTCTCTTGTGAAACCCGAGCTTTGAGATACTCCTCAGTGCAGGGGGCCATTTTTTCCATTGACCTGATACAGAAGATGTTGACCCGTGGTTCTACATTAAACAAGCGTGATGTTTGTTCTTATACTCGTAGAAAAATAACGCCCATGTAGTAAGAAAGGATCTTAAATGAGTTTGACAGAAGAACATGGACTCTGAGGTATGTTTTTCCTCTTATTGTGTCCTATGTGCACGATGTCCTACGGGAGACATGCCACGTTGCAAACACTTGGCTGGATTCCCACCAGTGGTCCACAAAATAAACAATACGGAGAAAAAAAATTGGGTCAAACAAAAACACAAGCGTTACTCAGAAGTGATGGTAGCAGAGGAGAAAATATTTTGAAGTCGTAAATCTTATCCAGTCAAAACCGGGCAAGAAAGGAAATACTGTTTTGATTACACGAAAAAGCGGACAACTGGACTTCAGACTGCAGTTGCATAAATAAAGCCGGCCTCACAAAACAGCGCTCCTTTAAGAGCTTTTGTGTGGCCGCAGAGTTTTATGATCCTAATTCGTTCGCATATATTGCCAACATAAATATGGCACTTCACCGTGGGATGCTCCACGGAGGGCCGTTAAGACCACAGGCTTGGCAGCAACAGGTTCGGATACACAACTTTTACTGCGGGACCGATGGATTTTTCCTATCGGTGCCTTCTTGGCATGTTTGGGTGTGAGAGGAGGCCACGTACTGTGAGGGCTTTAAAAAATGTGGATTTCTGGAGATGATGGGAGATTTAGGGCTTAAACATGGGTTAGGGCTTAAACATGGGAGATAGCACTTTATGCTCAACTTCTTTCTCTCGGTTGTGTCTTAATATTAAAAATTGTAGAGTGTAATTTACACGACTGAAACAGCGGGGCCCAGGACATTAAATTGGAAAACCTTCACTTTTTTAGTGAAGTCAATTTTCTGCATTTACAATTGGACAGATCACTTTGTATGAGCTTTATCTAGTCAGGGTTTGCTCTGAGTTTTGTCTCAAAATAAGAAAAAAGTGGAAGTTTATGACAAAGAAACCAATTTATTCCCTAGAAAAAAAAAGATTTGTGAGCCACAGATTTTTTTTTTCAACCATCACAAACCCCCTAAAAAATAGATTTATACAGAATAACATTTCAATATTTAAAATCTTAAAGAATAAAGTACATGAAAACCGCCAAATACTATGATGCACAACAGGAGAAAAGCCTTGACTATATCATCATAACCCTTTGGCAACAGCACTGTGGTGGGTGCTTCAGAAACATGTGCTGCCATTTTATCATGCCGAGGGCCAAGTTTTGGAGCCTTAAACACCCCGCCAAGGCTTGATAAATCTGGCCTGAAAAATCTCATTTGCAGAGAGAGTTAGGCATCTGCAACAATATTTATCTTCTTCCCTGTCCAAGGGTAATGGGTTAGGCAGGATGGATGAGGGCATAGTCCTCTTGCCTTCAGGTGCAGCCGTCTCACAGAGGACCCGTCGACAGGCTGCTTATGACGAAGCAAAAGGAAACACATCAACTCCCTCAGTAAACATATCACCACGCTTGAACAATTGGCTATTAGCATAATTAGCCAGCCTGATCTTAGACTTTTTATGTCTGAGAGTGTGTTCATGTGTGTCTGAAGGGGTGTGGGGGTGTGTGGGGGGGAGGGGGGGACTGTTTTGCTGTTGTTCCACAGCAATTAAAGCCATCTAATTTCAAGAAGAACAAACACTCTTTGGTGGCTGGGGGAAAGCTTCGGGGCGCAGAAACTTCAGGAAAAATAAAGTCCTCGGTGGCACCAAGTCTTGTCTGATGATGTTTGCTAATTATGCAGCCAGGCACTTCCTGGGAAAACACAAAAAATGTAATATGCCAACGTCTGCGCCTGAAGCTTATCAAGAAACACGCAGGCAACTCTATCTGGATGTGGCCTTTTGTATCTCGTACAGAAAAGAGGAAAAGGAAGAAAGAGCATGAAAACAGAAAATCTAAAGGTCAACTTCCAGTGAAGGACTCAGTCTCAGATGTAATTAACCTTTGATTTAGGACATTCTGCCTCGTAAATAAGCCAGCAATTAGTTTATTTGGCTATCATGTGATAGTAATGACTCTCATTAGCATGATGTGACCTCCTCTAATCTGTTGCCTCCCAGACTCTTTACTGGATTTCCTCTCATGCCTGGTGGAGCGGCATCTGATGGCCGCTGATGCGTCCCCTCTGATAGAAGCACATGAGTGTAATGTAAAAGGAAGAGTCGCTGTGAAGTGGGCACTTCTGACATCTTTCTTTATTTCGACTACATTCAATATCATTTCCTCTCCATTAGCCTCTTTCCTTTTTCTCTGAATCCCTCTTATCTGCAAAAAAAATACCAAGGTCAGAATTTACAATTCGGTGCGTTCTTTCAGAGTAAATACTTGATAAGCCAACACATGCATGTGCGATCAAATGCTTTCCACATCGAGTCCAATCACTGATCTCACCAGGCGTGTAAGTTCAGACATCATCCCATAACTTCCTCTCCTTTCTGAAAACAAAAAGAAACATATTAAGAAACAAAGTTGGACAGATAGCAATCGAGAAGAACCTTGCAAAAACGTCTTTCACACTCTGAGGTCTGAGTAAGAGTTAACGAGGCGGAGCGTGCAGGAAAATGTGCAGAACACGGACTCTGAGACTGTAAGCCAGGACACCACGGGGTGGTAAGATGTGTGAAATGGTTTTCCCTGTGCAGCCTCGCTCAGCAAGGGCCACAGATGTAAAAATATGACCTGTTTTTACAGCACACTGACTTTATCGGTGAATTTTTGATGTAAATGGCCTTACTTGAATCACTTTCCTAAAGAAAGAAAAGCTTTTTACACATTCTCTCGCTTTGATTTTTTTCCTGCAACGCTGTAACCCCGGGCGTGATTTGGTGTCTGTTATGCTAAATGATGTAGGCCTACCTATTAAACCTCTGATGATTAATACGGTTCTACATATTTAAATTGCTGTGTATACATTTGAAAACACTGCACAAAGCATAAACGTGATATAAAAGTCACACACTGAAAACTCTTCGTCTTGTGTGTGCAATATATCACTGAATGCTTTAGGGTGACAAGCTGCAATTAACCGTGCAGTGAGGAGACATTTATAAGGATTTCATATCTCATTAAATACATTTATTTATTTTACTACAGAGGGCTTTTTTTCAAAGTTTGAAACTTCCTGATTGATAATACACATGTCATTTTGGTGCTTTGGTGTCATGTTTATAAATGAATTTGTACAATATGTATCTTTCTGCGCTCGAGGGAGCAGATGATGATGAAAGATTTACCGTAAATACCCTAATACTCACCGATTTTCTCTCAGACCTATAAAAACAAAATCCCTACAGTCAAAATTTCCAAAAGGATCTTTTATTAACGCTCTTTCGTTCTTTCTTTTTAGTGCTGGCGCTGTAACCGCCATTTGTAGAGTTAAATACAGCACAAGGCGGTGGCATTAAAACCTTTGCTCCTGTAAATGTCAGCTCCACTAAACAACCAGGATTACGGCCCTAAAGTCGCCCGTCCTCAGCAATAATCATAAAACCTTAAGAGGTCAAAAATCTCTGCTGAAAGATTTGAATGATGGAGTCATGGGGTCAAAGACAAATTTAAAAAAAAATGGTGGACAGAATAGGGCTGGGCGATATGGCCTAGGAATAAAATCCCTTATTTTTTTACAAAAAACTCAATTTACGATTTTAATCTCCGGAAAAAACAAAATCTACAAATGACTAACAAGTTTTGATTTAATTTTATCAATACAATTTTCAAGGCAAACTGAATTTCCCCTTAAAGGTACAGTGTAAAGTAGTGAGAACAGACTTGGGAGAAATGGGAAACAATATTCATTGTACTGATAGACCTTTTTTGATAGTAAAAACTTGGCAAATGGAGTATCATACTTATCATGCATCACAGGAACTTATTTTCATTAAAGGCCCCTGTTGTTTCACGGGAGGGGTGGGCAAGGAAGCGTTTCAGTCTAAAATCTGACTGTTAAGACATTGTTAAATAGTCCTATGTCCACACACTGTACCTGGAAAAAAAGTGCAAACTGTAAACTTTTCTTTAAAAGTGCATTATGTAGTTTCGCTAACATTGAATTCACATACAATATAATTTGAAAGCCTCTGAAAACAAATACAAGCCTAGAAATGTGCCTGTAACAAAATGACAGACACTACCATACTAATAAAAGCAGTATAACTTTCAGCTAGATGTCCAGCTTGAAGTGGAGAAGGTTACGGAGAAAATCTAGATTTTCTTTTTTTTTTAAATTGCCTGAAACCAAAAACGCGATTAATCAATCAAATCGATTTATCGTACAGCCCTAGGACAAAGTTCGTCCAGTCAAAAAAGGTAGAAATGTCCATATCCTACTTCCTGTCACACCCTGTTGATTCAGCTGATAAAGACCTTCATATGTCAACCAGATTTTGTCCCAGTTGATTACTTTTTTGAGTACCACAGGGCTGCTAAAAGATTATTTTTTGGTATCAAAAAGTCGCCCTCATGCTGAGTCAGCTGTAGCAAAGATCATTAAGACATTCATTTTACACATTAATATGAATTTGAGCATGCACAAACAAAATCTGTCAGACGCAAGAAACACGAAGCAAGAACACTGTTCAGACTCTGTCATGAAAACCCCAATAAAGATCTGATTGGAAACAGTTGATCGAAAGGAAAAAGAAAGGGTGTCTCCTCTTCAGACTATCAAGTTTGGCATGTTTGCTCTGGCTCCAGCTCTGTGTCCAGACCATCATCATCCCCCCCGACATCAAAGACATATCCAGCTCCAGCTGAGATGTTTGTCTACTTCCCAGTCTCTGCGCCGACCAGCCCAAAAGGACAGCAGTGTTTGAGAGGTACGGAGATGGCGAGAAAACAGTCAATATCCCAGAGTTCATTGCTAGAGCAGCCATTTAAACATCCCAGAGAGCTAAAGTGTACTCTGCTGCAGGGGGAATCTTCTCCTCCATAATCTCTCTAAGAGAAAAAGAAAACTTCCCCATGTTTGAGTCCAACTATGTTTCCAGATGTGCCAGGGGTCGGAGGTCAAAGATAAAAGTACCAGGATGTGGCGTACCCCGAGTCGAAACTGGTTTGCAGTGTGTGCATTCCTCACTGGAGGGGGGCGATGAGCTCCCAGTGAGCGGCCTCATTTTGCGGCGGTGAGTTATGACACGGCGTCTTCCCTGCTTTTGCTGCTTTGGCAATGTTAACCAACGGCGCCGCGGCAGAATGTCGGCCATGTTTAACATAGTGGGCGAAAAAACAAGACAGGGTAGGTGTTTTCAGCCTTTGCTGGAATAGAGGTCTTAGTCTCGCCTCTGACCTCTTCTCCACAGGGAGTCTCCAGAAGTGCTAAAATATTCTGGATCTGTCTTTCCCGCAGAAACTGAAATCATTTAGTTTACTCCACATCCTCGATCAGAAATTTCCAAAAAGGAACTTGAAGTGTTGTATTTTACAAGCCACGAGGAGCAGGTTTTGACTGATAGCTATGCCTAAGGACCGGCCTTCCCACCCCCTGCCTGGTGCTGAGCAGCAATAGAGACATCACAAGTTATGCAGAAAGGTCTATTACGTCAATTCAAAAATGTCGACCCAGAAATTGGGCTAATTTCCACAAAAAAAAAACCACTAATACGATTATTTCAAGTGTGTCAGAGGGCTTAATAAGTGTGGAAATTGGCCTGTCATATAAGACCTGAGAGTGGTGGTAAATTGTGTGATTACAGTCGCAAAGCCTCGGCCTCTCTTATTGTTTCTTTACATATCGTAATCTGCTAAATGAAAATGGACTGGACAACTTCATTAGAATTAAAAAAAAAGAAAAAAAAAGAAAGTGGGTAATATTAATACGACAGAGACAACTTTATTGTGGTATTATGGAAATAATGAGCTTTAGAGGATGTGCAAAGATTACAAGTCCCTTGAGATGGCTTCTTTTATTGGTGGGCTTCAAGTGTTAGCGCCGAAAAATTGTTTTATCACCCCGAGGCTCAGGCGGAGGCGGAGGGGTCCTGCTGAAGAATGCCCTCAAAACGAAAGGAAAGAAACACAACATATTTCTTTAACATCATGTTTTGTTACAAAAGAATTGATCACATAAGTAAAATAATACTCTGTGTGGTGTGTTTTCTTTAGAAAGAGCTTTCAGGATAAGTCGACCCAGCTTTACCTTGAGTGTGGTGTGTTGCATGCTGAAGCGAGCCTGCAGGGCCACTAGATGGAGTTAGATCCTACAGAAGAGCTCTGGGACCAGTGCAGGAACAAGACAATAAAAAGCACAAGTGAAGCAGAGGACACGTAGCCCCCTTCATGTGCACAGACCTCGGGAAGAGAGGATGCATAGTTTCCTGCACGGAGACCACAGCACAGTGTTGGAGGAGCCTGTTTTTACTGTATTCAGTATCCTCAGCGCAGGCACACAGTTCATAAATAGACTTTTACACACACATACCATGGGAGAAGCTGCTTTTTATTAAAATGAAAATGATTATCAGCTTGAGTGCACCCCCCCTGCCTTTAACCTCTCACATACAGAGAGCTAATTGTTGATGCTAGTGTGTGGATGAGCCGTAAAGCCATGTAAGTTTTGTGGATAGGAAAGCATTTTGTCCTTTTTTTGCTTTATAAAAACTGATAATTGTGTTTTTACTCTTCCTCTTTTGAAGTTAAAACTATAAAGTGTCTTGATTTAAGTGAAGTGGTATATCCAAATGTTCTTACAGCTTTACTTTTGCAACTATTCTCTAATTTTCCAGCACTTTTTGTGAGATTTTTGTGGGGGGGCTTTCATCACTTTGATTTGTGGCGTGTTTTATTTTGAAGGGCCATTTTATAGAAGAGGGAAAAAGGACCCAAATGCATCATGTAACGGGCAGACGCCATGCCTTACTGTGTGATATGATAATGCTGATACAGACGCAGCCTCTAATGGAGAGAAAATTATACAGTTAGATACATCGATACAGGGAAAGTGACATGCTATTCTTTCTTTTTTTTTTATCCTCTCCCAGCTTTGGATCCATGAGGAGCATTTGAGTGCAAACGGTGGATAAAAGCAGACAAATTGTTGTAATTTGAGCACATTACCACATCAGTTGTTTTTTTTTTTTTTACAGTGCAATACAGTCCGCTCAAAAGAAATAAATACAGAATCCAACCTGCCTTAGTCGTTTAGTTTCAGCATCAGAAAGCTTCTTTTAGCGTCATTAAATCATCTATTATCATGTCTGGAGCTCCATATGTCAGTGTTGTGCTTCAGATAAAGGTTCAATGTCTCGACACTACGTAATGTAAGATTGAAGGAAAACAAATCTAAGTGCGAGTCCCACAGGAGTAAACGTGAACTCTGTCAACAGATGTTTAATGCTGTGAAAGACAGAAAAAAAACACCATTCCTCTTGATCCTCTCATGTGAATTGCACCATTTAGCATGTAGCAGTTGTGACAGGTAATTGACTAGAGAATCCAAGGAGGAGTATTTGTGTCATTGTAAATAATGCATTTTTTTGCAGCCTTTATGAATATTCATAGTTTATGTTGATTGGGAAACATTGAACAAACGCTTTTTTTTGTATACGTTTGCGGTTGTTTTTCTTCTGCTCGGTAAAATCTGAGGGTGTAAAGTCGTTTCCACCGCGCAAAAGGAAAGAATTTCATAACCCTGTTACAGACCTCAGCAGCTGATACATTTCAAACCCTGCCATGAATTAACCATTGTTGTTGGATGATCTCATTTACTTCCTGCTTTGAGCTCAAACTTCTAATTCTCTTTATACACTGAAATATTAAAAGCCTAATAAGTCATCTGTCACCACTGTCATTTATCATCGTAGCTGCGGCACGTCCTGTGGGCCTGCAAAGATTCCCTTCAAATTACTTTTTATTAAATTTCCCACATTTGTCCCCGTTTATACGCCTGTCCTCACGTTTCATTCTGAGCCTGGCTCCATTAGCAGCTGCCTATCTGCCATCCTCATGCCTTGTTTTTTTTTAAAACCAAGTGACCCAACATCCCCGTCTCTGAGCTGATTAAGAAGTTGCCTTTTGAACACTAATTTATTCCCCTCCACCATTTTGTTACACCGCCATTGTTTCATTCAAAGTTTACCCTGCGTCTCCTTCGATGGAAGTCACGCTAATTCTGATTTCCCCTTTTGCAGAGCAGCTATTTAGTTTCTACAACGTATGATGGATCTGATTAGTCATTCAGGCCAGCCTCTGCTTTTATGCTTACATTAACTAACACAAAGAGCCCCCCTACAGGTTAAAGTTTAAATGTGGATTAGCAGATAAAGCAACTCCTGATTAGGTTACTGCGGGGCTTAGAGGAGGAGGGAGAGAAATGGATTTTCCCCTCCGCACATTATTTCACAAACATCTTCACTCGCTCTCTTTTCTTCTGCCGGCGTCATCCTCTCACACTCACTCCCAGCATGGATATCTATTTTGGCGCAAAAAAATCTTTGAACAATTATGCAAATGCGTGTAAGGCGATGCACAATACAGTATGGAAATGGCTGGGAGAGAAAATGGACTCATTAAGGACAGATGGCATGAGTGCTGAAAAGCCATTTGTTCTGGATGCAAAGGAAAAAGACATCTCAGACAATGTCAGAACCTGAGAGACAGCAGATATGTTTTTCACACCAAGCACTATTTGTTGTGGTGGTGTAGTTCTTGATTATTTCAGCGTGGTGATGATTATAAATGAGCTGGGTAGATGAGGCACAGACTTTTCTGTAGCGTATAGATATGCCTTTTTTATATCCTGGAATATACATATACAGCGATGACAGACTTGCAGTGTTTCATCATGTCACCACATTTCCTTTTACACGTCTGTTTAAGTGATAACAGCGACTTCTACTAGACCTTTCACAAAACCATGCAGTTTGATCAAAGCGTAAACATGCCTCCATATGTTGAATATAGAAGCTTTTACTGTGATAAGATCACGTGTGGGAAATTACATGCACCATATGCACGACTTCTGCTTTGATAGTACATACATTTCATTGTCACATCATACAGCATGGACTGATCTGCACATATGAAAACATAAATGCTTCCTTGAGATTACACATATTCTTTTGAAATGGCAGCACATGCCAGACGCACAAAGTGAACAGTGGGGTTTATTACAATTAAGAAAATTAAGTCTTTTCATTGTCTGCTTAAGGATAAGGTGGCGCATTATCACCCAGGCCAGCAGTGTCCACGGGTGGGAGGAAATTATTTGCAGCAAAGATTAAGCTTTACACTCAAATGCAGGTGGCAGCAGAAACACAACAGCATGGCATGGATGCAGTATGGAGACCTGCAACAGTACGGTGTTGGAGAAGGGGGGGGGGGGGGGTGACGGTGAGGTTGGAGATATGTGGGCTTTGACATAGCCTCTGTTTATTTAGTCCTAGGCCCTCTGTGGGCTTCCCCACTACTACTGTCTGGGCCTTTGATGTCACGGAGGTTATTGTTGACTACTCTCTGCTGTCTCCCCCAATATTCATCCCAGCTTCACATGAGACGCAGAGGAGAGAGGCAAAAGACGGCCGTTTATTCCTACACTCATTTTCCTTTGTGATGGATGGCTTTCTTATTGTGTCATTTGCGCCTTTTGAGAAATGCTCCTTGGAGCAGAAGAAATTACCACATTGCAAATCATATCATCAAGCGCAAAAAAAAGCTCATGGGGAGGACACAAATGAGTATGCAGGATTGTCAAAAATACATAAGAAATGATCATTTATGTTCAAAGATGTCAAAATTAGATGTTAAACTAACTTTGTAAAATAAAATATATATATATAACACTCTCTTTTTGGAGCAGTTAAAGGTTTGTGTTATGACAAGAAATTTGATGCATTAGTATTGTATTTATATTAAATATAGTGGATTTCTGTAATAGAACAGTAATAACACAAGAAGATATTTATGGCTTTTAAACTGTCAAACCTCTCTCACACACAGTACAACATAAATAATGCTAAATATATGTAGATATACACGTATGTAAATACATTTTCAGTAGTTTCAAAGGAATGATATGATAAATGTAACCAAGGAAATAAATGGTGGATAAAAAATGGTGTGTTTAAAAATATTACAACATATGAGGAGGAGGAATTTTCAAACTTTTCTGTCCTGAAAACCAAATTTCATATATTTTTTAACACATTTTCTTTACACCTGCACCATCAAGTGTTAATCTGCAGCTCCACATATTTTACAAGCAAAGTTTTGGCACGAAAACAAATCCTACAAAAAGTCACAGAACAAATAAATGTAGCGTATCAAAGGCTTCCATATTCAGGACTGGCTCTTTGTTGTATTCAGCTTGCCTTTTGTCCGTCCTCCCACCATTGTGACAGGACACAGAGACTTTCAAAGGCCAAAGTTTCTTATTAAATTATTTCTGGGTGAGATGAACGGAGCCTGAATAGAATCATTAAACTTCACCAGTTATAGGAATGCATGCTGCCGCGCTGCCGTCTGCTGCGGGATGAAAAGCTGCACGTTTTCATGCTCCTTCAGAACCTTTAACTTGCCATGAAAAGATATGACATCAATCCTGGCAAAAACACAAGGGAGAAATGAATGATACCATTGTGGTCACTAAACATCAATCATGCTCAATACTTCGGAAAAACAATGCATTTTTGTTTGCATTTCAGAGGTGACAAACAACACTTGTGACTGGCTTAACATTGTCAATTCCCATTACTCAAAAACCTGAAGCAAATCAGAATTAAACTGTGGCCCTGTTGCTAGGCAGCTGAGTTCTCTTGACATGGTGGTTAGTTTTTCTTTCATTGCTTGACAAGAGGCGAGTGAAAGGAGTTTAGAAAAAGTTGCTTAAGGCGCTCAGAGGAAAGGGGATAATTGGAGTCTGTGGATTGTGTAGTGGCCCTTGTGTGGAAACTTCCAGAGCTGGAGACAGAGAGAGTCGGACGCAACAAAATTTAAACTCTTGTATACAAACTTGACCCCGGAGACTGCTGCGGGCTTTTCCACACTTTGCTGGCGGAGTGTTTGCCCCAGCGTGGCCCCGTGGCACAGTGTCAACACAGAGAAAAAGGTGAGGGAGCGATGCTTGAGAGCAAGTCATGAAAACAATGATGGTGGTGGTACGTTTTATCCAGGTTTTCAGGGGTTAGAATGGAAACTTTTAGTGGGCTGAGGACTTACTGAGGCTGAGAGAAAACACCCACATCAAGGCAGAGATTTCACAGATGAGACACATGAGGTCATTTTGACACTCTAGCCATAGTCAATTTTATTCATCTGTCTCTTGATTTAGAAAAAAAAGCTAGTTAGGTAAACAATAAAAAATCGGGGTCTGTGCCTTTAATGACCCGGCCTGTGAAAGTGCACACCCAGTTTAAGAGGGAACCAATTAATGCTGGATTAACATTCATGGTTATTTACAGTTGCTTTTGTACTTGTTTCTGCACTTCGACTTCCACACAGGAGACGGAGAGAGAGAGAGGAAGGGGGGAGACAGAGAGAGAGAGAGAGAGAGAAAGAGAGAGAGAGAGAGAGAGAGAGAGACAGAGAGAGAGAGAGAGCGCGCTGAGGGGGCTCTGAGGTTGTTTGGACGCAAGAGGTGCAGCGAGGTGGCTGGGTCCATTGTGAGGACACCACCTCTCTCATTATGCCCTCTCAATCAACACTCCTGCTCACAGGAAGCCCCTGTAAAGCCCATCTGCCATAGCTAATCTACAGGCAGCCCCGCGCTTGCGTCTGGGCCCGCTACCCTCAGCCGCATTATTCTCAGATCCAAGGCTTCGCCAGGGATCAGCCAAAGCCCATTAAAGTAAATAATAGCCAGAAATGACAGGCTTAGCGCGGATTGGGGAGGAAGTTGAAGACCAGTTTTGAGCTGCGAGCTCTGATTAATAGAGAAAAGCATTTTGGGGGGAGAGATGGGGTTAGATGGAGAGAGAAAGTGAGGGAGAGATGGTGGAGGGGGGTGAAAAGGGGGGGGGGAAATGACCTTAGTCTGCTGCAAAGAATTCCTCAACCTCAGGGTTGTTAGGACCAGTGCTACCATCTGAAGCATTAGCAATCCTTGAGCTACTTTTGCTTTGATGAAGCTCAAACAGGATGGGGGGGGGGGGAGACTGGGGGAGGGAGGATGGGTGATGAGGCAGGGGGTGGGATGCATGCCATGGTCTTCAGAGGGCCCCTAGACGGAGAAGCGTCAAGAGTCAGCATCAGCAGTGAAAAACAAACAGGGAGAAGACAGCAGAAGTATTATAGCAATATTTACAAAAGTTAGAAGCAATAGTTTTCAGGTATGACTCAATAATTCTCAGTCAACCTATTTTTACATTATGTATTCATCATATGTATTCATCATGGTGGTAAAAGTTATACATTCATCTATGAGTAATAACTGTCTTATTACTAAAATGTGCTGCAGCCCTTTAATTTGATGTACAAAATAATTAAATAAACACAAAGATGCTTTTTTCTGAAATTGCATAGCCTAATAAATAGAATGGTTTGATGTGTTTGTGTTAGATATAAAATACCCAGTAATAACAATCAATAAAGAAAAAAACATATGTACACAATTTCGCCTTCCAGGTGTTAAATCGCCAAAACACATTCCCTATTTGTCATTTCAGTCGTGTAAATTGTGCCTTTTTTTGGGCTTACGCTATACAAAAAAAATCTGAAGCTTTTTTCTCCACTTTCTTATATTTTACCTTATTTTTTGCTATTTTCTTAAGTTCCTTATAATAGAAACTTTAGTAAAAAGATGTAATGGAAACATCCTATTCAGCTGAATCGCCACTGAAAGTAAGCAGCTGATGCAGCTTGGCTTCATTTGTGCATCTAGATGTAGTTTAAACTATAAATCAAACAAATCAAATGTTAAGTTGCATATTTATTCTCATTTAATTATCCTCCACAAGTAAAAATCCTCACATACCATAAAGTCAGTGATTCAGCACTTTCACTATGTTTGTATTAAGTCTATTCTTGTCACAGCTTTAGTCTCTTGCCACAACTTTGTTACTTGTAGTGGAAGTAAGCCTGTTTACTACTCTGAAAGAGCGACTTTGTCATGGTCTTCGTTGGGTTAAACCATTGAGGCAGCTCCCCAGAGTCAAGTTAGTGTCAACTAAAGCATGGAAACCAATGGTCAGAAGTTAGTGAGGGGTGGAGGGGGTTAATAACTTGTCTTGGTTAATAGTTAACTGACCTGCTGACACCCTCTGGCATCACACCAAACATGACCCCTTAAAGCTCCAACCTCTCTGATGAAACCCAGCGGATCAGAGTGTAACTGCTGTCACAAACACGCTGCTTTGTCTCTGAATTATAGTTTAGTTACATTTGATAGAGGCACAATAAGTCGAGAGAAAACAGGCTCAAATTAAACATCCATTACCCCAAGCTGTGACTTGCCGGGTGGAGGATGTTTTTGCTGTGCTGAAAGGATGGATAACACTGATCGCAGGAGTGTTTTCGCCGTCTGTACTCACATGTTTATTGCCACAAAAAAAGCTTATTCCACTTTGTGCTTGAGCTCAGCCCGGGATTTAACGCGATTTGTCACCGGGCCGACAGTGGAGACGGTCTAAGCGAGATTATGTGCAGCAGTTCCACCTCTGCTTAACTACTGTAAAAATTGCTTATACGCCTGTGAAGGAATTGGAATGCATTCAGGAAGCAAAAGATCATGCTCGCTGTCCGTCGGTCGGTTGGGCGGGCGGGATGCTTCTCATGGGATCCTCTGATTGGCCGGATGACCCCCCCAACCACCCCCCCTCCCCTAGACACCTGGGGAGCAGGAAGAAACAAGTTAGCGCTGCATGAAAGGTACGTACACTCCTCTAAGAATATTATCTATTGATCTATCAGTTACCTGAATCTTCAAAACACCGGCGAGGGGGAGAAGAAAGACATGTGGAGACCTCGGCCTTTAGAGATGTAATGAAGAATTTAAGATCTTCCAAATGTTTTATTGACAGGAGACTGTAAAAAGATATGATACACAGAAGCCGACGCGGCCTCTGGGGAAACACTTAAGGTCTTTTAAAGAAGTGTTTAATGGTATCGATTTTTATTGTTCGCTGAGCAGTGTGAAGACTTTGACCGGTTTATTGAATGGATTTAGACACATGCTCTTAAACTCAGACGAAGAAGAAGACTTCCACTTCTTAGATTTAATCCATCAAACAATGTGTGCATTGAATTCTGAAAAGCTTTGCCACTTTAAGCCACATTATACACTGCTGCACTCAGATTTCAAACACTCTCCTTATTTCACAGTAGCTCCTCTTCCTCCACATGCCTCTTATGTCATCGTCGCCTTGTTTCACTCATGTGACAGATGTTAGGACCTCAACAGCCAGTAGAGGCCTCTCAAGTCTTATACAGCCTTTTATAGAAGTTAGAGGAATGCATGGGAATAAAAAAAAAAGCTAAACAGACATTTTTGAATGATATGATACTTCAAAGATATCACTAAATATCGAGAAAAGGAAAGAAAAATATGTCTTTTGAAAACCCTCACATAAGGTCTTTCTCTAAGAAGGCTTGTTGGCTATTTTTAGACTTAATGAATCAGTCACCTTTTCTTTTTCCGGCTGTTGAACTCATTGGTCCAAGCCGCATCACATCTCTTTGACCAAACCTCCCCCTCTTCCTCCTCCACCTCCTCCTCCTCCTCCTCTCTCTGTCCACCCTGATCTTTCCTCTTCACAGAGCTGAATACTCATCCTTGACCGGCTCGCCTAAATGAACCCTGGCTCTCCTCGTTCGCCACAAAAGTGCCACTGTCTGGTGTCACCCAGGACCCTTTTTTTTTCTCTCTCTCTCTCTTCCCAGGAGACAGTGTGATTTCTATATCCGTTGTCATGGCGATGTGGCGAGCAGGAAGGAAAATGGACGCTCTAACCTCTGGCTTTTAGTCGGCTCCCAGGCCAGGCAGTTCATTCGAGGAGAGCAGTAGACACATACACGGCCTGTTTATATTTCTATGATGACAATGCCAGCACTTGAAAAGGTAAAATTGGAACATTTTGGTGCCGTTCTCCAAACACTAGGTTGTGTTGTTGAGGCCTGACGTGGGAATATGTGTGGTAGTAAGCAGCAAAAAGGATATTTAGGAAATATGAAATAGATCTTATTAAAAAAACAATCTTCAAACCAAAACCACAAAGGACCTATGGCTCCAAAAAAAAGGGTTCATAACAGGGCAGAGAGTGGTTCCCTCGATTCCAACACCCCTCAGTGAGAGCAAACTCTATTTCACTGAAGCTAATACAATTCCTCAGTTTCAGAGGATTGCCCTCAAACACTCCTGCCAGACACACCTGATACTCCTCCAGTTTCGAATCAAAAGAACTGAGAGGTGTTTTTATCTAAGTTCCTAAATGGGAGGGGGTAAAGAGGACAAACCAAAACCCCACATTTTACAGAGGCCGGGAGGTAAGATGATGACATTGGCTTTATTAAAATCAAATCTGAAATGACTCACTTGCATCCCCCCTTTTCTAATGACGAGGGAGTGCCATGACCAGTCGAGAGGAAGAGAACACCATTTTCTATTCATTTGGCAGCGTGCCCAGATCCCATTCAACCAAAAAGTCTTCTCAATCCAAACTTAATCCCAGCCAATTAAAAGATGGTGTCGCTTTTCCTCCTCCGTCGTTACGCTGATGAGACTGCGCTCTATCACCAGGAAGGTAAAGGTCTGTTTTTAGGGGCTAGGACACACAGGAGGATGATTAACTGGGATTTACTTAATATTTGTGTCTAAACGGTCATCACTCCAGCCTGATAAGCCAAATGTGTTGCAATGTAATGACAAACTTGAAAAGGGGGATTGATCTGAAAGGGAAAATGAATATTTATTGATGTAGGGAAGTATGCTTTGTGTTTTGCCCCGGCTCCTAGGGGGAAAGTGTGAAATCTAATAAAGCCATTCTCAGGAGGGGCGGCTTTGATCAGAGATTCTCTAAACAAGCAGCAAGTCCCATGTGCACACAAGATCTATATGCTCCAACATATGCTACCTTTACATCTCCACTTCTGTTTTTGCTAAAAGAGAGCTGTTGTATTGGAAACAGCTGAACCATTTCAATTTCAGCCCCAGGCAACATTCTCTTCTCAAAGAGGTGTCTCGATGCGCCGCACAATGTGTCAGAAATATTTTTCATACAGCCTTTGAGTACTGCTTCTTTCTCTGTATAACTTCTCAAGGTGCAATGTGCTGTTTTTCAGACAACATGTTTTTTTATGTTAATGAGCTCTGGGTTGTATTCAAATTGTATTCTATTTTATACTAAAACAAACAGAGAATATAAATATGTTTACTTTTGTTAACACGTCAAAGAAGGTGTTTCAGTGGAGGTTATGCATATACAATATGTTTGTCACACAACATATGGATCTCATCCAAATCACTAAGGTCTCTATTTGTAGGAAAACAGCAGAAGAAGAGCAGAAAAGCACTACCATATCATACGAGTGATAACGTGGTGTTACTTTTCCCTCCTCAGATGCTACCACGATTAAAGACAGCAAAGGAGCAGTAGTAGCCAGTTGGACATGTCAGGGTTAAAATCGCATGCAAACCAACGTGTTAAGGGTTGATGTGTGATGCAGCAGAGCTGGGGTGGTATGCTGATCTGATGATGCAGAGTGGGCAGTGTTGGCTGCAGCTCCATGCAGAGTCAGTGTGTGTCTCACTGTGGCTCCTCTCACACTCCAGAAGGTCACACAGGAAGTGGCTTGATCTCATGCACACGCGCACGCATTTTGGGCCAACCTTTTGAAAAAAGCCATGTAGAGGTCTTCAGCTAAGGCTTCTAATATAGACAGACAGAAAGTAAGAGTGAAAGTTCAGATTGAGATATAAACTTATACATTTTTCTATTTAACCCTCCGGTTAGGTTCATTTCTCAGGAACAGCAATAATCTTCCTGGGTCAATTTGACCCGGGGCATATTCAATTATCCAAAAGTATCAGAACCCCAAAAAATCCCAATACAAATTTGTTTTAATACATTTTTTTTATACCATTACTAACCATTTACATCAAGATTTAGTTAATTAGTGTTTTTAATTCTCACAGATCATGGTTCAATGAGGATAACTCACTCACTTTCCATCAAAATCCATGTTAAAACTTGTTTTTAATGTACATTGGAAAGTCCTAAATATAAATACAATAGTTTAACATGACATAGATTTTTGTTTTATTTTAAATTTTGAATTTTTTTATTTTAATGTTGATAAATTAACATAACACCTTCTGTCACATGCTGCCCATATTTGTATGCTGCATTTAGCTGGTTTGGAAGGCATACATTGCCTAAAATAGACTTTTAAAAGGGTCAATTTGACCTGCAACAGGAGGGCAAACTATTGATTACAGTTTTCTTTCAGCCTAAAGGTTGTGAAAACCCAGACAGTATCACATGTTTCCTGCCAGTTTCTTCTCTTATTTAATGTATAAGTCTGTATTGCATTGAAACACAGCTTTACAACTAAACAATGAAGTAACAGCTGTTAGTTGTACCTAGAATTACATGAATGAGTGTTGGAGAGTAACAGCAACGGGCATTATGGATAAACTAATGGAGCAAATATTAGTTTGATTAAAGCTCTTGTGAGGAGTTTGAGGCTGGCTATGAAACTGACTGATATTAACAAAATATGGCATACCAAGGAAAATCTACGGTGGCCCTGAAGGACAAAACGAATTTACAAAAGATGAAACACTTTTACAAAGTTGGAGACATATTTACATTTTGGGAAACAAAATTACATCAGCAAAACACTTTTACCAAGGCCAAAACAAATTTACATTTAAGAAAACAAATGTACAAAAGATGAAACCATTTACCATTTCTGAAACAAACTAACATTTCATTTTTAAGGAAAGGGAATGTACTAAATACCGGAAGTGATAGAGTGAGGGGTCATCTGGTTTGTTTTGATGGAGAGAAACCAAACGCAGATGGACATGGATACATATTAGGACATCCCTAGGTCTCAGAGAGAGGTGTGAGACCTCAGCTGAAAAAGCATCATGTCTCCGGAAAAGCTCTGTCATATCTCCGCAAAACCTTCATCATGTGTCAGAATTCAGACGAAACGGCCTCAGACCACATCGCCTCAGGCTAAAATGAGTCAAACTTAACAGTAAAAGTGTTCCGTCGTTTGTAAAATTGTCTCCAACTTTGTAAAAGTGTTTCATCTTTTGTAAATTTGTTTTGTCCTTCAGGGCCCCCTTACAAACTAGATCATCCACAACAAGACCGATAACTCTGGTTTTATTTCTTTAATATTGTAACTGTTGTGGAGGGGTCAGATCGAACAATTTTCAGCATGCTTAAGAAATGCTTTTTTTTTAACTTTTTTTTTTTTACCACAGTGGCTCTTCAAAATGACTAAAATGCTTCATTGTAAAAAGGAAGCAGGATGAAATTTCTCATTAGAAAATTCGTACACATGCACATGACATGATCAGCATAGTGATGAAGAGTATCACTTTGTCCACAGGGGGATTTTCCTTGGCTGGAGTCAAAACATAGCTGAGCAAAACGCAAGACATCGTTATAAATATCATGTTTAATATCCACCTGAATAATTCACAAAAGTCTTTTTAAGTATGTTACGTCAATAACTTCATGATGACGCTAGGTAAAGCCACATATGCGGCCCAAACAGAAACCTCTTGTGTGAAATCCCTGTGTGTTTTTTGACCTGTCCATCCATCCTATAACATCCTGTCTGCACTGACTTTCTTGCTTGTCAAAGTTACACCTTACTTTGTTTTGGGACCTTTTATAATAAATGCAGCCACTAGATGTAGCCACCTTACTTAACACTAAAATATGGATTGTAGGAAGCTTCTTGCTCAGATGATCTATATGTCTATATTTTACAAGGGTACTGTGTATATCTTGGTTTACTTCTGCTGGCCAATCATTTGGTTTTTCAATGCAAACAATCTAAACTTATCTTTTTTTATTCAGAAACCAACTAAACTATAATGTTCATAATTGCTGACTTGGAGTCCAAAGTTATATTATTGTTAAATGAACAAAAAGGGGATATTTTCTTTCAGTAGCTGTTGTGTTTGCACATATCAAGCACCTGAGATTGTAGGTTGTGTTTTTTGAAGAAAATGCACACTGTAAAAGGAGATATGTACAGCTGGCTTCAGAGTAGAGGAAAAATCCACAGCAGCCACAGAGCCAGTTCCAGTGGGATAGCTATGCAGCCTTGTGAGCACACTTAACTAACAACTTCCTTCACATTGGATGCACTTTGACAAACAGCCCTGCTCTTCGGCGCTTACGCCATGTGCCTCAGCATTAACGCTAACGCCCTGCGGTACGGTCGGCTGGACAGGCACTTGACTGATGGCTCTATTAGAGCCCCCCACCACGGCACCTAGTCCTATCCCGGGCCTTTCTCTGGACTGGACGTGCTGCTGACAAGGCACTGATGGGCTAAGGGGGAAGACTAAATGGAGGGTCTAAACATATCAACAGCCACATTCAATAGACCAGCACACATAAAAACAGACCCAGGACAGACCAACACACATAAAAACAGTCGTCGGCACATAAGTGTTAAGGACGATACGTGGATGTGGCTGTGCGCACAAACACACAAGACCTACACAAGGAAGTAGAAAGGATTTAGCCATGCTTCACCTTTTGTATTTGCTAGGAACAATGGCTTACACAAATACAACACACAGCTGATCCGCACCCCTCCGATTCTGCCTCTTTGGTGGCTTGTTCCTGGGACCACCATGAAACACGAAGGCCACTGAAAGGCTGGCTCCCGATAATCAGCTCTGAAGGGGGTTGGAAAACACAATTCATATCTTCCACTCTTCTTGGGGAAAGCAACCACTGGAGCAGGAAATGACAGTGGATGTTTTAATCTTCAAACGGTGAGCGCCACGCTCCCTCAGGCTAGATGGAAGAATCTGCTCAAATGTGACGGAGCTGCCTATCCAGTTTGAGCAGCCTGCTCACTACAACAGCTTTTTTTTGAATGTTCGGAAAATTAGATATCTTCCAAAATAAATATATATCCAACTGGAAAACGTAAAAATCTTCTAAGGATTTAAACAGAGCTCTTGATTTCACAAGCTCATCTTTAGCAGAGATTTTGAAGCTGTAATATGGCACTCTCTTCATAAGACAGGCAGGCGGCCTCGTCTCTCGAGGCCCAGTCCGGCGCTTATCTCCTGGGTGACACTATAAACACCTCGTCCCCTGGCACCTGTCATCCACGGCTGCCTGCTCACTTCCAACAGGACTCTCAGGGAATTTGCGAGGTTGAGAAATTACATGACAAACAATTATACCCCCAGCACACCTCAAACGTGTTAGAAACATCCTTTCTAAGACTAACCGAATCCTGAAATGAATCTGATGCGCTGAATTGAAGTTTTAGCTTGCAGATAACAGCAGAACAAAGACAGAAGCGAGCACAGAGGAAGTATAACAGGTGACATGCAGCCAAATGGGGTGTCTGTGGCCCAAATTCTGGTGGAAATGAGCTCAATTTATCAACGTCAATAACAGCGGCAATCCCAGGATAGAGAGACATGCATATTAATTGAAAATAATCAGATTAAAGCTCTACAATGTGACATTTCAGAGACGGGCACTTTATCTTCAGGGCAGGAGAAGTGCAAGATTGCCTACGTACAAATCAGAGAACACTGCTTAATTGCATGTTATCACCCTATGATTGCCTTGGCATTATATAAAACAGTATGGTAATTACTCCACAGATAGCGATGTAAATAGCCTCAGGCTGCTGCTCCCACAAGAGGAAGTAGAGAAGAGGGCAGAGGGCTGAACATCTGGGCGAAGAGGTAACACAATTAGAAGTGTATAGTCAGGTGATTAGCTACATCACAAGGCCTTAACGGAAACATGTATTTGACAGCAACATTCGCACTTCACTGTGAACACTTGAGTCTTGAATATCGCTGTTACAAGAGATCCTTAAATGTACATAAACATGAATCTATAGGAGGATGTGTAAGAGCTTGATGGAGAAGAACGTAAGTGGCCCTCACGGTGTCACTGCTGCCCAGCCCCAGAGAACAGATGCACTATGGGCCAGCTGGAGGCCCCACAGAGCACCCCCCCCTACCCTCCTCCCCCCGGAGGAAACACAGCTCTGAGGGGCTGCCGTCGTATGTTTTCAACATTTGTACAACGCCTGATAAATGTAATGTAAAAGGGGCTTTGTGTGCGGGGGGCAGTGGGGGTTGACTGTGATTGCTGGTAATAACTGACTAATAGAATAAAGCAATAACGCACAGCCTCAGGGCAAGGGCTCTGTACTGACTATTTCATACTGCAGATTTATCATCGTGTGGCAAAATTAGCATTTCAGTCTGTTCACTTCTGAGGCTGAAGGAGCTCCTTCATGAGACTGTGTCCCCCTGAAAAGACATGTCACCTTCAGGTCTCCATCACAAATAAGTCTTCTAAAACAGTGGTTCTCAAATGGGGGTACGCATACTCCTAGGGGTGCGTGGGAGTACTGCAAGGGGTACATGACAAATGTGAAAAAAGAAAAAAAAAAAGTTGCATCACAACAAATGAAAAAAAAATCTTATTGAAAACAACTTTATCAACAGCATTTAATTTTTATTTCAATGCAACATCAAATAGGGCACTATTTCCAAATTGAGCACATTCATTCATAAAATATATCATTTGAAAAAACATTTGGACCAGACGGCCTCCGTCTGTTGACGTCAATTGTTCAGCAAGCGATCACGTACATTTGCATGCTGATAAAAGTGTGGCCAGGAGGATGAAATGCTTCTTTTTTTTTTCTTTAACTTTTTATTCATGTTTGACTGATTTTGCAGGTATACATTGTCAAAGATTTTGTCATTTCAATTCATACAGTCACAGTTGTGATGATGACAATGCATAAGGGAACAAAATGACAACATAAGTGACCAGTGATCACCACCTCCCACCCCCCACATGGGTCTTGGATCAGAAATATACCAGAAGGCAGATATTAACATTAAGTCAGGAAAATGTATAGGCAACTTAATAAATAAGAAAAAAAGGACTACAGCATGAATGAATGAATAAATAAATAGATACAGGATTGGTTGAAATGCTTCTTGTTCGGCAGAAGTAAATCGGTGTGCTCCTTTGGCCATCAAAAGTACTAGCTGCCTCAATCTTTAATTATTTCTGAAAAATATTGCACTACAAAAGTATAGAATTTGTGTCATCTTTCATTTCAATGTTTATGACTCTGTAAAACCACATGCATACATTTATTCATGTTATTTTCCAGTATCCTGAATTTTTTTTCTCAACCATACTTAGGGGGTACTTGGCTGAAACTGTTTTTGAAAGGGGGTACACAAGCCAAAAAAGTTTGAGAACCCCCGTTCTAAAACATTAAGAAGTAAAACATCTCTAAGCTGTCATGAAACAAGAAACTGTTCTAATTTAGGGGAATAATACAACAATGATACATTAAGTGTGGTTATTTGGCAGAAATCATATATATGGTTTTGTTTTTTACCAGTAAGGTTAGAATAGAGAGTGGGCGAGGCATGCAGTAGATGGCTGTGGCCGGGAGTCAAACCAGCGACCGCTGTTGTCTTTTTTTAGATTGTTTGTATTGTGTGTTATTAGATCTGCCCAGGAACAAATGTAAATTAGCTCCTTTAGCTAACTCTGGCTCAGCAGTTGTGTTGTGCATGGTCCCTGTCAAATAAACTAATAAATTAAACCGTAATTGAGACGACAGCCTCTGTACATGGGGCGCATGCCAAAACCACTATGCCAAGGCACCCTGATTTTGAAGCTCCTTTGGGGACTTTTTAGTTTGTTATGAAACAGCCTCTGTATGATCTACAAAAGTGAATGCAAGACAAAGATCACTCATTTTGGCACTCTAATATAAACTCTAAAACCCTTGGCAGAAGGTAGGTGCCAGTCGAAGTGATAAACCGGATGCTGCTAAAACATCACATGCTACTATCAAAATAAAGCAGTGAAAGATTAAAAAACTACAGTTATACACCACTCAGATATATACGGCACAAAACCAGTGAAGACACAGGAGTTACAACTTTGTCCACACAGGGCGCTGTACTCAACACAAACCAAATGTTCCTCACAGGAGCTTCAATGTAGTATTTCCATAGACTGTATAAAATATGGACGTAGGATCCGTGACATCACCCATCTGTTTCTGAAGCGCTGTTTTGAGGCCAATCGGCGTTGGCAGCCATATTGCTGCTGTCGAGTGATTGTGACGTAAAGAGGCGGGCTTTGAGCCTTCTAGACAACAGCTACAGTGTCCCCGCAGGCAGCTGTGCCTCTCATTGGAAGAATCGTAATCTCAATATCTTCAAAATTGCTGCGTTAGAAAAAAATTCACAGTACAGTATGTGAAATGATCAAGAAATGAGCTATCCAGACTACACTTGTCTTTTGTACCAGGCTGTAAACATGTTTATTTCTGCTGTAAAGATTGTTGTTTTTTTAATTGGTGTGTATGTGGTTTCCGGTACTTCTGGAGCCAGCCTCAAGCGGATCCTCGATGAACTGCAGTTTTTAAAACTTCCGCATTGGACTGGCATTGGCATGTGGCTTGAGTATTTTATATATATACTTGTTGCATTTTATCAGGCAATATAGTTTCATTTAAGAAACACAAAGTTTTGTGTCATAGCTGTTTATTTGAGACTGATAAAGTAAGGAATTAATTGTGAAAATTAAAAATGAATTATGAAGGTGATGGCCACAAAAATCCTCAATTTAGGATTTTATGTAAAATTGGTGTTGCTTTAAAAAAAATTATGAGACCAAAAATCCACTCTCCACACTCACTTGTCTTGTGTTGTTGACAGAGAAAGAGAGATTTTAACTGTGAAAAAGGACTGTGTTTCTCTTTAAGTCTCTGTTTCCTTAGTGTTCATTTTCTGCAGAGTAGTCACTTCTCACTAACAGAGTCAACGAGCGTCTGAATAAGCAAATGGTACTCGCTGGATAATTTTGTTTACAATGTTCCCCGGGCCTATGATTAGAATATTAATTAGGCCCATCTATGACGGTCAGATAATAACAATGTCAGTGGACTGAATGGATTCTGTGACCTGTAAAAGGCCCATTCACAATCTCCAGTCTGCCATAGTACATTCTCTGTGGCCACAGGAAGCAGACTTTTTCACACCCTTTCAAAATGTGCTGATTGTCCCTCGGCTAACAGTGGAAGGAGTATTTTAAGAAAGGAAAATATGTTATGAGTGCATGCTTTATGTAAGATGAAGTGGATTGATAATTTTTTTACTCTGGGAAAAATAATCTTAAGTTGTCCAAAGTGAGTTTTTTTGATACTCTTGGATGATACCCAAACCAAAGAAATTAAAATAGTTATAAATAAAATGTTGAGCTTTTTTCCTTCACCCTAAAATCACATGAAGAATATGACATCACACGGTATCTACATGTATGGGCAGCCAGACTTCTGCAGCATGTTGAATTAATAGTCCTGATGTACAGAGTATCCCTTGTTTGCCCTTTTAATGTGAGAACATTACTCAAGTTGTGTCTCCTGGGACGTCAGTGGGATGCTTCTGTTCGGATGACGGGATGCCTCAGCTCGGGGAGGCCACAGACATTTTGCTGTACTGGCTGCTTACAGCATTCGGAGCACTTTGGAAACACAGCCAATAGAAACACAACATCCTCACTCTGACTAAAAGACGGTTTTAAGGGTCAGTAGGTTCTTTGTATGTGCTACTGTTGAGTCTCTTGGGAAAAGGCAGGATAAGCTTTAAGTTTTTCTCTTCCTTGAGTTCAGTGACAACATTAACTGAAACGAGATGGATAATCCACAGGCAATTAGGGTTTTTAACAGCAAATGATTGAAGAGAAGATCATTTTGAGCAGCATTAGGAGGCAATTACGTGTTTTTTGAATGCTAATTAAAAAAAATCCTTATTTGTATTTTTGACAATAAATATAGTTTACATTTTAATTTGTCTTCGCATGGTGAGGGTAAATGCGCACAAACAGATGAGACTGAAACAATATTGAGCAGGACAGTGTATATGATTATTACTGATTCATGTAATCACAGCAGTCTTTTAGTGTTCTTTAAGTCAATACTGATACATGTTTTTCATAGAAGCAATACTATATAATGGGCGGCATAAGTGGCACAAAAGGCTGTATAATACACATGCACATCATTGCATCAGAAACAACTGAAGGCGTTATTTTCATGCATCCCTCTCTTTAGCATTTGCAGGAGTTTATCAGTACTGACTAATTCCTGGTCCACTATAGAAGGATAGAGGATATAGAGGATTAATACGCAACTGCTGCTGCCAACAACGACCCAGACACGAAGGTTGGCGACTTTAAACAGGACATTTCCCCATCTTTAGATACAAAGCCAACAGACTGGTGGGAATTGCTAGTATGCTATGTTTGCGGACCAGCAACATCAGAGCCGTCTGGGCTTTTCTGCCGCTGGACTGAATATGAACCGGTTGCGCTCCCGGCTGACACCTGACCGAATACACGTTTATTTTTCTCAAAAAGAACGAGTAGACTGAAAACCGGACACTGTGAGTCTGAAGTACTTTTCTGCTAGTAGTATGAGCCTTCACTTTATAAGAGTATGTCCATGGAGAATATTTTTATGAGCCTGATCGTAGATAATCAGTGTTAAACATGTACCCGTATTCAATACCGTCAGTTATATGCATTTTGTTGCTGTAGAAAATTTGATTTAGGGGGGTAAAACGTATTTGGCCTTGTTTTTCACATAAGAATATTATGGTTTTTTTTTATTGATTAATCAATAGATGATCATTAACATTTCCAAAAATCGATCACGGAAAATACTTAAAATATATATCCCTAGTCCCGACTCTCAGAACTGTAAATCTTGCAGAGTCTCTCACGGTCTAGAGGCAGAAAGAATTATCAAGTACTACTGGACAGCAATTTTTTTTTTTTTAAGTCATCTTCAGATTTTCTCGTCAAATTATCTAACATTTGTTCCACAAGATGAGTGGGAATTTGTAATAATGCTGATTAGAATGTCTTTAACTCAAGGTAGATGTCATGAACTCTCTTGTTTTTGTGCCACCAAGAGTGCCAAAAGCAAAGGCATCCACTTTATTGTTTTATGAAATGTAAAAAAGATGCAACGAATAGTTGCTGAGAAAGTAGAACATTTGGCATTTTAGCTTGATAAATAACTTGAATCATGTATCTCGTCTTAATCGGCTGGTCAAATATTTGTCATAACTTAAAACATCCCTGACAATGTATTCCCCAACAGACATTTAAAAGATAGCGAACAAGACAGAGAATGGTACGTTGACATTTACTGTACAGTAGCTTCAAACAAAACCTCAAAGTGCCCCAAGCTACATTTCTTCAGGATCAGCTCTCCGGAGAGCATAAAGCGTAAATCAACCCATCATCTAACCCCTAAAAGAAACGTAATCTTTGTGAATCGAGTCAAAGAGGCATTTGTCTCCTTATTTCAGCTACACTTAGTGTTGTGTTAGTGTTACTGAGCTGGCACTGGGCTGGCAGGCATGTGGCTAGTGGCAGTGGACTGCGGTGAATGAGTTAAATCAGCCCCCTTGTGAACTCGACCCTGTGTCGTCACGAGAGGAAAGAGGCCAACGACTCACGCAATGAGGGTAATCCAACAGTGAGCCGGTGTGGCAGCGCTGCTTCCCTGCTGCTCCCACAAAGGCTCAAATAACTCCCATGTGCACCCAAGGAGAGCAGAGGACAGGCATACATCAGAGGGAGAGCTGGAGGTTGAAGGAGTGTGGATTTATCCTGGACTCTCAGAGAGATGTTCCAATTGTAGTCTGCACCTAGTTGCTTTACTGTCATCAATTCTGACAAGAGTGAAGCCATTGACTGTTGAGGTGATGGCTCTGTGTACTGTCTGCTGTCACAGAGATTGGTTACTGTGCAGCGAGGTCCAACCAACACTTTGTTTTAGTGAACTCTGATCTTTTACATGTTTTTAAACTATAAATTACATATAAATGTATGTTCTTCTAATAAAAACCTGTCTGTTGTACTGTAATATTTACTAGCCAATTTTTGAAAACTAATATGTCCTACTGGGAAGGGGTTTTTGCATCTGAAAACAGAACACTTTTATCACATTAAGTTGCAAGTAACAAGAAAATAAAGTTACTACATCTTTGTAAAACCTATTACTTGCCTTTAAAAAAAGATTTTAACATTTTTTAAAACTTGATGGCACATAAGCTGCATCAGTTACAGTTTTACAAAGCCATACAGTACAATACTACATAGTATTACATGAGCATAGTTTACTCTGGAGACAGTGGCTACGTTTACATGAGACTTTTAATTCCTCTTTAATTCAGAATAAAAATTAAATCCTCTTTAAAAAGATTTAAAATGACCTTGTAAACACCTAATTCCAAATGATAATGACCATTCTGAATTAAACTTAAATCCGAAGTAAGTGGCTGGTTTATTCTGATTTTAAATCCAAATTGAATAATTCCTCGATCATGTATACGTTCATTCCGCTTTAAATTAATTCCGGTTGTTCTGCGCATGCTCGTTCCCTTGTCCTGTCGCGATGACGCACATATTCCGTGCTGGCGGCACATATTCCAAGATGGCCTCCCGAAGCAAGCATTGGACTCGAGCCAAGACTATTTATTTAATATTCCTTGTTTTGCACTTTTCATCCACTGCTGTCTGGCCTTGTGAGCGGGATGTGGCAGTGGGCTGAGGTAGAGCAGCCGTTGCATTAACCGTTGGCTTTGATTCGCCAAAGTACGGTCTTCCTCCTCCCTTCTTCGGTCCTCTATCTCTCTTCTCCTCCTCAGCTGACAAAAGTGAAGCAGTATGTTTGTCGAGCTGCTTATTCAAAACTATAATCAAAATCAGAACGAAAATTGTAATTATTGTGTGGTCTTCCATGTTGTAACTGAAAATAAAATAAGCAGGAACTGGAGTCTGTTATCTTCTGGTAGACGTGAATACGTCACGCCCGCCCCTGTCCAATTAGAACCCTTCTTAACCCCCAGACCTTAAGCGGAATTGAATAAAGACGATTAAACGCGTTTTCCATGTAAACCTCAATTCAGAATTACTATTTCCATGTAAACACGAAGGAGAATACTTTAATTCTGAATTATTTAATTCTGAATAATTAATTCAGAATTTAAAAAAAACATCATGTAACCGTGGCCAGTGAAGTATCAAGAGTTGCAGAGCACCATGTTTAACGACAGCCGAAGTCAGATCTGTGGCACCTGGCATACATTCAGTGTGGCTTATGCTGCTGGTAAGTCATATGTAATTAGCAGTACCAATGAAGCCAGCGCTTGTGAACATTTCAAGGAGTTTTATAAGTGAATCAAGACAGATCCCAAAAGGCTGAAAACTCAGAGGGTTTTAGAGAGCGGAAGCTTTTTGAGAATGGAGAATATTTAACTTTTAGTGTTTGTTCAGTGTTTCTTTAGCTTAAGTCCTTTTATTTTAGGGGATGTGCAAACCGTCTCGCCCACATCTTTTACCAAGATTTCCATGTGTGTTTGGGTGTTAAAGTCATATCTTTTGGCCAAATATTCAGCCAGTGATTTATAGCTATGTGCGTTTCTAAGTTTTCAAAGCTGCAGATTTTGATTGGGATTTTCTAGGCTTTTAAACGTATCATCAGTCTATGATTCTATACTAGAGTACAGTTCATGTAGTTTAGGAAATGTTAATGCTTTAAGGCTCGGGATCAAAGCATTGGAGGCTGGGCTGAATAATAATTTAGGTGCAACAAAAAAATGAATTTCTAGAGGTAATTTTTTGGACCATCAACTTAGTTCAAAATTTAGAAAAATGAACTATCTTCGAACACCACACTCTGTTCAACTGTGACACCATATTCAATCTGCGTTCACAGTTGAATTTGCTGCTCTTTCTTAAAATCGGCTCTATATCTCAGAGTCAGTTGTTGGTTAACTTGGCCTACTTTTGAGTCACTTGGTTCTGGACGATCATTGTGTCTCTACATCTTTCATCCCCCTGGCAATGGAGTTGTGAGTGACGACTGATCTCAGTCATGAGGGGTACACTTGCTATACAGATAAGTGGCCGGATATTAGCATTCAAAAGACTAGACCTGCAATATATCACGATCACACATTAACGGATGTATTGCATGAAAAAAACCTTCCTGATTGGTACAATAATTAAACAGCCTAAGCACTTCTGTTGAGCATACCTTTACATTTTTACAGACTTATGATTGAGACGGTTTGTAAATAAGACATCAGTTTTCAGACAAAAAGAAAAGTAAAACCTTTTGGTGTTACTTTAACATTATTGGCGTTTTAGTGCCACAGTTTCTTATTACACACATTAATACATGCCAAGCTGACATATATTGGTCAGGTTCTGAACATTTCTTCATCCTAATATCCTGAGTGTGACAGATTAGTACCTCCTTTGTAATTTGTAGTATTTGTACGATGACACAAATGATCAACTAATTGCTCCAGCTGATATATTCCAATCATTTCTCCTCTGCAGCCAAGTGTCTGCAGCGTGTTGGCTTAGCAGACTAATTAATTTGAACTGAAGATTTCCCCAAGCTGCTTCGTTCCCCCTCCTCTAATGAGAGACAAGTGCCAGTCAAAGCGGGAGCCGCACTGCTGTCCGACATTAAAATAGAAGCCTTCAGCCGTCTGTCTGGGGCGTGACGGGGGTTGGAGGGGTGAGCACTCTGACCAGCAGCCACCACCTGCTTTGCTTGTTCACGCTGTCATCGGTGCCCTTTTTTGGGTGCGTGCAGAGTCTTTAAGAGTTTAGCTATGCCTTTGATGCCCTCTTTGATTTTTTTTAGAATATGCACAGGATCAATAAGGAGCACAGACTTCAAAGCACAGGCACCCGTCACCTGCTGCTGGTCACTGTTTCTGAAGTGTTTCCAATCACATACAGAGACTAAACAAACAGGCAGGAGGGGCGGGCTGGAAGCTGACTTCACGATCAATAAGAACTGAAACCATACGTGGAGAAAATTGGCAGCATGATAAGACAACAAGATGGATCTGCACTTGAGGTTCCTCCTTGGTCGAACACGACTTTTCTCTGCATTAAAAAAAAGGATCAAGGAAAGACACAGCAATGAATTTCAAAGTAAGAGCATACCTGCTCCTTAACATCATTTACAAATGGGTGATTTTATATTATTATTATTATTATTATTATTTTATAAGCCATATCAAAAATTCTGGCACAATTACAGCAATTAGCGCAAATCCAACTAATCCTCAAGCATTTTGCACAACTTAGAGCTTTTGTCATATCACGTTGTTCCCCCTGTGAGAAGTACATGGATAGCATAATAGTATTCCCCTTTCTCTTATCAATGCTTTTGTACTAGCACTGCCCCCAAAATAGAAATGTATTATGTTTCATACAAAAACACTACGTCTTATTCTGCAATACTTTTAAAAGAGCCACACAATCAGGCATTTCTGACTGCAACCATCACAGAAAAAGCCCACAAAATCCCGATGGGACAGCAGAATTTGTCCTATTTCTACCACAGAAGCACACACACTGACACACACATGCACACATCCTCACTTCAAAGTCCTTAGATTAACGCGTAATAATCTCCAAGAGCCAAAAAGGCGTTTAATAACTCACTCAGATGTCTCTAATATGTCACTCAAGCCTCAAACACTAAACATTTGATAATAATGTTTTTTTTCTCTCCTCCTACAAATCTAGTAACCTAAGTGGCAGCAAAGTTCAAAGAAGCAGATTGTAATGCATGTTATGGAAATAAACCCGGGCCTGATTATCCTTTAAATCTGCGGCTGCCCCAAACCCCCTCTAAAAATGGCTGTCATGATGAAATGACTATCCTTTATTACATTCTTCTCCCTTAATCCTCCTCAATTTATTAGAGGGGGAGTGCCTCGGCACAACAATGCCAAAACTCATTTCCATGGGAGCCCACACTGCAGGATGTCCATGAGGGGAGAGACAACTGATTTCCTATGCAGAGGGACCTTTGAAAGGGGGGAGGAAAGGAGACAACTGATTCTTTTATTTCAGATGACTTCACTGTTTTGTTTAGGGGGAGGGGGTCGAGGGGAGGGAAGCCAGCATGACTTCTTCTTGCACACTTTAATTCAGCTTATGCAGGTGCATGGCTAATTGCAGGTGTGGCACCGGCCGGCCCCCGCCATTCTGTATACCCTGGTCCACGCACACACACACACACTTAGATACTTGGCGTTCTGTATAGACATTAGCCAGGTACTGAGAGAATAGATCAGCAAGCGCCTCATTTGCATTCGGCCATTCAAACTCTGCTGTAAGTCTGAGAGAAACTGAAGGGCCCTATTCAGAAATCTTAATAGTCTAGTGGGTATCACAGTGTGGGAAAGCTAAGCACAAACTTTCTGTGTGAGGAAAATTGACAAAAGACTTACTGTGAACTGTTAGCTTATTGTCCACAAAATAAATAATAGTGAGAAATTCAGCTTAGTTGCTGAAGGGAGGGTGTATTATGACAGTCCCAAAGTGCAGCAGCAAATAGCGGAAGCTGTAATTTCCTTTTATTCAGTTTAACAAGATTTTAACCACGCTCACTTTTTTTTTTCTTTCAACTCTTTTTTTCGTGTTTAATTTTTGTCCCCTCTTCATTTTCTAAATGTGATTGGAGAAATACCGTAAAAATGAAAGCCAGACAAGGGGGAAAAAAGAAACTTCTTAATGAAACCTCTCTCTTCAAATCCCAAATAACAGGAAATTACTCATCAAGTGATTATGTAACTGTTGGCATTATAGAAATCAGGGTGAAAGAATAGAGCCAGTAGGAAAGGAGAGGAGGGGGCTGGCAATTTGTTCTCAATGGACAGCGGATGAAGAGGTGGCAAGTTAAAGTCTCCAATCTGAAGGGTCTCCTTGTAAAGCTAATTCCAGTTAATGGCCGGCGAACAAGGCTCCGCTAGCCCCCACTGTATGTGACATACTGGCTGCAGGTAATCAGACTGACATTAATGCAGGCTCCAAAAGAGACACCTCGTCATCAGGAATTTTCCTCATTGGCACCGAAAATGCCAGGCTGCACACCTCTGACTGCGTGGCCCCCACATCTATTAACCTTATTGATTTGGAGCCCCGCTGAGCCCCTCCAGAGCTCCCGCCCCCCTGCTGCTGGACTGAAGTGGATCAATCCTGCGCCAGGGGCCACAACTCGATAACAACCCAGTGTCAGAGACTTCTGTTTACCACCTGAAATGAATACACATATAGATGCTGCTCTGTATATTCACTGCTCATCTTAGGACACATGTACAAGAAGATAGTTCTTAAGTATCTTAAAAAACAACAAGTTTGATAAATGTAACCTGGAAGTGACTTCAAGTTTCCCCCCCAGATACAGGTGTGTCACTCTTATCCAAAAGGAGCACATACTTTACACCAGTGGTTCTCAAAGTGGGGCCCTGGGACCCCTGGGGGTCCGCAAACCATAGCGTGGGGGTCCGTAAAATAATTAGAATAAATTTCTGATAAATGATAAAATTGTGCTGTCATTAAAAACAGCATATATACCATTGTTAGGATACCATTTGGTGGCTCGAAGGGATATGCCAGTCTTGCTACTGTTAATTTTCTGAAAGCTTTTAAGATCAATTACTTAAAAAGTATAAATGCTGTCATGTTGAGTCCACAAGGAATGAAATGACCCTCTGTTTTAAATTGCACAAGTGGTATTTACATGAATCAAATTAAAGTGTTCTCTGTTTATCACTATGAAACAGGTCTGAAGTATTTAGATTGATACGTTTTACAATACAAATAAGCATGTGCTTAATATATGTTATAATTATGAGGGGATCCTTGGAAAATGTTCTCACCTGTAAGGGGTCCCTGGCTCCAAAAAGTTTGAAAACACCTGCTTTACACTATATCATCACACAAGCTGGATATTCAAATAACTCTCTTTATTGATTTTTCTGTGCACTTAATTTTCACTAAGAAAGTGCCCTTAAGGAACTGCACTAAACACTTGAGGCAATCAGCACTCTGCTCTACAATTGCATGCTGAAAAGTTAATCAATGCAAATTACATGTAACAAACTACTTAATGTTTGATTTTGCACCAATGGAAAATAGCCAAAAAGCCTTATCACGCTTACTGTTTTTGATAATGGAGGCCATGTGAACAGATTTGGTTGCCCAAAAGTGAGCCGTCTAAAAATTCAAGTGTATATATGATTCCACTTTTCACATGCATTAACTTTAAAGAGGAAATCTGGTTGCGTCTGTTTTCCTTTTTTCAAGTTATTCACATACATAAACCCAAACTTTTCTCTTCGATGACTCAAGTTCCGTTCCTTTTGAAGTGGGGTCCCAAGAAAAAAAAGGCATCTGGAAAAACAAACCAATGTGTCTTTAAACTTTGAGCACATTCTTACAGACCAGCTGTAACAACTCCAGCAGTACAACAACACCAAGGAGTCATTGATATCCATTGTAACACTACAGGACCTTTGGTTGGAGTATCAACATCTTGACTGATGATGTTTTATTTTCTCTTCACTATTTTATCTTCCTACGCCGCCAAGCTGCAGATGCGGCCCAACAGAGGTGGCAGCACTCTCACACAGTAAATGGTACAGCATTACCAGCTATTTACATTTGCAGAAAATGTGACAGTGGAGTGGAGCTGGATGCCTGGTAAGCCACTGCTCGGTGTGATGGAAGCATAAGCGTCAGTGTCGAGTACGGTGGGTCTCATCATCAGCCAGTGGAGCCCAGCAGGGGGAAAACTGTACACCCAGGGCAAATCTGTAAACACCAATTTAATCTGCATGGAGAAAGTTACTGTCATCAGCTGTGACAGCAAAAGCCTCTGGGCCACACCAGCGCGCAAAGAGTCACTCTTCTTCCCCCAATATCTCTGTCACATGCAGACATTAAGCCATTATGGACGTCAAAATTCTGCCATTGAGAAGTTCTTTTCTTTCTGCCAGTCAAGCGCTGTGGAGTGGATTGTACAGGGCCACAGTGATACCCTGCAGTTTCTCCTTTACATTAATTGCAGACAAATTGCTGTTGACCTTTGGAATTAGATTTTTGAAAATTTAGCATTTACACCATTTAATCATTCATGTTTCACAAGCTGATTTCTTTTTTGACAATTATAAGAAAAAGCAGTGGTGAGGAAAATTTGAAACCCCTAATGGTCAAATCTTGTTGTAATTATTTAGGGTCACACCGGGACTTAAGAAGATTTTCCCCCAATATCTGTAGCTTTTTAAACTGGGGGTGGGCGTCATAGTCGTGTTGTTCTGCAGCAGCAGAGCCAGACTAAGGCAAAGTCAACACCAGGGACGTTGAACATTTAACAATAATGAGAATTACTAGCGGTCCCTCCCCTGTTTTTCATACCCTAACATCCTGATTTCATGGGTGACACTTAGGGACCCCCCAGGCTCTCTAATGTGCGCTTGGGGACCCATGGGGTAGTCATAGCCAGGGCTTCTTTTACAGACAGAGGGATAAGTGTAGCAGTGCAGGAAACAGGGGCATTGAGCATTGAGCAGCATACTGTAAAGTGAATTTAAAAGCATTCCTCTTATAAAAACAGTTGTTTACACCTAAGTAAATCCTCCATAATCTGGATTTCCCGTCTGGTCTTTCAAGTGTCGGCTGATTTTCAACAAACCCCAAACTGTCAATGCGACCACTCCATTCTCGCAGCTTTCGTACCACCAGTAGAAAATGATGTCTTTTGACTGGTGGCCGAGCATCCACGGTCTGCGATCTGTCAATTCCGTTTGGGGTCACCATGTTTGCAATGGCAGGGACTTACACGGTTCAGTTGGCTTGGGCCCAGAGAGGGGACGGGGGCAGGCCAAAGTGGGCTATCCCGCTGCCCCCCGGGGCGGCTCCTGACAGACTAGGAACATCAGGACAGATTTGGGAAGGCAATGTCGACGGGGGAGCGCGGGAGGGTCCGGCAGCAAGGGAGCAAACCCTGCAGCAGGGCAGCTTCCCAGAATTCATTACTCACAGCTAATTTACAAACAAGGGAACAACCTGGCTGCAGGACGGACTTCAGCTCGGGGCCCCCCTGGTGTAAATCTGCACAGTTTACATGACTTCTCGATGCTGGTTTACCTTGGCCAGCTTGGACTAAAGGAAAGCAAGTTCCATTTTGGTTGATGGAGTCAGGGATCACTTCTTTCCTTGCTGCAGCTCTGTGTGCTTTGGCCTGCTCTCAAGAGCGGAAAATGTGGGAGTGAATCCTGTACAGTGACTGACCTTAGAAGATACATCCTTCCCATAAACGTGCATATAAAAGAGCTGATTTGATTTACCTTACACTGCGTTTATTTTCTATCTAATCAAATCGCAGTCCTGCAGGTCCTTGATTCATTTTAAAGATGCTAGAGGTTGGGGAACGTCTCCAGGAGAGCCACATATTGCATCACCCCTGCTGCTTTAACCCATTTACTACATGTTGCCCAAGCCAAGGCCTGGGATTCCAGCGCGGGAGCCGCTTTGCGTAGCGCTGGGCTAAAATAATTAGATGACACCTTCAATTGTCTCGTCACCCCCTTTAACTGAGACATTCACAGCCACTAATTGAATGAATTGAAAGGGAAGGAAAGCCCAGACAACTCTGGCAACTCGTAAATCTTCCATAAACGTTATTTGTTGGGGGGGAAAATTGGTGAATCCCATGCTGTTAAATTCCTCAGGCCTGCTGTTGTCGATTAAAAGGACAGTCAGCTGGACACCCCTGTCCTACTGTGTAATGGTCAGTGGCTGGGCCAGCGACCCCTGCTGCTTTGAGTAAATTAACACTGGGCAGGACATTCTCTGTTGTTTTAAATCACTATACAAATACATGGGTTACAACCTGAGGAGGCCAAATGTCAACACAGTCAAAAAACACTATTTGGGAACCCATCTTGTATGTAAACACTTTACATAAAGCTTTATTTACTCTACATATTTTCCTGAGTAGCTGTTGATTGGATGCTAACTGCAAGTATGTTGTCGAGGATGGTGGAGGATTAAAGTGGCATCTAATTGAATATTTGCAGTCACCCTAAAGCGCTACAGCTATAAAAAGCTATGTATTTAAAGGGATGGCACTCAATACAACCCTAAAATTAAAGAATATGACCTTTAAAATGTAAATAGATGGTACCAGTATCGTGCTGTAACCTACAAAGAAATGGAATTACCCAGGGATAAAGCATAATTAGATACCATTTAAAAAAAGGAGATAGTCTAATTATTGGTGAAGCAGCTTAAGTTGCTTTGCTCCTTAATTGAAGTACATCATGAATGCAGTGTGAATCTGTCCTGGCATGTTCAAACCAAATCTAAATCTTAATTAAATTTCGTGCAAAAAGAAAGTGTTAGAGAGGAAGCCTTAATCCATTTAAAGGAGGATGGCGAAGGGCTATTAGAGGGTGTTAATTCGTTAATCAGAACTTTGTGTGGCTATCCTTTACTACATCGCAGTCAGCTCTATATTTGAACCAACACAGCAGGAGGCATATACAAACAGCCGCCAGCCATTGTGGATGTAGGTGCTGGGCCAGGAAATTAGAAAAGGCATTGATGGAAGACAGAAAAAAAGCCCTCTTTATGGTGTAATATTCTCTTTTCATGTGTTTTTCCCTCATTTTCCATCATGTTGTCCTATTATGCTGCCTTGTTGATATTTCCTATTGAAATAGGGATCATCCTCAAACAAGTACCTAAGACAGGTAAGCCATGAGTGGCTGTGGGAACAAAGGCTCCACAGGGGTCAAGTTCCTGTGTAAAGCCTTGTTAATGACATCATAATGGATGGAGGACTATGGTGTAACTACTGACTACAACTTCAAAGTAGGTGAGAGATGGAGAGAGAAAAGAAGCTTAGAAGAAGAGGAGATCTTTCTTTGACCACTAATAGAAACGCCATCCATCCTCATGACGCAGCATGGCCCCTCCGCCTCAAAGCCTCTAACTGCAACACAAATATATGCGCAGAAATGCACAACAAAGCCAATTGCTTTTAAGCCCCGCAATTGAGTCTTCTAGTCCTAATACAGCTGCTAAAGAAGCAGTGCGCTATTCATGATGCTTTACCGCCGAAAAAGAAAAGTTGAGGACACATCCTTGACAAAATCCTCTTTTCAGACATAATCCACCTAGCACCATTTTACTTGAGGACTGGAGTGTGTAACATCTGATCTTATCCCGAAAGCCATTCAGCCACTATGTAGTGCTGGGGTTGATTATGTTCCTGGTACACACAAGACCCTTTCACTCCTTAGTGCCTTCCCATCACACCTGGGATAATAAAGAGGATTTAAACAGGTCTGAATAGGTTAACCAGGTGTTGAAACAAATAATGGTTTAAAATTGTAATTAACATGGCTTGAATAGAGCATTGCTCTTGCTAAAGGTCTCCTCTGTTGAATGACTTTGGTATGCGAGGGAACACAGGGCTGAAAGGGCTCCGTCTTTGTCACTGGAGAGAATAAGGAACTAATGGGGAATTAAGATCTTTAGAGCCCGTGTGCCTCTGTTATATGGCTTTTCCCCTTTTCTTCAAGGATGTAATGCCACAGTTCATAGTCCTGCCCAGCGAATTAGTTGCACTTCTCACCAAATGTTTAACTGCTGCCAGTGTGCTATGGTAAAATGTAACCTCATTAAAATGTCCTGTGCTCCCTGAAGACTGCAGTTATTTCAGAAAAAACACAAAGACAGGAAAACAAAGCTTGAGAAATCCATCCAACAGAAACATTAAGTTATGTTTTTTGCTTCTTTATTAAAAGCTGCTTCGTATACACAGCATTAGACATTGTGTCATTATCTCTAAATACAGCGTGGGTGTACAGTAGGACATTTTTAACCCTTGCCGTACGCTTATACATGCAGAGCATTAGCATTTAAATCACCTTCTATTCTTAATGTGGGCATTTCATTATAAGCCTCTGTGGTCAGAAACACATGCTGTCTCTGGAGCTGACGTAAATAGAGCGCACAGAGACAGCAGAGGGTTTGAACAAGAGGTTAGCATGAAGAAAACAGTGTGTGTGTATCTGTATCTGTATCTGTGTGTGTGTGTGTGTGTGTGTGTGTGTGTGTGTGTGTGTGTGTGTGTGTGTGTGTGTGTGTGTGTGTGTGTGTGTGTGTGTGTGTGTGTGTGTGTGTGTGTGTGTGTGTGTGTGTGTGTGTGTGTATGTATGTTTCCTCTTGCTGAAATTGCAAGTTAGACTCTTCCACCTTTTGCGCGAAAGTCAAGGTTTGCAAGAAAGTCAATGCCAAAGGGTCACAAGTTTCCAAACATCAGCCGTAGAACTTCAACAACGGTTCTTCATTTCCTTTGAGTGTTTTGAAGCCCCCCGCGGAGAAGGTCCTAATCTTGACGCATCAAGCAATGAACAGAGAAAAAAGGCTGATTGCAAGTGATTGACAGGCCATACGGTTACCACAGTAACTCCTTTTTGGCTTTCTATGGAAGTCCAATTCATCATCAGAATTAGATGACTCTAAAAGGGGGCCTATTATCATAAGGGTGCACATGTGTGAGTGGTGCAATCGACAACCTGTGAATCAATCGAACTGTCTGAGACGAGCACTCAACATGTGTGTTAAAATAAGGACGGAGTACAGATTTTCAGATACTCTGCTTTATTTTTTCTCTTTTCTTTTGTGTCATATTTCTCTTTTACAACCATAACTGAATGTGGTTTCTTGCTTTGAGGTCAGTTCTTTCATTTTTATAGGATTATGGACGACTTGCTTGGAATAGTTTTCCACCAGTGCTCCAGTGATGAATTGGAACTGAATGGAAACACTGCTTAATACAATTTACTCATTTTTTTTCTTCCTGAAATGAAATAATACTTCCACAAGAAATTCTGCTTTATTACCAAAGTAGAAGTTTTGATGACATAACAGGAAAAAACAGCCATTTCACCCCTGCAGAGGAATGAGTAATGAGCAAACACACCCAAAGCTCGGTCTCTTTTCACATCTCCTCCCCTCTCTCACACACAGACGCACACAAACACAAATACCAAATGGTGTTATTGGCACAGAGCAGATCCTCTCCATAAAAAAGGTCATCTACACTATGATGGCAGAACAATGTCCTCATCTGTTGTCGGATGTGGGAAATATGACTTGTTTGACTGGTGCTTTAGTCTGAAACATATCTAAGCACGCACATATCGAACTGAGTGGCATCCTGTGATGTAGAAAAACATTTTTTTTATGAATTTGTTGATCTGCAAACACACAGAGAGGCAGGAAATGTTTAAATGTTGTCTCAGTGGTGCATGAGTGTGTGTTTACGCGCCTGTGTTTGCATGGTCAGGAAGCCGGCCAAAGCAAGCGTCAGCATCGGCGTCAGTGCTGTGTAGTGTCACTGTGTCAGGGACAGCGGGGGCCGTGGCACCCATGCAGGCTTCCCATCAGCGCAGCCAAGGAGTTGAGTCGGCCGGACAGCACCGCGGCACACTCCAAACTTACTTAGTGTAATTAAAGTTGAGAAAGGTTAAAGTTTGACACTGAGACAAGGCGAAGGGTTCGTTCTCCCAGGCAAGAGACGATATAGGGTACCTCGTCAAAGTGGCTAACCGGTGAAGCCCTCGACTCTCCTTGAAAGCAGGGGAGACGCGGTGGAAATGCAGACGCACATCCAGTATCATGATTAGGTGTTGGGCCTTGAGAGGAGGGGACAATTGAGTGTACATGTAATTAAATCTACCAACCTTTTGTGGCACTGCTCCTATTCAGACACATACAGGAACACACATCCGGAAGAAGGAGCGCGTAATAGTCTGTGATCCATGTCTGGGAGCACTGTGTGGATATGCTGAGGATTTAATCCTTAGAACAAACACAACAAGATGTGGTGTCAACTCTAGTGATGCTGGGAATTTGAAGGTTTGAGAAAGCCACAGATTGGCTTGTCAGCGATTCTTAGGAGTCTGGATTTGGGACTAAAGGCGAATCTGTGTTGCCCTCCTTTTGTGTTGTGTTGTATGTTCGTGAAGGGTCCTTTTAATTTGCAAAGTTCTGGATTAGAAACAACAATGACATATTTGTCTGATGTGAAAGCCACAGGATATTACATAAAATCCAGTTTTGGGAATGGTTACCTACTATTATTTATTGAAATAATGGATCTCTCTGGCGACCATTGCAGTCTATCAATGCTACAGAAAAACAAAATAAGTCACAACATGTCATATCTTATAAATTACTTTATATATTCTACCACTAACAAGCTTTTAAGAACAAGAAAAGATGAATTGAAATGTTAACTCTTCTAAAGATCAACACAATATATTACCAACACTCAGGTACTTCTGCAATAACTCTCCTATTCATTATGCCTGTCTATTCCTTTCTAAACCTTATGTCATATCAATCATTTGACATGTAAAAGCAGGCCTATAAGAGCCAGTTAAATCAATGCCAAGCAGCTTGATTGAAAGGTAGCTGAACTACAGTAGCAACTACAAATTATTCTTAATGTGTGCATTTCCTTTAATGGACTAATGCATTAAATCGTAGTATATGTGAGGTGTATGCAAACGTCAGCTGAATGGTTCAAATATGAAGAAAATATAAATCCTGCCTAGTTTGGTGTTATTTTTAGATGTGTAGTTGTTTATGATACTGTTGTGCATGAACATGTTCGAAGTGTTGAATAAAGTTATCACAAAACAACACGATTTAAATATTTTAAATTTGTTAGCATGTTTTATTTTTTGTGCACATAAAGGTGAGGGTGTAGATCACTACTTTCATCACAATACAATATTCCACCATGTTGCTCTTTCCAACCCCAACTTGAGGCAGATGGCTGTCTAACATGAGTCTGGTTCTGCTCAAGGTTTCTGCCTGTGAAAAGGAACTTACTTGCTGCTGTAACTAGCTAAATACTGCAAAGGGCTCTACTCATGGTGGATTTAGATGAGATAAGACTGAGTCTTACCCTGTCTTGATGTTGGGTCTTTGTTAATGATATAACAGAGTATGGTCTAGACCAGTAGTTCTCAAAGTGGGGTCCTGGGACCCCTGGGGGTCCGTGTACCATAGCAGTAGTCCGTGAAATAATTAAAATACATTTCTAATAAATTATAAAATTGTGCTGTGTCATTACAAAACAGCATATATACCATTGTTAGGATATCATTTAGTGGCTCAAAGGGATATGCTAGTCTTGCCACTGTTCATTTTCTGAAAGCTTTTAAGATTGATTACTTGAAAAGTATAAATGCTGTCATGTTGAGTCCACAAGGAATTAAATGACCCTCTGTTTTAAAGTATACAAGTGGTATTATCATGATTCAAATAAAAGTGTTCTCTGTTTATCACTATGGAACAGGTCTGAAGTATTTAGATTGATAAGTTTTACAATACAAATAGTTCCAAGGGTATCTAAGAGTGCAAATGGTAGTAAGCATGTGCTTAATCTATGTTACAATTATGAGGGGGTCCTTGGAAAATGTTCTCACCTGTAAGGGGTCCCTGGCTCCAAAAAGTTTGAGAACCCCTGGTCTAGACCTGCTATGTTTGTAAAAGCCTTTTGCAATAACGTTTGTTGTGATTTGTCGCTATTCAAATAAAGATTGATTTCAAAATAAAAGCGTATCTTAAAGTTGACGATGTAGATCAATGTTAAGACTTACTATCAATTTGATTGGAACCTTGTCCAACCAATTGATTGATCGATCCAGATGGATGGATTGCTACACCCCTATAGAGTACCAACTTTAGCACGTATCAGCACACATGTACATGCACATTCAAACTTATACACAGACCATATTTATATCCACACTCGGGGGCAGTAGCAGGAGGAACAATTTCCACTTTGCAGCCAGCCTCTCCTCCTCTTTCATCTTGAAGAGATGGAACACATGTGCCTTTGCTTTGTGGATGTCAGTAGCCCATACAGGAAGCCCACTGTGTTTTGTTGACATGTCACTTGCACCCTCTCCCCTCTTAGTGAGGTGAAACCCACTTTCTGTAAATGATAGACCTCTTTGTCTGCCATCAATAGGGCTCCTTTACTCTCCACCATTCTTCAGTGGGTCTTGGCAGCTGTCATGCAAAAGCAGTGAATATCATTAGAAATTAATTCATCCAATCTATATAGTAATTACATTTTTTTTTCTTGAACTCACTTTCTGCTGACCCCCTCCACACCCCGTCGTAATTATTGCTCCTAGCAACAACATATAGCTCCCCCGGAAAACAAATAAACAGCAGACGCCTCAAATCATTTGTAAAGTGAGCAGGGATGCTTAATGGAAACATCATTAAAATCATACATTTATTATGCAGACGCTGATGGAGTTAGTTATGTCTGTCCAAACGTCTGCATTACAAACACCTCACTTGATTAACTGTCAAATTTGATTACAGATGGATTATATATTTAACAGCTGTAGGTAGACCACATCCCAGTGCTTTCCTTTTATGTTTTCTGGTCAGTCATTAGCATACAATTTGCAGGAATATATACAGCTTTTCTGTGTGTGCATCTGTGTGTGACTATGGATAGAGGGAGATGACTAGAATTTTATCTGATGGTTTATTCAAGACAGTATCCTGGTTTATAATGATAAAGACTGTACGAATGCAGCACTCTCTTATACATTGTAAGGAGCACCCACAAATTCCTCTCATGGAGAAGTTTTATATAGCTGTTTAACCCTCCTGTTATGTTGCGGATCAAATTGACCCTTTTTAAAGTCTATTTTAGCCAATATATGCCTTCCAAACCAGCTAAATGTAGCAAAAAAAATCTGGGCAGATTTTGGGCAAAAAATCTTGATTTAAATGGTTAGTAATGGAGTTAAGGATTGGATTAAAAAAATATATTCATTGGGAATTTTTTGGGTTTTGACACTTTTGGATAATTGAATGTGCCCTGGGTCAAATTGACCCAGGAACATTATTGCTGTTCCAGAGAAACGAACATAACAGGAGGGTTAAAGGAACAACTTCTTAGCTCGAGAACATGACCATTGTACGACAGAGGTGTGGTCTGCTTTATGTATTTAGTTGCTTGTGGATGGTACCGTCCCTAAAAGTCTATATAGAGCATAGATAATGTTAAATATCGAATAGTATGAGTTTTCAAAGTTAAGTTTAATTGCTGTATGAACTAAAACCACTTTTTTTTTAAAGATTAAACGATGAAAATGTGTTAAAAATGCTAAGACTATGTTGAAAATCTTAAAGAAATACAACTGAAGAGCTACAACAACCAAAAATAGTGACAAAATGAATTTATTGACCCCTGATTTAACATTTTAAAGCCTCATTTGATGTCATTTAAAAGAGAAAAAAAATCCGAGCTCCAGCAGATATGAACATGTAATGTGCTAGCTCACACCTTCTAAAACGGGGAGGTAATACGCATCTCTTTTTGATGTCTTGTCCTTTAACTTATTTAGTATGGCATTTTAAATGCAGTTCAGATTAAAACACTCCCCTGTTCTGATGCTCAAGCTCTGCAATGTGAAGCTCCTAATCTCTGGTTCCCAACCGCAGAAAATCCTATTAAGATCACCTTCAGTTTAACACGCGCATTGTTACGAAATGCAAAATATGCAGCTTCACCGGTGCACTTTTAATTGAGGGTAAAGTGCCCCCGGTAGATAGATACTGCACTGTATGCAAAAACCATTTGAGTAATTTTGAGAATGTCTGTCAAGCAGAGCCCCCAAACCACGGCTTCTCTCTTGGGGGCTCCCTCAGGGCTGAACCACGGGTGGGGGGCACAGGGGTTTTGTGGGGTATCTCACAAGAGGTGTCGGCTTGGGAGGATTTGACTGATTAGGTAATATTCCTGCATGTTCCTCGTGTAAGCAACATTCTGAGAACTCATTTCCCGGCGCCTATCACCCTGTAATTCTTGTCCTCGCCGTCACTCTTGTACAGAACCCCTTCGTCTCTTAACATGGCGACTCGGTGCTTAAAGAGCCGCCTGTGACAACAACCTTGATGGCAGTGGCAGGCGTCAGCTTTCTATCGCAAAGCCACTTACCCGAGAGGGCGCCCCCCTGGTGGACACGGTGACGCTTAAATTGCCCTCACGTCCGCCACAGCAACCACACGGCGACATGGGAGAAGAGTGTCTAGGCTGAGGTTCTCTACCATTCATCATCATAACCTCCTGTCCCGTAGAAATGACCTCGTAAATGCATCTGACTTATGGACTAATGAGAGGTTGCTAACCTGTTGTTACTGACTGCAGTGTCAGTTTGCAGGAGTTAAAGAAGAAAAGAAAAAAAGAGTCAAAGGTGACGAGTGATTATTCCATTTTGAAAAAAACAAAACCCTTTTGATGTTTAAAATATGAAACAAAACTGACCAAAAATTGTTCAATGCAACCAAACGACACTTTAAACAAGTTCAGAGCCCCTAAACGGTATTTTGAAAACAAAAATGACAACTTTGAGGACATAAAAGAGCTGATCTGTTCACTTGAAAGCCTCTCGAGACATCTGACAGCCTTTTGATGTACTGGAGCTTCCTCGTAAAGCATTCTCGACTCGTCAGATAAATATGGATTGAAAGATTAAACACGGCCCCCTTCATTTGAAATCCTCCCATTGCACTTTGCTTTGCTGCATTATTAAAACACAATTACATGCCACATCTTATATTCACCGCTAAATAAAGCTCTTCACACCTTTCAGCACCTGCAACCCTGTCGATGAGTTCTGTGACTGTGTATGTATAAATCTGTCTGATTTATACAACAGTAATTGAACAGTAATCATATTAGTAGATTAGCTTTTGTACCGTATGAAAACTCTCTCAGATCTATTACGTGAAGCACTTGGCTGTAGACATGGATATTATGGGGGTTGGGAGGTAGTTAAGCTTTCTTTAAAGCATAACATCCTTTTTTCAAGAATAGATTAGCGCTTTATTTCTAAGATTTGTGATTTCAAGACACTCCATTTCTAGACCCTTCTTTCAAATAAGCATGTGTTGATATAAACAGGACGGTGGTCAGCCATCTGTTTTAAAGATAAACGTGTGATCAAAGGGCATAACAAAACGTGTAAGGGCCTTTTTCTCCCCCCCTCCTCCTCCTCCTCCCTCTCTTCTTCTTCTTCTTCTTCATCTTCTTCTTCTTTTTTTTCTCTTGAAGGAGAGTTTAAAGAATGTGGAGCGGTTTCCAGGGGATACAAATGAAAAGCTTTCGGAAATGTGGGGAGGAATTGAGCTGAAGGGGCAGCTTCTGAGAGGAATTCCCCCCGTAGCTTTTTTGGAGCCGTGTGAAGAATCACCGGGGTTCTTCTTATCACACAAAGGAAGGGAGAGATGTGCTAATATTCAGTTATGGCGCTCTGCAGTCCTTCTTTAATGAATTTTGTTTATTAATAAAAGAGACAGGAACACACTGGCACCCCTAGATGACCTTTGACCCCAACTGTGTCCTTAAAGAGTCACTGTTGTTGTTACTGGTTATTACCTTTTAAAAAAGCAACGCAGACAGTGTGATCACAGATACCGTACATTTTATATGGATAAACAGAATAGACTATTTAATACTTCATAAAACATGGAACTTTAATGGATATATGCATTTATCTTTACCAACTTTATATATTACAACTCTTACAAACTACATTCATACATTTAAAACAATGTCTTGAAGGCAATATTGTACCACCGCTACAAGATAATCTGTTAGTGTACTAAATTAAAAGAAAAATTACTTTAAACTTCGTGTATTTCTTCAAGAAATTGCTAAAACTATTATAATGAACTGAATATCTTTGTACACCACAATCACATAACTTTGTTTGATGGAAAAAGCAAGTTAAAGCTCCTGTGAGGAGTTATTAACTGGCTATGAATTTAATAATAATAATTCATAGGATCTAAATAGCGCTTTTCTGAATACTGAAAGTCGCTTTACATAGAATAAAAGTAAAAATAAAACAGTTAAATAAAACAGAACAAGGATAGAGGTGGGGCGGTGGTCATGGGTTGTATGCTTTTTTGAACAGGTAGGTCTTGGTGTGGTTTTTGAATGATTGAAGAGAGTCAGCATTGCGGATGTGTGGAGGGAGAGAGTTCCAGAGAGTCGGGGCAGCAATGGCAAAGGCTCTGTCCCCCAAGGTGCGGTGCTTGGACTTGGTGATAGGGGACAGGAGATTGGCATCTGATGATCTGAGGCGGCAAGATGGGGAGTGACGTTTGAGGAGGTTGGCCAGGTATGAGGGGGCGAGGTTATTGAGGGCTTTGTAGGTGATGAGCAGGATCTTGCAGTGGATTTGGTGCTGTATGGGTTAGCCAGTGGAGGATTTTTAACAGTAATGCCTCTTTATGAACTAGAAAAGCAAACCAGACCATTAGTATTAAGACTGACAATTTCTTTATTGTAGTTTTTAATGACTGAAGCAGTGCGAGGGGGTAGGTGTCAGACCAGATAAATGACAGCACCCTGAAGAAACGGCTCTTTTAATCTTATTCCACAAGAAATATTTACTATTAGTGATTTTTTATGTATGAAAATTCAACTTATACATGTTCAGGATCAGCAAACACATAAAAAGGTACCAGTTTGTCCACAGAGGGCACCAAAGACGATACAAACGGAAATATTTGCAGGAGCTTTAAGTAAATATACATTTTTCTATAAATCATCAAAAAACAATGGGATATAGTAAGTTGTTTTTTCATTCTTTAACTGATTACTTCCTGTCGTGTGCTGGAGCTCAAGTGGGATGTTTCTCAAAGTGAAGTTCTTCTCTTCAGACGAACGACTTGAGGTGGAGAGCTGGAGAGTCTTTCGCCTCCAGTGTTTCACTTAGCCACTACAGTAGGAGTCAGTCTGCCTCTTGACCCTCTTAAACACAAAGGATTAAAGAGGGAGAGACATCTGACAGAACACACGCCAGCCACACTATGCCCTGGCTTGGATTTCTTTACATACATACGCTGAGGTGCCTGCACAAACACACACACACACACACACACACACACACACACACACACACACACACACACACACACACATATGCCGGCAGACAGAAGGTAAACTTTGTAATAAGATTCCTGCACATGTCCACAATATGGACCAAACTTACGTCTCATTCAAATCAAGGCTACAGATGCTATTTCCTCTCTTGTCTTAAACATCTCTGCATGATTTGTGGAAAAGGTGACCCCAGTACAGTCGAACTGGCGAGGCTGATGCAAAGAACCGTGATTACATAAGGCTGTCAGAGTGTTCCCTGTCACCTTGGCAACCAATCAATCTGAGGAAACATGCCGCTCCAGTTTTAAAAGCACACTTAGGAAAAACTTAGTTTTATTTTTGGCCTCACACATTCCTGGATATGCATTTAATCAAAACAGGAAATCGTCCTTAGCCTGCAAAGTTCTCATTATTGGTATGTTGATCATTCTTACCCGACTGCCCTCATTAAGTCTGACAAGTCACGCAGTGATTAAAAATTGGAATGCTGCAACAACAGTGTAAGCATTAGGATCAGTGACTGCCTTAACTCCCAGTGACAAGGAAAGCCTGGCCAACGACTCCTCTCCAGTCAGTGGGAAATCTTCAGCCTGGCTGCCTTCTGCCGATTCAAAGCGACAGCTCCCCGAACGTGTAAGAGACTGCAAGTCCAGCAGGGGCTTCTAGGGTGGGGGGATGGTTCAGCAACTAATTTATTTTTTTTTTGTTATCTGGGTTTATTCAGTAATAGCTCAAAGGTGAAAAGGCTTTCTACGAGCACAAGCTCTGCAGAAATACTGCTCTGAAGCATTGGTACCACGTAGAATGGAAACATTGTATGGATGCCTAGACCATATGTTGTTTTTGCAGTCTGCGCCATAACAAATATTCAGGTCGACAGTTGCGAAGACACCAAGCCAGCTTTTGTGTATAGTTGCTTCCTCACTGCAAGTATAAGTGAGAAAACATGGCATAGAGAGAACGGAAAGATCTGTTTGCATGATCATCGTCCAAGTTCAAGGACTTAATTAATCATATTTGAAGGCAACTTCACAAGTATGACAATGTGCTGAAGTTTTTAGTATGAAACGCATACAGAGTATAACTTCAAACAGAGCCAAAGTTTGAGAAAATAATCTATGCAGACATGAAAAGAAACCAGCACTATACAGCAGGTACATTTATGCATCAGTGCTAGTTCATTACACACGTATGACATTGTGTCACTCAAACAAAAACAGGAATAGATGGATGAAGTTTCCAGTCCGGTGTGGTCTCGCTCAGTTTGTGGGCAAAGGTGATAGATTGTTGGTAAAGAGCCAATGAATAGCAATGTCTCCACCCATATGCTTGGGATGGCAGGAAGCGACTGGGTGAAGGCACAACACGTGCCAGCCAGGCTTTGGCCTGCCACCAGACCCTGTCATCACCCTCACCTGCTGGGAGCAGAAGGCTGCTTGCAGCTATTAAAATCCATGAGCTGGAGGTCTGGACTAGAAAACAGATTGTTTGAGGAAGAAAAGGGCACTCCCATCGATATTTTCACAGAAGGAAGCGAAGCAAGGTTAGAGATTATATAGGTGATCACATTCTCAAACGTGCAACGTAAATGACTGGGTAGTTTTTTCAAAGCATACCAAAGTAACTTGAAAAATCATGATCAATCCATAATCTTTTCTCGTTGGGCCATAACTGATAGTACTTACTTGTTTCAGAGCTATTTGTAAATATTACGCATGTAACATAATTGAAGCATCATAAGAAACAAGAGCAATATTTAAAGGGGCAGTGTGTAGTAATAAATGGCATCTAGCAGGTCAGAACTGGTAGAAATGGAATCTAATATTTGTAAGTATGTTTATTCGTATATAATCACCTCCATTTAAAAATCGTGTTTTTAGTGACTTACACTGAGCCTCTAATAAATCCATAGGAACAGGTCTACTTCCACGAAGGCTGCCAACTTGCACCCTTATGTTTCTACCATCGCACAGAATGGACAAACTAGTGACTGATGTGTTTCTGTATTTAGTGGTCGCGTGAAATGCAACAGTTGGAAGACAACTCGTCTCATCACTATCACCTCTCCCTCTATCTCTTATTCTCCTCTATCCCTCTTTCCAGACCCCAACTCGGTCGAGGCAGATGGCTGTCTAACATGAGTCTGGTTCTGCTCGAGGTTTCTGCCCGTTAAAAGGACATTTTCCCTTGCCGCTGTAACTAGCTAAATACTGCGAGGTGCTATGCTCATGGTGGATTAAGGTGGGGTAAGACTGAGTCTTATCCTGTCTTGTTGGGTCTCTGTTCATAATTTGACATAGTGATCTAGAGACCTCATATGTTTGTAAAAGCGTCTTGAGATAACGTTTGTTGTGATTTGGTACTATACAACTAAAGATTGATTGGCAAAGAAAGAGGTGGTTGTGCACAAAATAATTCATACTGATAGATGTGTTTGTTTGTAAAATCCTGACAAATGGAGAATCATACTTATGCATCAGAAGAGCTTTCTGTCCTTGAAGGCCACTGTAGCCTCACCAACAGGAAACTAAAGAAAAGGTAATGTGATCATGACATTCCTTTAGAAGAAAAAAGGGCGACTAAAATTGAAATTAATTTTAAAATGGACAAACAAAAAAATGGTCTGTCAACTGATTTCATTTCATTTTTCAATTATTTATTTATTTATTGAGTTGGGACAATGCACATTAATCAACATTAATGCATTGAGCATCAATGTAAATGCACCGGACTTAGCACAGATGCTAAATTTCATCCGTAGTTCCAAGGCAGGGATTCATTTTTTTAAATCAACATTGATTGCATAATTGTGTATAGTTAACTAGCGATAGTAAATTAATTGCACATTTTTTAATCTCTTCTAAATGTACCTTTACAAGATATTTTTAAGTTGTTAATACACGCATCAAAATGGAAGTGGAAAAATATGATTGCCTTATGCAAATGTAGGTCTATTGCAACAATCCAAATCGATGACAAAAGCTGTCCGTGAAAATACTAGAACAGAATAACCTCAAAGGTACTGCAAGCTGCAAAACTGTGCTGAAAGCACAATGAGGAAGAGGTCCCTCTGCATCAGCGGTATTCTTGACTTGAGCATTGATGTACTCTGATGGTGTTTCAATTCACATCAACAGTAAACGCAAATAACTTTGATCTTGTCAGGAGAACCGTCTAGCAGGGCTTTGAAACTAAACTTCAGATTCAAAAGATCAGTTTTTTTTATCCAAAGGAGGTTTGTTTCTGCTTGCCCTCCATAAACTTACTGTCACACCCCTTTTTGATCACCCACAGGGCAGACTGACGGCCATAACCACACGAGTGTGTTAATCACACATCCAAAAAAAATGTGTGGCGTTAAAGGAATTTATTAAAGCAGGAATACACCCCTCATTTTATATGTGGTCAAATCAACTGAAAAAGACATTCAGAAAAAATAACAATCATTGTAAATTTTAAATGATGTGACGTAGAAATCAAAGTACATGGGGCAGGTGCAGCAGTTTCATTCATACTTTTCCAGGAATGTAGTTACTGCCAATGCTTTCCTCTTGCAGGAACATGTGAAGACAGTGCTCCTTCTGGGTCAATGGGTGACCTGCAATTTTGTTGATGAACTGCTCCAGGCCCAATTGTCGCTCCTCAATGAAGCCCTCCTCAAAAAGGCCCTCATCTGTACAGAATTTACAAGGCCTAACATTTTTCAGTTTATACTTACTATTGAATATAGTTGTACTTTGTAGATCATAGTAAGGTTCTGCTCACTTTCCCACCAAAAGCCAGCTTATTGTGTTGTTCTTCAAAAATCGTACAAGCCAAGTTGCGTTACAGCCTTGGCCATATTGTACTAAAAAAGACAGCTTGTTGTGATCCTAAAAAAATGTGAGTTTAAACTTGGACAGAGTACTGAGCTGCAAATGAAGTTTCTCTGCTCATACTCTGAGCAGCATTTTATTTCAGCTTGGCTTTTCTAAATGACTGAACCAAAATTGGATGCCATCCAGTGTTTAATACACCAGTCAGTCGCTGCCCTTCAAAATAAGACCTTGTTGAGTTGATACAGTGACAGACGGCCAATTAATGACTAAATAACTGCACGGGGATCAGTTAACAACAGCACTTGACTCTTACAACAGAGAGGAGGCAGAAAATGAAATATAAAGGACCTATGAGAACAGAACAGAAATAAAGACATCTCTAAACAGAACAAACACAGCAGTGAATAATGAGGAGCCCTCACACTGCACTTTCACTTAATGTATTTAATGAATAGTACTTGCTAAGCGTCGTGACTTGAAGTTCACTGCAGAGTCCCGGGAGACATTTTCGCATTCTTATTTCTCTGTGTCAACCTTTTTAATTATATGTTGGCAGGGCTTAAGATCTCATTAAATTTGAGAGTATCATTTGGATGCTTGAAAGACAGCTTAGTGTCACTCAGCGCTATGGTGATGGATATAATAAATCCTATGCTTTCTAATCCGGCGATGTTAAATTCATTTTCCAAACCTGCAAATAAATCGGCAAAGACAACCCTCTGAAATGCGTAATAGCAGATGTCACTGCATTTACAGACAAGTTGGAATACCCTTATTTCACAAGTGTCAGATAAAGACTGAGCGAGTCAGAAAAGAGAGTAAGCAGGAAACTGTCTGTCACCCTGTGCCCTCCGAAAGTAAGATACACTCACTTGTACATCGACACTGCCGACGTGTCTCGTAACATTTAGCTGGCATTTGGTTTTGCTTCTTGATATATTTCTACATTGATGCTCTTTTTCTTCACTTACTTGGTGGGTGATGATCTTCTAGTGTTGTTTGTGGCACAAAGTTACACACGTTATAGATATATCTGCTACATATAACCAATAAGGACTCTAATACATTTTTCATCATTTTTCAGCTGAAGAGAGACAGGATACAGGGGGGGAGAGTTGAGGAGAACATGCAGTAAAGGGCTTTAGCTGGGAGTTGAACCAGCGACCACTGCAACAAGAACTTTGGCCTCTGCAAATGGGGAATGTGCCTAAACTGGTAGACCAAGCAGCACCAAATTAGACTCAAGTAATCCAGATTCTCGTTGCAAAATAATATCTGAAATATGAGAATATTTGACATGTAGAAGATTTCTGTGGAGTGATGTATTTTGTAGTATGGTAAGACTTGATTTATGCTCATTTTCCTTGTACGTCTTGTTTGTTGTGGTACTGAACTAGTGCACGTATGGTGCAAAGGAGTTTGTATGTTGCTAAGATTGCAGAGGGCAGATTAAGCTAGATCCTGCTGGTGGAAATCAATGTAAAACTGATGGGAAGCCATCTGTAACATCAATCATATTATCCTAAGTAACATTGAAACCATAGACTGTATAAAATATGGACGTAGTATCCGTGACGTCACCCATCTGTTCCTGAGCGCTGTTTTGAAGCAAATCGACGGCGGCAGCCATATTGGAAATGGGGAACTCAACCAGTCAAAGTGTGACGTAAAAGGGCGGAGTTTAAACCTCCTAGCCAACAGCTATATGTTCCTGTCCCGGAGTCAAGTCAGTCATGTCCTTATTTGGGCAAAAACTTGTAATCGTAATATCTTCTGAACCGTCGCGTTAGAAAAAAAATCACCCCCTGTACAGTGTGTGCTGATAGAGAAATTAGCTACGTAGATCCAAGACGTTTTTTTGAACCATGCTGTAAACATGTTAACTAATGCTGCAAAGATCGTCTTTTTTGAATTGGTGTCTATGTGGTTTCTGGTGTTTCTGCAGCCAGCCTCAAGCAGATTCTCGATGAACTGCATTTTGTAACACTTCTGCATGAGTTTCACAGTTTGAGACCGGAGGTTGCCGCTTCAAAGGCACTGTGATGACGTAAAACAGGTTTGTGTGCACATGCAAAAAACAGCATCACACGTCTCTGTAACGGAAACATGTGAATCTAAAAACAGTCTTTCATTGTCATACTCTACATTTACATTATCCTGTGTGTTAAAAATCACTCAGGCATGTAAAGAACCTGTAACAAAAATAGATCTCTGATTGGTTATAGACTTTAAGATTTCTTTCCTTTTTTGCCTCAGCTTCATGATAAAAATAAAAACACTCAGACAGCTGAATAGCTTCAGATGCCTCTTTGTGCCTGATTGCTGCTTGATCGACCTTACACCGATGCTCCTCAGTCTTTGCTTCTTTTCCAGAACATTAATAAACTGCACCACTGTCTGCCAGTACTGTTGACTGGCCATTAAGGCCTTACACATTTGTTTAATTGAATGAAAGAAGTAGAGAGAGAGAGAAAGAGAGAGAGAGTGCCCGAAGAGCTCAAAGCAATTAAAAAAATCAAACCTGATTTCCAACATCTGTCCAGTCACATTTGAGCGTTTCCGGGTTTCTTAATCAGCGGATGGAATAAGATTAAGGGATTGTACTCATTGAGCCAAGCTCAGTGTTCACTTTGAAATGAACAGAGACTCAACAGGTAATTACTCCACCTGGTATTGACACTAGACATTGATTTTCCATTTGCCAGACTGGGGTAAGATACCAGAGTTTTCTTTAATTTTATGTTTGAGAACATTGATCTGGTAGAATATATTGGCAAACTAAATAAAGGTTCCTTTTCTGCGGTTGGTATCAATACCCCAAATGAATATTTATAAAAGACTCGTTAAAAATTCAACATTTTCCCACATATGGATTTTATGATCCTACTGCAGGTCTAAAGGTAGCAAGAGGGGGTAGAGTGATTACATAATGACTTTGACATGCTAATCAAATGGGTTGTAATTACAGTAGTTATACATTTACCTCTTGATGAGTTCAATTCACACAAACTACATAAACTGGAGGCTTTGTAAATATTAATATGTGTGTATTTCTTGTGTATCAGGTATATTACTTCTAGGTCAAGGTCCAGGAAGTGTTCCATATCTCAGGATACCAATAATCAAACAGTACATCAACAGGGGCTTAAATAGGTAAATAGATTAAGAGATAGATATTTTAATGATCCAGCACCACCACTACCAACAACAACACTTACATTTATCAATAGATTAAAAATAATTTTTGGGGGTCTTTTCATGCCTTGTTGATAGGATAGAACAGTGAAAAGAGTAGGAAACTTAGGAAAAGATCGGGATATGACGGCAGCAGATGCAGCAAAGGGTAGGTGGTCAGACTCAACCATCCTTCGAGGACTATATATAAAGTCTGTTCAAGGGGCGTGTGATTTGAGTGCTCAGCTACAATGGCACCCCAACAGATTTTAATGTAAACCCATACAGAAATGTAAAGTAAAGCAGTAGAAACACTTAAGTTATAAAGTTAAGTTATATACGTTTTATTTTTGGGCTTTTTTGCCTTTATTGATAGGACAGCTGTAGATAGAAAGGAAATGTGGGGAGTAGAGTGGGGAAAGAAATGCAGCAAATGGTCGCAGCAGGGAATTGAACCAGCAACCTCTGCAACGAGGACTATAGCTCTGTATGTGGGGCACTTAGACCATTAGGCCACCAGCGCCCCGTCGAAACGTTCTTTAAGAGACCTGTAGGCTAAGTGGTGGTTCTATGGAGGCAGTGCTGGGAGATAATTCAATAGCGATAATTATCGTGATATAATTTTTGTCGATATAAATATAAAAAATGTTCAATTTAAATTCAATATGAATAAACATGTAATTACACCCCCCAGCCACTTGAAATGGAGGGGGCGCTAATGAGCCTTAAACGTTAGTTGCCACCTAACATTAGACAGAAGAAGACTGCATTGAACAGCCAATCATGTCGAGGGATGAGAGGGAGGCGGGGCTTAAAGAAGTTAGAGGCAGAATGTAAACACAACTGAGACGAGCGACAGCGAGGCTGAAGAAGACTCAATACTTACCTGATCAAAGCAGAGTTGTTAGTTTAACACTGTGCTGACTCTGCTTTAACTATTAACTTAATATTAACTAAATGCACTTAATTAAATATACTTACAGGATGTGGGTAAAGGAAGAGCACGGAGACAACATCTGCTCTGCATTTCAAACACGTTATAGTCCACCGCGACCGTAGGACAACAGAACACCGAACGACCGTGATGCATTCACTGTACTGTGGGAAACATTACTCTGCCTGTAACCTTTAGTAATCTTAAAGGGGAGAGCCTAACTCAAAACAATACTCTACTAAACTGATACACAGTACACCATTTTATATATATTTGTTGTAAATTTGAATCAAATTATGGAAATAACCTCAATCTGAGAAAAATAAGAATTAGAAACTAAAACTTCTCAAAGATCTAGTTTTACACAAAATACCTGCCTCCTGTTAGCACCATCAGAAATGATGGATTCAAGAAGTTTATCAGAAAACTAAATCCAGATACAAACTAACAAACTGTATGGTTTCTTCAACTTTCACTCAGGATCAAAAATCTGCATTTAAATTTAAATGAAATATTAATTTGATATTTATTGTGATAATTATCGATTTCAACTGATACAAAATATTTTATTGTGATAACACCATTTTCAATATATCACCCAGCACTATATGGAGGTAGTACAAATTTAAACATAGTAATTAGGCTGTACAATGGAGTCTGTACAAATGTGAAGGTGCAAATAGCATTTGTACCAACAAAGCAAGTTTTACAGTGGAAATACTTCTTAGTCCTACAGTTTTTGCAGCTACAATCATTTTACGAAAATTTGTATACTTGTTCACATACACCAAATTTCGGATGAAAATTTAATCAAAGAACCAAGGACATTACTCTTTGATCAATAAAATAATAAAAAGAAAAACCTTAGGGTAACTGATTCTTTGATGTTTACATTAACTGTCTTTGATCTTGTCTTAGATTTATCATGACTTTCACCGAATTCACCAAAGTAAGCTTCGAAATCATGAGTGACAACTTGTTATACGCAACTGATGCCAATGGGACACTAAATATACTTGAATTAGATTAGATTAACATTTAGTTCAGTAACAGTCGTAAGCCATACTATCTCTCTTCCCAATGAGACTTTGGTGTAGCATCCATTTCAGAGCAGATAACAATCCCCCGCTGTTTGTTTGTATTTCGGAGCAATCCTATATACCTAAGAGAGCGTTTCCTTCCAAACCCTAAAATTAGATCAAAACAATATAAAACACACAATCCCAGAGCCAGCGGTCCAGAAACACAATAACATGTTTTCTCTCATTTCCAGCATTAATGAAGTTCATTCGTATCAGTTTAGTGTAATTCGTACAAATTGAAAGATGGGCTGTTGCATTAGCAGCAGTGAACAAGTGCAATGACAACTTCATTACCATAAGTAGAACTGTGCATCATAAAAATCATATTAAAAATTGCTCCCTAAATTGCCATATTAGTTTCTTTATGGGGTAATTTCACCACTACATGCTGTAATAGAATATTTCCTTTACCCTCCAGTGCATATTAAACTCACTTATCTTCCCCTATAAAGTCTGGGTGTCGTGAATTTAATGGTGAAATAAGGAAAGTTGCCTCTTTTCTTCCCTGCTACATTTATTTACAACACAAAATCGACAATAGCAAATGCTTTAGAGACATGAAAAGCCATTTAAGGGATTGTAACCAGATAGTATTTCATTTCTTATTTGAAAAATCAATGCTTGTGAATAAAGTAAAAGGCAGAAATGGTGGATACAGGATGAAAATGGGTTTAGCATTCAGCATTGAGGCTTAAAGGATAGGTCAGGCTTGGATGGATGAGGCACGGAGCCAAAGAACGCCAATACTTGAGTGATAAATGATTCGCTCTGATTAGAAATATTGCTATTTTTCAGCATTGTCAGTGGAATAAAGGCATCAGCACAATGGACTAGTTACTGCCTTTTTCATAATTGAGACTAGACCTTGTAGCTGTGCCCCACAGCTTATCATTAATCAAGCTGAATGAAGCAGAGGCGGCCTGACAGCTCTGGACAGCGCCAGATAGGGAAGGAGGTTTTTTCAGGTAGCTGGGCAAACCTGAAAGCCATTTATCCAGCACTCAGGCATTTAACTATTTCTGGAAGTGCAAAATCTAATCCTATATACTACCTTTATAGTTGTTCACGGATCAGATCATTTCAGTCATGTTTGTATGCTATGGTTAACACATGTATGCCATTCTGTTACAGTTTTATTTCTCAATCTTCAGGGTTCTTTGTTGTGTTGGTTGTTGAGAGCTGCTATTGTTGTTACTTTATTATCAAGAATGGCCACAAAATGTCACCACGATTTTCTAGAACCCAAATTTAGATGGCTTCAAGTTCTGATTTGTCAAACCAACATCACAGTACCCAATGATTTTTCATGTACAAAAGGACAAAAAGTGACTAATGCAAAATATGTTACAACCAAGAAATGAACGAGTGACATTTTGATCAATATTATACCAAAATTATATCAACTTTTCTTGCGGCAAACAAGTTTGTATTGTAGGCTACCACTTGGTTCCATGTGCTGTGGAAATCTTGCTGCTACCAGCTTTAGACAGCTAAGCCTCCTTAAACATGTATAATTCGTGTAGAGCTGCATGACTAATCAATTAATTGATTAGTTAATTGAAACTTAATTAGTCATCAACTATGAGGCAATTACATCGTTCATGTCACTTAAAAGCAGATATTCAAATCATATCGAGTTCCAGCTTCTTAGCTGTGAGGACTTACTGCTTTTGTTTTGCCATTTAAAGCATTACATGAAGAGGTTTTTAGTTGTGGAATTGGGGGTTAGACACAATGCTAGCTTTGAAGACATCCTATTGGCGAGTTGAGATTAATCAATTAATTGTGAAAGGAATGGAAAGTTTCCTAGAGATTGACAAAAAAAACCCACATTTTAAATGAAAAATTACAAACATTTTGGGCATCAGCTTAACTCATCTTTGTTTTTTTGCTCCATGTCACCCCTGCTCTCTTCACCCCAAAATGTCCTGGCTCATGGCCAAAAGAAAAAAAGGTGAAGATTTTAGTTAAACGTTGAAGCTTCAGCTTAATAGAGACCCCGTAATTCTTCTAGTCCAGAATGACAGGCGATCCTAAGTGGTTTGTCACTAAAAAATCAATAGTCTGGCAGAGAGGCAAAGCCCATTATTGTCTAGAAAGATGTTCATTAATTCTATCATTTAATTGGATTTAGGCAGGTGCACAATGAACACCTCAGCCAGGGTGGTCAATGGTGGGAGCGGCCCGAGCGTCACTCCTCTCTTTTTCTATTAGGAACCAGCATGTCCCCTGTCTCCCGGAATCGCTGTGCTCTTTATTGATTAATGACCCTAATTTATTACAGAGAAGAGGGCTGTGAGTTGTGCTAAATGTACTATTAATCAACTTTCAGCATCAAAGTTATGAGGATCTGCGTTGAAAATGCCACGAGGAACGCAGGAGACCAAGTGGCGGTTTTCCCTCGGCTCCTGTAGCTCCGAGTCCAAGGTGCTGATTTTAGCAGGAGTTAAGAGTCTTTCATTGCTCTAATACCTTCCTGTCGCGTATGACAGATGTCTTTGTGAGGAACTGAACATAATTCCTTTTGATGGAGTGACCGCCATATTCGTGCCACCGTTCACAGTCAAGCCAACGAGAATAATGAAACACCCATCCACACCCTTGAAGACCATCTATTCATTTCAGAATAAGAGCGTGGAAATGCCTGCAGCTCCGAATACATCACAGATAAATCAACAATATTATATTAAGCTGGAAACAGATGAGGGGTTAAAGAACTGGAGGCAAGGCTACAATGAATTTCAACTCTCACAAGTCTCTACAAGGCTATTATTTCCCATTGAGTGGAGACATTTATGACACTTTAAATCCAGCTTTGTGAAAACTACAATTGATCATAATTTCTGAATACATTGCCTAACATCCTAAAGCTACTAGTTACTCCAAATGCATTTGAACCCTTCAAAAGTACTCCAGTCACCTATTCTGCAGCCAGGGTATGATTTATTAAAATAGTATCAAAAGGATTTTCAAATTAACCTCTTAAGCAGGCTGAAAGCATCATGAAGTACCACTTAAATTGTCATAATCTGTAAGGGTTAGAACTCACTATATTTTCATTTTATTAAGACCTTAAGTTGTGAACTAACAGACTTTTTTACTTTCTCTACTACATTCAATAAAAAAATCTACTTTGAATATCATTGCCTGTACAAACCTGTGGTCTTTTAGTACTTCTTTTACAGCTTTGTTTTGTCGGGGCCTGGTTACATTTTCTTGGCAAAATCCCGTTAGATTTTTGGAACTCACAATTCACAAGAGTGTAAAATCAGTTATCATCCTCAGTTGCTTCAAGACTTCTTCACTGCGATAAAAAAAAATCATTGGAATGTCCCAAAATGTTGAAATCAAATACTTAAATCAAGAAACTGATATTTACGATGTTGGACTTCAGGACTGGTGACGTGTTTTAAAGCTGTTGTGGAAACCAACTGCTCTGATTTTTTTTAAGCTTTGGAGAGATAATCATTTTGTGTTTTATGTGCAGTATGGGAGCTCTCAATTTCATGTGTTATGAGTTTTTTGTAGTCCTTAGCATTTTATGTGAAGCAATTTTGCAAGATGCTGAAATGCGTCACTTTGCAAGAGCTGTCCAAAGAGATGAAACACAAATGTATCTGAGTAAAAGTCAAACAATATTCATCATTAATTGAAAAAACAGAAATCAGAAGTATTGAATATGAGCTGATTTACTTTAAATTAATCTACTTTTAGTGAAAAAACTGACACACCTTGTAACTCTGGGGGAATTCAAGTCAATGAGAAAGACAGGAACAAGCTCCATTGGATCTTGTGATTGCACTGTGTAACCATGTGAAACTGTGTGTTGTTTTTGTGTGGTTGTTGTGTGTTGTAACCTCTTTTGTGCTGCCGTCTTGGCCACGTTACTCTTGAAAAATAGGTTTTAAATCTCAATGAGTCTCTTACCTGGTTAAAGAAAGAAAGAAAGAAAATTAATTAAGAAAAGAATTGTTGGATAATTGAAACTAAGAGTAGTCATTAGCTGCAGCCCTAAATTGAAAGAAAATATCACATATCAATACTGACAGACTGCAGCTTGCTCCTATAATCACTTCTGTCTCCAGAGGCGAAAGCTTAAGGTTAAAGGTAATTGTAAACATGCTGTTATCTAGCTAAGATCAGGATGTATACTCCCTTAGGGTGAGCCCCAGTGTCACACACTGAAACAAGGTCAGAGGAAGCGTGGTAGCTGTCAGGAATCACTGGGGAAATGTAAACTGTACTCCAAAATGGCTTCTCGGTACAACATGACAGGAAACAAGCTGATCTCTGCTGATGTCTCCTTCAAATGATGCAGAATTATTCGATTTTTTTTTTCTCATAAGGATGATAACCTTCAAGCTCATTTTTAATTTCCCGTGCAATGCTTGGCAGGTGCACCCGACTCCTGCAGCATGCATGGCTGAGCTGCGAAAAAAAGCAACGTCCCATGATGATAAGGGACAATCCACTGGTTTGTCAAAACCTGGCAGAATCTCTCCCTGGCTCTGGCAATAGCACCTTGTTAGATTGAGGTGCTCAATCAGGGGAGTGCTGGAGTGCCCGGCCAGGTTGAGAGTGGTGATTACCGGGGCACGGCTGTCCAAAGCTGCTGAAATGCTCCACCTCTCCACAGGAGGCCCTCTGACATTCAAGCCTGCATTTTCTGAATCAGTCTTGAGTGATTAGGGCAGCGACAGGCAAAAGGACAGATCAAACAATTATTCCTCCTCGCCCTCCTCTCTGTCCTTTTGACATGTGGCAGAGCAGGAAGAGTGCAGCTCAGGATTTTTGATGCCATTTTTAATCAGCGCTAATAGAAAAAGAATATGCAGGCCAGGTTTTTATTTTCTTTAAGAAGCAGTTTTCAGATGAATTTACAAAGACAGATACTACAAACACAAATATTTTAATGGAAAAATCAAGTTTTATTTCACTACTGAGAAATAGAATACAATATTGACTTTTGTATCATTTTACATAAAAATAAATAAATTAGATGTTATTTAAAGACACATCCCAAGGAGATCTTTTATTGTGAAAGGCCAGCTTTTTTTTTAAACAGATTGGATATTTACATCTGTTTTTCTTTTTCTTTTTTAAGTTATATTTTTATTCCATAGGACAGCTGAAGAGAGACAGGAAATGTGGGGAGTAGAGAGTGGGGGAAGACGTGCAGGAAATGATCGACCGGTCGGGAATCAAACCGGCGACCCCTGCGACGAGGACTGTAGCCTCTGTATGTGGGGCGCTTAGACCGCTAGGCCACCAGCACCCCTCCATCATTTTTTTTTTATTAAAGTATTTTTTAAAGGACAAACCCCTGTTATGTAAAATGTCAATTTTAAGTTAATTAAAGCTCCAGTGAGGAACTTTTGATTTGCATCAATTTGGCGCCCCCTGTGGACAAAGTGTTCCCACTCATCTCTTTGCTAATTAGTGTTTCTTTAATCTCACAAAATCTCATCCAACATTCTTTTCACAGTTCAATCTGTCACTCATCAAGAATATTTGCTGTGAAAAATGTTAAGCTGTTTCTGCAGTGTGCTTTTACTCTCCTTGTTTTACACCTACCCCCTGTCAGTGTTGTCAGTCATTGAAAAACAACTACATAGAAATGAAAAATCTTTATGCTGATTGTCTTGTTTGCTTTTGTTGCTCATAAAGAGGCACCAATATTAAATTAACCCTGTTTCATAACTAGCTTAAGAGCTCCTCACAGGAGCTTTAATGACCAAACATGGAGGCCAACAAAATCTGTGTTTTACTTTGTAGGTCTCTGAGCTGTAAGTAAAACTGTTATGCAAAAGCAATAATCCCTTTGTTTGAGGGCTAAGACAGCTCATTTCAAAGGCTGAGTGTTAAAACAAGGAACGCATGACACTTGTGCTGTACTTATGCCTGTTTTTATAACCTGCAGCTCCAACAAGAACAGACCAAAATGACTGAACAGATCAACAAAAACTCATATCCCTCAGCATTTTGAATAATATTTACATAATATTGCACTGCACTGTTGCCTCTTCTCTTGTTTGCTGCTGTGCCCGCTGAGCTGCGAGGACGTACAGCAGTAAAAAAAAATTAGTCAGCATGAGCAGAAGAAAGGGAGTATAGTTTGTGTCGGAGCACAAGAGGGCAGTGTAAAATCCCTTCATCTGACTAAACTCGCCTCCCACCTGAAACAACAGCCATAAAACCTGTTGTGGGCTGCCGAGCTGCAGTGGTGGTGGTGGTGCTTTCATGAAGCACAGGCCTTAGATCTGATTACACACTGACCCAGAGCCTGCTGTCAGAGACACAGGGGTGATGGTCTGGTTGGTGGCTGTTCAGCAGGGACTCCACTTTGGACTTTCTATTTGCATGGATGTGTTTACAGACATGACGAGTCGCCTTTACAATGTTTACCTCATACATCAAGAATGGCATTGAGGGGGATATTGGTAATGATTCTAATATCTAACAATGACTTAAACATGGTAAAAAATTTAATTTACGGTTTTAAACTAGCGGCAAACATTCTGGTGAGCAAATCAACAGAGGAAGCTATAAGCTGTATACGTTTAATGCAGCAGATGAACCATAAATGACGCTGTAAAATGTGAAAAAGATCATCTTTTTAAGCAAAAACACTCAAAGTCATACAGAAATTTGATCTGCAGAATGTGCAGAAATAAACATCCAGAAGATATCTTTTCAAATTTGAGGAACATTGTGCGCTTGTGTGTGATATTGTAGCTCTATCCTGAACGTAGCCTTGAAAAGTGTCCCTGCGCTTCAAAGCCTGAGGGATTATGTTTTCTTTTTTTTTCTTACCCCACAATTAATACGACTGAAGAGAGGGCCACAACACCTGAAACTGGACAGAGCTGCCAGTATCCTGCTGCGGCCAGAGAGCACCCCACACTACCCACAATGCACCACAGGCCGACTCCATCAAAGGACACAATACCATGTTAACCCCATGTCTTCATTGAATAGGCTTAACTCTCTCTTTCCTCTTCTTCTCTCTCTCTCCCTCCCTCTCTCTCTTTTTCTTTTGCTTACATGAATTCAGGAGTCTGGTTTGAAGACTAGAAAAATAAATAAATTGGGCACACATGTACTTTTTCTAAATCAAAACGGGAGAGCTTCACATTCCTGTTGCTGCTTTAAATATATCTCAGGGAAATTCTTAGCATGTTTCTTGGCCTTTAACCCTTCTGGGTCATTTTCATTTCCCACCATGTGGCAAATGAAGAGTCTTTTGAAGACTGATCTGCTGCATTTTTGGGTTGTAAAGCCTAAATGTGCTTCCAAACCAGACAAGAAACACGTTTTCTTACTATTATGTGGCATAAAATGACATATTTGTGCATTTTTTAACCTTTTTTTTTCCATATTCTAAGGACATTTGTTCCTGGAAATACCTGGAGGAATTCATTCACAAGTCCCCCCAAAAACTAAATCTTCCCTATTTCATGGGATCCTGCAAGCAGAATATTTCCCAATTTGACATTTTCTCCTCTAGTTATCTCATGCCAGAATACAGGTGAAAGGTTACATTGCTTTCAGAGAGAATGCTGATTTGAAATTGCCAGCAGTTGTTTTGGAGAAATCCCTGGTTGCTTTGAAGTCTGCACCCTGCTGAGTGTCCTAACTTTGACACAGAGAGCCATGGCTTTGGCTATTTATACATCTTGTGGGAGAATAGGTTTCCCCCACGTAACGCTGACTATTTTCCCCCCTTTTTTTTCTCCTCAGAGGCTTTCCCTCCGATTCAGTAAGAGCATTCGCTGTAGGTTAGTTTAGTTAGTTATGATAAAAAGACACGAAACACCCTCATGTCTTGGTTTTGTTTTCTTATTTTCCCTGTTGTTGAGGATTGTATTTGTGTCCTCGCCAACTTCAATACAGCAAAAGTCGCAGTCAGAGAGTCCAAACCAATGCATCTCTTACAATTCTCACACTCTATTGATTCTCCCTCTGAAATTTATGTTGCTTTTCAGTGGGGACCCCCTGCTGCGGCCCTCACTGCCTCCCCCACAGGAGGGTCACGGTGACACAAGAGTGCCGGGCCAGATGCCGAGTGATCCCCTCCGATGCACCTCCACATCCAAAACAGCCACATCCATCGCTCGCTATAGGGACAATCAAGCCCTCTGCCTCATTGAAATACCACACACCAAAACCTGAATCACCAGCATCGCCCGCTCTCCTCTTGCTCGCAGTTTTATTCCATCAAGTGTAAATCTCCAGGGCAAAATGCTCAGAGAGAGGGAAAAAAAAGAAGGGAGAAGACGATGAAAACAGAAAGAAAGGAGAAAAAACACACAAGTGGAGAACAAAACAACCCAGCTGGTGCACCTTTGCCACTGGAAGCCAGTGAAGTCACCCTGTGTTTTTGTGAGGGTGCGTGTGAACAAAACGCTCTTTGAAGTCGGGTTACTGCACTGTACTGTGGCATCACTACGGCCACTACTAAGCCCCTGCAAAAATGTGCGGCCCGATTATAGAAAATGCTATAGAATCTAGTCATAAATCAACTAAATTTTCATGCAAATGCCCTCCTCCGTGGGGGCATTTATGTAGTGTGTGTATAGCAGCATCAATGGCGCATAAAAGGCGCATTTTGGCTCTTAAAAAGAGAAATCATTGAGACATCACAGCCTCCAAACGCACACAGAAGCTTCAAGGTCAGACACTGCGAAATAATAAAACACTGACACACACACAAACACACAATCAGGAGGTAGAACAAGACCGGAGAGTCGTTAAGGCTTTTATCTTGTAGGTTGAAGGAGAAAGATCCACCCGACATCCCAGAGGGGACTGATCAATCACGGCCTGACTGGTTCAAACTGTTTGTGCTGGATTCCACATCTATCACCATCCGATGGAGCTCTGTGTCCGACTACAGCACCGCAGAAAAAAAAGAGAAAGCACTTTCAATTAGGGCATGGCGAAATAGATTCACACAACTTGATTTATAGTGCAAGACTAATTACACAAGCCTTTTTTCAGGCTAATGCAGGCGGAGCTGAGACTTGGTCTCTTACTTAAGGAGGTTATTGTCTTATGTTAAACGGCAGACAGTGACATAGACGAGGGCTGCAACTTTTCATGTCCTTTAGAAAAGCTCTTGATGCTGACATGAGGGATAACAACGGGCTGAGCTGCTTTGATGTCTTAAACGTAAAAGAAACACTGTTTTCTCCTGGGAGTTTCGTGAAATTTGAATCTAATTTTATACCTTGTTGAAAGCTTCATAAATGTAAGAATTAAATCCTGTTCCTGAGCTTCTCTTTAAAAAAATGGATCCGAAGCAAAAGAAAACGCTTCTCTCCCTTGATAATATCTACGCCAGATAAATCGTATTCTATTCCTCATGGAGCATTTCAACATTTAAGGGTTGAATTTCACTGCTTGGCTGTTTTTATCAAAATGAGAAAGACACGTTATACCCTGCAAACATCAACAAACCAGCACCAAACACTTTCCCTTTCAATGACAGCTTTCCCCCTACCATGCCTTGGTGTAGATTATGTCATTTCCTTAAATGTTGCCACTAGCCAATACCTCAGGGGAACAGATAGGAAGGCTTAACAATAGGTACAAGCTACAGGCAAAGCGCTGGGGCACGCTGCACCTCATGAATATCATTAGCCGTGAGCTGAATTTGTATTACTTTGGGATTACATCTAACCCTGTAATGCAACCTGATTGTGATTGCAAACTGAAAATATGTAATAACATAATCATATGTAAAGCAAATGTAAAAATACAAATCATGTTGTGGCATTAAAACCATCCCAGTTGGCTGGTTTGTGGAAATAGGGCATGGAGTCTGTAGTTTTTTTTTACCATCACGGGGCAGCTTAATGTATATAGAGTATAATTGAGTCCAAAATACACGTGAGATGTCTTTATTGCTTCAAGGCTAACAACGTAAGATGATTTCACTCCTTTTTAGGTAACTACTTACATAAAGAAACCTCCATGCTCCTTAATTTCACAATAAAATGTACCAGATGGCTTTTACAACTTCATCTATCCATTAACTACACAATTATCCACCTGCAACATTTCCACTCTTGTATTTACTGCTCTGTAATCATCGCTGTCTTGATGGTGTGTTTAAGTCAACGTATATACTCTAAATGGAAACATCTACTAATGATGATGTTCTTGTGTATATCCTCGAGGAATTCGGTTTCGTAGCCTGTGACATCCGCTTCACCCAAAGACATTGGAAACCCCCCCAGTAGCAGAGGTGGCAGAAGCTTGGTGTCATGTTGGGAATTCAGACACATTTTTTCATCACTTGGCCTCCAGGGATTTCTCAGCCTCACTTAAGATGGTCTTCATCTCCCAGGAGGTGCTATATCGAAGATGAGAGATAGCATGTGATGGCATTTCAAACACCACTCTCCTTGGCATTTTCCTTAAGAAAATGACTTGTTGCACAGGGATTGAACCATGAAACCTTCGGGAATTAAAGTCAATCAATATCTACAAATGATCTGCATGCCATTACATCAACTACCTTTTGTGATTCCTTGACTTGTTACCACTCACACCCATTTTATAACTACCATATTTAAAAAATGGTTGCGTCTACTGTTGGTTTCTGGTCCTGCTGTCTTAATAACAGAAAAGAGCCATCAGAATAGTTCACAATGTTTATTCCCATGAACACACAAATTCATTGTTCCTTAAATCCAAAATATTGAAATAATTTGACCTTGTAGATTTTAAAACTGCACAAATTGTGTACAAAGCAAGGAAAAAATCGTCTGCCAGGAAATATCCAAAAATTGTTCTTTGAAAGAGAGGGGGGTTATAACTTAAGAGGGAAGGTACGATTAAAGATGGTGAGTGTTCGGACCACAAGGAGAAATTTTGTATTTCAATCAGTAAAACTGTGGAATAGACTCAATATGGAGCTACAGCAATGTCAGAACATAATCCAGTTCAAGAAGAGGTATAAAGAAATTATTTTCATGAGGTACAAGGAGGAAGACAAGGGTTGATAATCACGAGGGGTTTACTTTTGATTGTCGGTGCAAATATGAAGATTTGACTTGTGGGAGTGCACTAGTATAATGCCAGATAATAGTGAATAAAGGGGTAGGATTAGATACGTTTTAACTTCTTCCTACTCCTTTTACACATGTAAAGCAAAATGTTTCAGTGCTTGCTAATATTGATTTTGTTTCTTTTGTATAACTATTTCGTCATTTCTACTTGGATGCTTTTTTTGTTTTTTTTCTATTTTACTTTTACATGTTCAAAATAAAGACATCAAATCAAATACAGCCTCTTGTAGGCCTGTTTGACCTGGGCTTATTGTTTATGCATGGCACAATACTAAAATCATATCAATAAATCACTTAATCAACCAATCATTGATGGTTTAAACCAATAAAAAGGAAAAAGCACACATAAAACAGCATTAAGGAACACTTTTTAGCATTATAGGTTCAAACAATAGTAAAAAAAAAAAAAAATGCAGTGTGTCAACTTTTTAACTTGCATTTTAAGGTTCCAGACAAGGTTCAGACTATCTGGTTCTTAAGTTATAAATGTGAACGCATGCAGCAACAGTTTCCATTAGAAACCCGTTGAAAATAGTGTTGTAACATCCAGATAAATTGCTTATATTTTCACTGGAGTCTTGCAATTGCAACCCAAGTCTGAAAGAGCCCCCTAATATGTGTAATAACAAGATGATTTGGATTAAAAACTGGCTCCGACACTGACACGAGGTTCCACTCTGATTGAATGTGAGTGCGGCAGATCAACCCCCAGTTAAGGCCAACTGATCAGGACCGAGAAGGTGTCACTTCACAGCTTAGCTGGAGGCGTAAAAACGCCACACTCCTCCTTAAGCTAGATGAAAGAATGTTCCGCTTGATACGAACCCTCCTTAAACACTTTGACGGATGTGATCGACCAGCCCCACCCCACCTCCACTACAACCACCCCAAAGACGTGTCGTGACAACAGATGATCTGCTCAGGTAAGCACCATCTTGCTTTTCAAAGTGCTTTACATTGCAACTCAAAGTATAAGAGGTTGATTTCAAAGTCACTGCTAGTCTGCAGCTCGACAGATTTCCTGCCCATGTGGATCTGTGGCGAAGTCACGGATGTCTCGGAGGCACAGGTGATAATAGGGCCTTAATCACCCCGCTGGTTCTGCTTGTCCCTCTCAATGTCACATATCCGGATAAATGTGGTAAATATCAGCCCATAGATGGAATAATGCCACTTTATCTGCTTTTGTCAGACCAAGGTCCTGGTCACATGAAGTGGGTGATAGATGAAAGGTGCACATAACATTTGCAATTTTCAAAGCCATGGAGTGTATAATCACCAGGTTAATACTATTTGGATGATGCAAGTTTGAAACTCTTGGATTAAAAATAAAGCTGAAATGCATATTTTAGCATGCAAGATGCAAAGGCTTGCTAAAGAAAAGGCAGCTGCTTTGAGGCTAATTAGCATTTTCGACACAGACAGGTGATCAGAGCAGACAGGTGTAGAGATGCAGAGTTCGGTCAATGGGAATCCTGTCCTACAGTTTCTAATAAGTCATTATTTTAGAAACTTTTTCTAAGCCAAAAATCAGTAGAAGTCTTTGTCTCAATGCTATTGTTTGATGAGGAAGGGCTCTTGGCAGACACACATTGCCCCTGTCACTCCTCTTACCCTCAACCATACTGGCTGTACTTCAACCATGCCTTACCAGCACCCCTGCTGTTCAATACCATCTCATTTGTCATGTATCAAACGCACATTTCAACGTATTGCCCTCACATATGCCGTGGAAGAAGGAGTCAGCCGCAGTGATGCTCTGGCTTCTGTCCAATCCTCAGCTGAATAAACACAGGGGCCATTTGCAGGTTGGCAGACACAGAGATGTTTGTCTTTCAAGGCAATCCACCTCCCTCCTTTTACTCAAGCTGACTCCTTCTCTCAGATGACGAAAAAAGGAAATGCGTACAACTGCTCAAGCTACTAGAATTTCAGGCATCAGAGCTAGAAACATGGTTGACAGGCGTCTGCAGCATAACAGAAACTTTTTAGAGGACCAGTGTAATAATAATAATGTCAAACTTTAGAGGACATTATATCAAAGGGACCTAATCAAATAGGATGAAAGAGATGGTTTGGAATGATTAATCACTGCAATAACAAATCCGATCTGCAAACTGAGACGCAGATTAAAATAAAAAGCAAATATTGATTCTTAGGTTAATTAACCAATTACAAATGTATAAAGAATCCTGATATTTGATTAGAACCATTTCATCAAATGATATAGAAACCCCAAGCTTCCTCTTTAAATTACTTTATATGCGTTCATTGTTTTTTCATTTTGGTTTTAAGGACAAATGTAATCATTGCCTTGGTTACTCTTTTTGAAGGACAATATACTCTGTTCCTTAGACAGTGTTGAGATAGGTAGTCAGGGTTAATGCTGGGTTTAAAAATGATAGGAGTTTGAGGTTACATCTTGAGTTATCTTTTGGGGAAAATTTGACTTATTAAAGCTCCTGTGAGGAGTTTTTGTTGTTGTTTCTTTTGTGTGTTTTTTTAATGGTTGGGAGTCTAAACCCAACTGGGATTATTAGTGATATATATATCCTCTACAAAAGCACCAGCAACACAATTATTTATACATTGTGACTTTTTTAAAATGGTAACTGCTCAGTAATTGTCAGATGAGTTACAGCACACTACACAGACAGCTTTTATTGTACTATATCCACAGTAAACCAGGGTTTTTCCTGTCTCAAACAAGACTGAGGTGTTACTCTCCTTACCTCATGCACATACCAGTATGTCTGTTCAGACAAACACTTTGTACAAGCAACATATTTTATGAATTGTAATAATTGTACGATAATAGTAGGGACAATCTCTGACTAGACTATTTTAGTTGATAATGAAAAAGGGACTTGTAAGGGTCAAACGCTATTTCTTGTATTTTGGTGTATTTTTAGGCACCAGTTTGTCATGAAATTGTATTTTTAAAAGAAATCTTATTTAACTTAATAATCAATTTCTGGTATTCTGGCCGAATTTCACATTCCAGAAGATATAAAGTGTTATTATTCACGCTAGTCAGATAATGTGTTCACTTCTTCTCCAGTAAGACTCTGCAAGTTATGGACTTCAGAGCAGTGAAGGGGGCTGATTATTTATAATAATCCCTCCTAATTTAAATAAATAACAAGAGCCAACACTATTTACTATGTACGTTAAGTTACATAAGTACAGAGAGAGAGAGAGAGAGTAGATCAAACACAACTGGTCGCACATAAAATGTAAGTGTTTGCTGTATGATTTTGTTGATTGTTACTGTTCTGTAAAGCACTTTGAATTGCTCTTTGTATGAATGGTGCTTTATAAATAAACTTGCCTTGCCTTGCCTTTCCTTACTGAGCTTTACTCTCTCACCTACAGGATTATGATTTTTCACATTTACACATCTAATATGAAAAAAATTTGGTTCATGCACAAAAACAAGCATTTTAGAAGTAGTTTTCTTTCTCCTACCAAGGACAGACCAGACAAAGTTTACACTTTTACTTTTTATAAATCTGCATAATTATGCCATTTCACAAACTTAAGATTTGCTCATTTTAAATAAACCACAAGGACATAGGTTTCTTTCAGAAGCTCTTACTGCTGAATTAAGATAGAGTGAAGCCTCAGTGTAACTTACTTTCTACTGTTAAACTGAAACCTACGTGAAACTGATGAACGGGCACTACTCCAGGGGAGGTAATGGACTAAGTAACGGCTGGGTTTATATTGTGGAAGTAAACGCCCTAAAAGAAATGCAAGCTGTTTAAAGGTAACTGCTGGCTAAATCAGTATTACACGTCAGATAATGATAGACGACAAGATACCAATGGGTTCCAAGATCGCCTGCCACCAAACAGGTGCAAGAAAAAGAGCCAATTGTTGGATTCTGCTTAAAGACTATAAAACGGTAAAGATGACATAATTGTAAATTTTGCACTAATTAAAGCTACTCTGATTATGTTTAATTTTATTCTGTTTTTGGCGGCCCCTGTAGACAAATTAGTTTGTTTTCTTTCTGACTCTAGCTTTACTATTGCTAGCATGTTAATATAATGACATTAGCATGTAGCTCAAAGCAAAACTGTATCTGAATACAGCCTCACAGAGGAGCTAGCATGGATGTTGACTCCAAGGCTTCCTCAAAAAGCCTCTAAAAGATAACCACACAATTAATCAGGATTCAATTACCATGAGGTTGTTTGAATGGAAATATCTTGAATATCTCCAAGATACATTTAATGTTAACATTTTTCAAAATGCATGTACACTCGTATAGAAAGAAACATACACTTTGCAGCCTCAAGTAAACATATTAGCTGTTTCAAATAGAGAATAAATATGGTTTCTTGGATACAGGGTAAGTAAATAGAATTGTGAGTGTTGTATAAACTCCATGTTTCAGTGATGTGCCTTTGTCTGTAAACTCCAGCACATTTCACACAGCTCAGAGAAAAACTCTTTTAAACATGAGTATGGTAAGTGCAGCTCATTCCTTCCTCCTGGAAAAATGGTCACAAGAAACAACAAACCCCAAAAACAAATGCTGCTCCAAAGCTGCTGTCCTATTGTGTATTCATGACCAGCCTGTTGTGTGGAGATGCTCTTTCACTGACACAAAAGCAAGCAGGCTCTGCTGTTTCTGTCAGTTTAAACAAATAACAATGATGCAACAGGAGTGCTTCCAGTGAATGTGAAAAGCCCCACAATGGCTTTGCCATGCATCACAACAGCCAGGACAGGCTCAATATTAACATTTCCTTTTGACATGTGGGAAAAGGTTTTCTTTAACCCATGGAGGTTGAATGGGAATCAGCGGATAATAAGAAATTAAAAAGGTAAAGAGGACACAGGGGAAGGAGCGAGAGAGAAAGCCAAATCCTAGCCCCAGGGCTTAATGTTAGAACACAATAGACTCTGAGGCAGTAAAGGAGTCAACATTTCTTATTTGCCCCCTCCCCTTGTGCCACCTGCATTACAATTAACCTCATGGCAACCTTGAGGTCTCTGATTAGTGATGGCCTATTGTCTCGGCCCCATTAAAGCTTGGCCCCCACTCTGCCCTCAGTGCACTTGCATCAACAAATCAAACCCAGTTTCCGGCAGGGTCTTTTACTGCAGGGAGCTGGCTTCTGATACGGGACTGCTAACTGTGGGATGGAGAGAAGTGAGAGATCTGCTGTGGGTACCTGCAAGACTGAGCAAGACTGAAACCTAAAATCAGCGGAAAGATATTGTTTGCAAAATCAGATGGAATATGCATCTTTGAAAATGACTGATATTGATACTGAAGCCTCCGTATGACACACAAAAGCAAACAAGACCATCAGGGACAAGATTGATTACTTCTATGGTTATTTTGAATGCCAGTCACCCTGGCTGAAGGGTAGGTGTCAGACTAAGCGATTAACTGCACGCTGCTAAAACAGCTCATTTTTTATTTCTATGCCAGTCATTGCGAGATGTGTGCCAACCTCAAATGAAGAAGGTTTCTTTAAACATTGCCTGCACAGGAACAGAACAAAATCAGTGAAGAAATACAACCCTAAATTTCCTCACAGGAGCTTTAATTTATATCCAGGAAATCAGTGAAGAGGGTACAATCTTGAGAGATAAAACTCAAAATGCATTTTTGGTGTTTGTTTTTTTTGCAGTGCTTGAACATCTCTGTCTGACGACTTCTCTGTTTGTCTTAGCCTGTCTCTCTTTTCTGTCTCTCCCTCTGTCATCTGCCACATGGAATGGGCCAAGAAATTGGGACAGGGGTGCTGGTGGCCCAGCGTTCTAAGTGCCCAACGTACAGAGGCGACAGTCCTTGTCACAGGGGTTGCCGGTTCGATTCCCGGCCGTTCGACCATTTCCTGCATGTCTTCCCCAGCTCTCTACTCCCCACATTTCCTGTCTCTCTTCAGCTGTCCTATAAAATAAAGGCAAAAAGGTCAAAAAATATAACTTTAAAAAAATTAATTGGGACAGTCCACCAACAGGTCTGGTTTGCTTGAGGTGTCTGCTTGCTATAAGGACGTTTTTGCACGCAACTGTTGCTTGTGATTGCTCATTGTTAGATGAAAGTTGGGCTTTGTAAATCATATTCCCCACACACACACACACACACACACACACACACACACACACACGCACGCACGCGCACACACGCAGACACACGCACACACACAAATTAAAAAAATAGAAAGCTTCCTGAGACCACTTTCTTTCTGATTTAACACTGTTTAAATTAATGATTTATTGACTAATATTTCCCATCATCTGTCTGATAATGAGAACCAGATTGGAAACAGTACTACAAAAGTATAGAAAAAAAGTATAATCATTTTGTACCAATCATCTTCAAGTGAATCAAAAGACATTGAAGTGGGAGTGTCTCCAGGATTACAAGCATGCCAGATGTTGGAAACCCCTGGAGGACTAAACCGACACATTAAACATAATATCACCTCATGCACTGCAGTGCAATCGCTGATTCTCTCCGGGGAGCTGTTACACTGTGTGTTGCTGCCACAGTTTAAATTTCAAGAACTAGCAACTAATGCGCCGCAGACGGAGGCTTGGTCTATACAAAGGTACACTTGGGAGCTCTGGCAGGCTTTGGAGCTCTGTGTAGAAAGCACAGACTGTGTTTCTATTCGTATCGAGTTCAGAGAGTAGCTTTATCTGACATCATCGGGGAGATAAACATCATCTTTTTATGTATAAGCTTGCAGCCGTCAACAAAACACTCAGCTCTACGCTCATTCCACTGCATACTTTTAAATGAAATGTTGCAGATGTGAGAAATTCTAATAAGACAGATGTATCTCTTACCAACAAAACAGGAGTGTAATTTTATCATCCTAAGAACACAACATTTTGACACCCATTATTTAAAGATAATACTAGTCAGTAACCGTAGCTGAAAACAATCTGAATGACACTATCAAAACAAACAGTTGTGAGGTGTGATGCATATTTATTAGCTTAATTATGGGATCAATGAAAAACAAGCTGAGCAGTTTTACATTTTCAATGATGAGGCTGTCAAGTTTAAATTGAAAGAACAAATTACAACACAATCTTTATAACAATTATTTGTAATTACTGCCATTATTATACTCTAATTATTGTCATTTGTTAATGTTCAGTATTCCTGTGTGCATGTATGGTGCTGAACCGTGTTGTGAATTTCTACAGTTAACCTCTTTTTCAATTATAAGGTGCAGATTGTAGAACAGTAAGAAGGTTAGATTGGAGTTTAAAACAAACAACTTGATTTGGCCAAATTATCAACATGCACAGTTGAAGCTACCATGTAACCTGAAGATAGGTCTGTACCATTTATCTGTCAACATTTCTTGAATGATGTAAACACTTTCCTAAAAGGTTTACCCATAAAGAAAAGGACAGTGAGGAATAACATCTATGCACACTTTATTGGGAGAGGGGGGGCAGGCATGTTATATTTTTCCTTTATTTTTTTATATATATATATATGTGTGGTGTTAATGTACATGTAGCACTAAGAGAAACTGGACCAACCCTTTAAGGTTGTTTTTTGTTAATTGTTATATGAGGGTCAGTGGGTTCTGTGTCACCATCCATGTCTTTGGACTAAATAATAATAATAATTATTATTATTTTATTATTATAATTATAGAACGCTTTTGATCAAAGTGCTTTACAAAGCTTAAAAACAAATAAAGAAAGACACAACACACCATAAGAAACATCAGCCATAAACAGTAGTAAACAGGTGGGTCTTCAGCTTTGCCTTAAAAATACATCAACTGAACATGTCAACCGAATGTCAACAGGGATACTGTTCCATAGAGTGGGAGCACGGAATGAAAAGGCCCACTCACCAATAGTCTTTTTACGGACCTTAGGGACACTTAAAAGGCCAGTCCCCTAAAAGCAGAATAGGTTTTGTGTCTGTGACTCACAAAATAAGACGCATGCATACTCCAGCATGATTTATAAGGCTTTTGGAGAGTACCAAATATAGCCACAAAGCATAAAACTAAAGTGGTTGCGTTAAAATGAATTAATTTGTTACAAAACATAACTTTAGGTAAGTTATATTACCCTTTTAGCCTTTGCAAGATTGTCTGGGGGATACTTGAATTTAACTTTCAGTTTCACTCTAAATCTAAAAGTGTCCAGGATGAAACAACTGTATTCATGATCTAACTAAATAACATTACAGGAGATCCATGTTGAAAGTTTGCCTTCTTTCTGCATCACATACAACCTTTTTTTCTTCCTTCATAATCACTATACTGAAAAAATAGCCGTGTTACAAACATAAATATGGGTTGTAATGAGCTGCTCAATGAGACGACTTATGTGCCATATTTTTTCAAAGACCATCTGAGCTTAGCAGTTAGTACCATAAGATTACATATAGCTACTTCTGTTGTTGTTGCACATGCTTTCAGGTGTAGGTTTCCTTTGTGAAATCTGTATTAGATTAATTACATGTAATTGTGGCTATTAGCCCTTGCATAGATTAAAGTATAAAGTGATGAAAAAAGGCTTGTAATGGAACAAGCATTATAACTTGTAATTCTCTGATGCATAAAAACATGTCCTCTGAATCTTAAAAGGATGTAAAGATGAGCTGAATGTGACTGTCGGTGACCTGATTAGCTACATTTTTGAACAAACTGTTGAGAAACTTTCGCAGAGATCACGGACGAGGCTTGCAGGGAGAATATAACAATGTGGATCTTTCCTCTTGTAATTGCTTACTTTGAATTTTGTAGCTGGAAATTAGCATTAGCTTTCTTGGATCTTCTGCGGGGGTTCATTTGTTTTCTGATGGCACTAATGGCCATTGAAGCTCCAAAGCCAGACTCTGGGGTACGAGAGGGGTCAATTTATTCCAGATTACAAGAAAACATTGGTGTTCCTAAGCTTCTTTGGCTCGTCTTTATCATTGTTAGCTCTGAGACATTCAGGCTGCTGTTCAATCCATGTAGAGTGTCATTAGAGGAGTAATTCAGGACCACTTTTACTTCCACTTTCAATTGTTTTTTTCCAACAAGTATCGTCACTGATCTGTTATCCTTGACAGTCTGATGGGATCATGGATCAACAGAGCTTGATTTATCTTGTTAGTTTGAGTTGTACACATGCAGAAGTGCTGCCAGGTTTATGGTTACTTCACTGTTGGAAGATATTCCAAGCCTCCTGCAGTCAAAATTTGTTAGTGGTCATACAAACTGGAAGAGAACACTAACTTAATCTATTATAATGACTTATAATTGCTCTACTCCTCTTTTTTTTCTTTTTTGAAAGTTATCTATCAGGCGTTTTTGCCTTTTTTAGATGGGACAGCTGAAGAGAGACAGAAAATGTGTTAAGTAGAGTGCGGGGGAGGACATGCTTTAGAGGGTCATGGCTTGGAGTTGAACTAGCAACAGCTGCTTAGAGGACTAAAGCCTCTGTACATGGGGCACACACTTTAACCACTTAACCAAAAACTGGCGCCCCTCCACTCCTCTTTTTGTTGCATCTCTTTGTTGCTAAAAAAAATGTAAACCAGATTCCAGAGATCCCCAGGACAGTTTGTCAGACCCATTAAGCATTTAATCCATCCTGGCCCAGGTGTGTATCTTTGTCCACCTTAGCAATACAACAGTTATACCATTTATGGACTGTCCAGTGTGCAGGTGGCAGAGCAACTTCTGGGGCACACCTGCCACCTGATCTAGCCGTTAGACTCTGCACCACACTGTCTACAACCCTGATCCCCTGAGGATGTACCTCACTATGCAGGTGCAGGAAAAGAGAAAGCCTGATGGATTGCTTCACATTTGCTTCCTTGAAAACCTCTTTAATCGTCTGTGAATGAGCAGCTTGATGCATATTTTCCCTGCATTGCTTGGAACCCTTTTTTTTCCCATGTATTACATTTCATGGTTCTCGGAATGTTTTCAACTAGGAAGCATGCATTGGAGTCAAATAAGGTCATGTTTTTGCACTTGCCCAAAAACATTATTTCATGATTTGAAATTGTGACTCATTGCAAGAACAGTTGGAAAGTGTAGTAAGCTGTCCAGAAAAATGTGAACATGTGCAGAAGAAGCAAACACAACCAAAGAACTCCCCCAAGGCCACAAAGCTGTCACACTACTTGTTTGGCTTCACTCAGCAACTATTATACACCTAACCATACTCCGAGCACACGGCCAACTCTGACCAAAATAACACGCCCATAAAGATTCATGGAAACAGAATGCAAAAGTCTGTCTCCTCTCATATCCATAAAACTAAACTCCATAACCAATTTTGATTAAAAAGTCTGAATTTAATTGTATCTGAGAATTCCCAAATTATCCAAAGCTTTTGTGTAATCTTTCATGTGCAGGAGATACAAACTGCAAAGTGGCCAGATTATAGAGAAAAGTGTGATAAATTGAAGTGTTTTCTGTTCTGGATAAATTGCAAGATTAAAAATGAAATTAAAGAAACAGATGATAATCTTTTCTTGGAATACAACAACACTAATTTGTCACAGCCAGGAAATGAACACCATAAACTTCATATATTTATGTTGGCCACTCTATTAATATTCTTAGAGGAATGCTTAGGCTGGGCGTTATCCACCACCAGATTCATCAATGTTGGTAGTTATTGTCCAGACCCCCCATGGTTGTAATTCTTTATCCTTGCCATCTCTGTAAACTGCATTATTTAGTTAAGAGGATGTAATTCTATTCCCCTCACCCAATCAGCAGGCAGAACCAAAGCACATAAGCGAGCTTGTACATATAATGGCTTAAGTCATAGATTTGAGAAAACGCAGATGAAAGGCCTCCCCTGATCTCACACAAGAAGTGATTAAAGTTCGGTTGCACCCAAGAGTCTGATAGATATTACTATTACATGTTAATTCCTCAGATGATTGGGTATTTATGTAAATCCTTTTGTTTACCATGTTTCTAACTACAAAGATAACACGTGCATTGTTCTGACACCAAACCAGATGTTGATTTATGTGAACTCCACAAAGAGTATCCTAAAAAAGCACATGAACTAACAGCACATAAATCGAAACAAAAGCAAAAGGATTTAAATACCAAACAAAACCATTTGCATTTGATTTACTTCACATGTAAATGATTCATTTGGCACTTTGAGGAGCTATTACACATTGCTGTATTGTTTTGTTTGGTGTTTCGCAGCTTCATTCCACGCTCATCATCCCGGCAATTCCGAGTGGTGTATTTATCCAAAGCCCGTAAACAAAATAATCATTAAGCAGCATCGCAAGGAGAGCGTTTTGTCTTTGGTTAAAATATGATACCAGGTGAGGCAGCGAGTCTTGACAGGTCGCCATTTTCCAGCCGCTAATTTGGTCTCTCTGTGGCAGCGGCAACTCCCAGCACAGCAGCAGGACGATTATATCCAGGTGCAAGGATTTGATTCAACAAATTCTAGGTGGATCCTTCCAGCTTGCTCCCGCCACAACCCCCCCCCCCCCCACCTCCACCTTCCAACCCCACCCCCTCTTTGCCGCGTTGTCTCTCTTCTGGGCCAGCTCGGAACAGATGCCCTTGAAAAAATCCACAGCTCCTCACATGTGACTGAGGACCTTGACAAAAAGCTGAAGCACTTCCAGAAAACTTGAAAGTCATGAACCATGTTGTATATTACAATAATTGGAGTGGCAGCAACTGGAAACATTCCCCTGAATATTCCAAAGATAATGGGACATGCTAATGAGCATGGAAGTAAGCCAATCAAAGAATGAGGAAGGAGAGAGGGAGAGGGGTGGAGATGGGAAGGTGCCCAAAAATAAAGAAAAAAAAGAGAGTGCAGCATGTGGGTTGGTGCATGTATATGTGATGTGCTCTATCTTCTTGGACCGTCAACAGCACTACTGAGGGCAGTACAGTCCACCTGTCAAAACTGTTGATGCACATTTGGGGGAAGTCTGATTTGGGAGCTTGCACCTGGCAGGCTTAGGGGATTTCATACTATGCTGCTATGCCAAAACACTCAAATTATGCTATGCTAAACTAAATGTCTGGTTGCCACACAAAACACAACACAAACATAAATGAACAAAAGTTTCTAAATCACAAAAAAAGTGTCAAACATTATGATTTATTGTGATATCGAGCTTGATAATGGAATTCAGAATTGATCATATGAACCAACTGTGTTCCGTGAGAGAATCTTGTACATTTTGAGAAATACTCTAAATCTACCGACTTCCATTAGATCTTAATTTGTTTTAACGTTTGGAGGAAGTGTGGTTTGGGAACTTTCACTTGGCAGCTTGAAGGGGGTTTTATACTTTGCTGCTATGCCACAGCATTATACAAAGCTAAACCCTTAAGTCTCTGGTCCCACACAAAACAAGACAAAGGCCAAATATATTTACACAAGCACTGCCAGCCTTTAAAGGCTTAATCCAGCTGTGATAAAAGTCAGAAATTAAAGTCCTTTTTCAAAGCCCGTGTTGATTTGTCCTTTTTGGTACACCGTAGTTTAGCTGCCGCAGTGTCTTCCTGCTTCCCACTGCTCTAGTGACTTAAAATAACGACACCAATGTATATTTCACTTTAAAACTTCCAGATGGCTCAGTTGGCAAGCACCAACTGAGATACGCTTTGTGATAAACAGAAATTAGAATATTACAGAGGTACTTTGAGTTTGAGCTACCATCAATGAGCTAAGCATACAGGTGCAACTGATAGGACTGATGTTAGTGGGCAGCCGAATCACAATAGCAGGCAGAGCTCTATTTTGGAGTTCTTAACAAAAGGATTGAACTCAAGTCTAAGGGACTTTTTCAGGTTGACATGTATATTATCATAATGTTAATGTGGACTTTTTGAACTGTAAAATAATGGAATTTTGAACATGTGGCTAAAAAAGCTATTATCACGTTCAAAAACGTAAGCATTTGGGGCACAGGTGGCCTAGCGGTCTAAGCGCCCCACATACAGAGGCTACAGTCCTTGTCGCAGGGGTCGCTGGTTGATTCCCGGCTGGTCGACCATTTCCTGCATGTCATCCCCCACTCTCTACTCACCACATTTCCTGTCTCTCTTCAGCTGTCCTATAAAATAAAAAATAAAAAAACTTAATAATTGAACAGCTCCCATAGAGATTTTTGTGTGACATTAAAAATGAAAGAGTTATGTCCAATATAGTGATTGACTAAAAAACATGTAATAGTAATAGAAATCATAATCAAAACTATAGCTAACTTTTTGTCCATACTCTGCTGCTTTGCCAAAGTCCTCATGAAATTAGCAAAAGCTTAACCTTGGTTGCACCGAAAACAATACAAACTCATAAATATACATTCATTTGAGTGTAATTTTAAAATAAGATGTCTATTGCCAGAAGAGTTTGGTCCAATTTACTCTTTTCTGAAAATCACATGTATTAAGGTTATGGTAATCAAAACAGAAATCAAAGCCTGACCACGTGTCCATATTGTGCATTGCCAAAGCACTCGTGCAATGCAGTTCATTTTCTGGACTTCACACAAAGCAAGACAAAACCCATAGATATCTAAAAATAAATGAAGTCACTTAAGATAGAGGTTTGATTATTTTATTGAATCATTTTCTATAGTCGTGGTATTTAGAAGAGAAATCCAAAACCTACCATGCTGCTTTGCCAAAGCACTCATGCAGTTCTATGCCAAACTCTTAATTCTCTGGTTGCAGCAAAAAACAAGTCTGAGCCCATAAATATGCACGTTTCTGTTTGTGTGAAAAAGACGGCCAACTCAGAAACAGGGAGGTCTAATTCACTTGTTTGTTTGAATGTATTGAAATGGTAACAACCAACCATGTGTATGTTTTATGCTGTTTGAACCATAAGTAATGCTCTATGATTTACTGACTCCATTATATCTTAATTCCGTTTAAATTATAATTACTGCTTTAGGAGGAGCTTAGCTTCATAGGGTCTTATTATAAATGCTGGACTGCATTCTCCCTATTCGACGAACTCTGTCATCACTGACACACTACATCTCAATTCTGCGGACAGCTGATTGGATTTACTCAAAACTTGGGCTGCAGAAAGTCTCATGCTGAGAGTAAAATTGACTTAGGCCTGTATTCAGAGGGAAAGATGAAGGGCATCCAGTCTTATCATTCTCCATCCCATGTCTCCCTGCAGGCCCAATACTTTCCATGTGTTATTCCAGTTTGTGCTCGAGAATGTTTCTGCATGTGATGTCAACATCAAGCCGGGATCCAAAGTCAAGGGAGGTACAAGGGAGGCTGGTTTATGGATGTTTGGGATCTGTGTTCAGATTGTTCAGTGGATGAAAGATCACCATATGAGATAGGTGCTAGAAAGCCAGGGGTGTAAATAGAGATGTAGCTCAGTGTTTGTGCTTTAACATAGAGCAAGATGGTCAAGATTTGAGCAACTGTAAACACTTAGTGCTAAAAATATTCATGAAATCTGACTATAAGATTGATAAACATGTTGAGCAGCATTAATATTAAAACCTCATGTTTGCTTATTTATTCAGGGAAGTATCTAACACCACCTTAATACTGAGTCCAAATGGTTTAAATGCATTTAGCTTTAAATTAAAAAAGCAGCAGGACTCAGACTTCATATCTCAAAGAGCAACATTTTATTGCATGTAACATTTAAATATAATGTCATCAACCTTAACAAAGTCTGTATAAGTGTAATGTATAAAAATGCAGACAGTGTAACCAGGGGGCTGTGTATAATTTCATTCCCACTGCATCCTCACCGGGGTGCTGCTTCTCAGACTTGAAGCCTGAACACAAGCCTTTATTTGATTTAGGGAACTCCCCCTCTCATGTGCCTCCTCCACTCATGAAGTGTCCCAGTATGGAATGTCTGCATTATTACACCGCTGACAGAGATTGATGCGTCTCCAAACCATCTGCACATGCAACAATCCTCAACTTCAGTGAGTTTAATTGCAGACAAAGGGAGGGGGAGAGACCGTTTTAAGAGTTAAAAAGTACACAAAAAGAGTTTTAACTTGATGGTTGTGTTTGTAACATATGCTTGGAAGAGGGAAAAAAAGATTTGCAATGGAGGTTTGACATTCAAGCAGCAAAAGAGTGATTTATTAAAGGGCTGTACTTGGACATGAGGTTTGGTTTGGTTGTAAAAGAAGCCACTAAAAGCTGCATGTGACGTAACTTTGAAAATTGTTTATGAGTTAATGACATCTCATCAGTCACTCTGATCAGGCTGCGAAAGACAGGCATAAAAATAACCCTAAATGCTCCTACACAGCTTTCATAGATCTCACTCTTCCACGTATGTGTCAGCAAGTCTGACGGCATTTCTGATTTACCTTTTGAGTAAAGGTGTAGAGGTCAGAAAAATATTCTTGTAATAATACTACCACACTTCTGGCATCCTGTATATTAATATAGCATAAATCACATAAGCAGGTGTGTGATGAGTCGTCAGAGAACAAAAGGCAGCAGAGTGCTCGTGTAAAGAATCGACCTGTAATCCAGTGGGATAAACTGTTCAAACCTTACAGTACATCACCATTCTGTTTAACAAGGCCAGGGATCAGAGCGCTAATCCCCCCACACGCTCCCTTTGGTTATAATTAACTTTCAGTTCTCGATGCTAACACTGTTTCAAAGATGTGTTTCTGTGGACTCTAATCCTGATTCAATCTCTGTCTTCCTGTGGAAAGCACAAAAGAAGAGGGCGGCTTTGGTGTTTTTGTGTTCCCTTTATTTAATATCTTGTATTATCAGGACAGCACTCCAATGTTACAGGGTATTATGACTTATGAAAAAGAGGTTTGGGTTTGGGTCATTTAGGGTGGAATTTTTTATTTGTCATATTGGACTGATGCTGAATAATTTTGAATTAGAAGATGCATTTGAAATCTGGAATAATTACTCAAAGAATTACTCAAATTACTCTCATAAAACCTTTATAAAGAAAATCACACACATATTTAATACATCTGATGTTTTCTCTGATTTCTCTGTTAGGAACAGCATTTTTTACTTCCTTAATTCATCCAAATACAAACATAAACAAAGCCAATGGTGCCAGTTTCTGACCAAGTAAAATCCAATAACAGATTTCCAAGTATAAGCTATTTATTTTATCAAAAGAAAATACAAACAACTCAGCTTAGATTAAAAAATATACACTTAAATCATTTGCAGAAATAGCTGCATTTAAATAATAATTCCCCCTCGCCATTAGGTACCAACGCGCCGCCATTTATCTGTCCGATTAAGTGAGGGGGGGTGTTCAGTTTTCTATGAAGCGGTGACAGATGGACACTTGCATAAGTTTGGAAACAACCTTCAGCGAGAAGTTCAGCTGGATGCTCTTTTTAAGGACTTATCAACACTCGTCCATTAGACACAAACCACTGCTGCGCGTGGCTTTGTACCAAATATCTGAGCGAGGACGCAGTGCAGGGGGCTGTCATATGTTTAAAAAAAAAAAGTGGTTGCAGTCAAGTCATGTGATGAATGTGACACCAGTCCTGCTATTTTGCTCTGGTATGAGTAAACAGAGGATTCACAGTGGATTGAAACCACATTAATGCCTGATGGTTAATATTAGAGTTCAACAATTTTCTGCTTCGTAGTTTTTGTTTCAAAGATCCCCTGCAGCCAGGCAGAGTTAAAACATTATTTGTTTCTATTTCTGAAGCTGCTGACAAGTTCCCATTTAGTCACAAACCACCTATGCAACATTTAGTTTTCAATTCTGGCTTGCAATAAGTTTGAACACAGCTTTTTTTTCTGTGCTCTGTAAGCACATCCTTTCAATTTCCCCAATTGTGCCGAGTTTAGATGTTGTTCATCTGGGAGAGCTTGGCTGCTTTTCAGTACTTGATCTTCTGCATAGGTCTGACCTTTACTAAGTGCTTTTAGTTGCCCTTTTGGTGGAGTAGAGTATTTTTCACCAACACCTTAGTAGAGTATAACTTTCACAGAGTGTTCAGGGGGGAAAAAAGCATGTTAGACTGAATTTCAGTCAGAAAACACAAAACATTTGTGTTAAAAGTCTTTATTATGCATCAGAATCAAACACATTCCACTTTGACAATGACTTGTTTTCATCTACAAACATTAAATATCACGTTACATCCTACACTGTGACCTTACCTCAACCAGGCCATAACCTCCTGACATGGCAAGAACTGAAATCAGCTCTGGTCATCTGTTGTTGTTGTAGTCGGTCTTCAAAAGCCTCAAAAACACTGATTGTCATTCAGCAGTGCACACAAGAAGTTTCTATTTCTAGGAAAATCCTGTGGCAGTGTGAGCTTATTTGGCTACAGTTGTGGTTTAATTTCCTTCGCAGGTGGAAACACCAATTAGTGATTAATTGAAAGAGGTAGAAAAATAATAAACAGCAAACACCTGGAGCAAGAGAATATGGCCCAATCATTATCAGTCAAAGAGTGAGTGAGCTACAAGCAATTAGAATTAACGGCATTATAGTGTTGGGAATGTGTGACATTCTATTTTGAAATTATTATTGGCAAACAAATTGAATGATCACAGCTGAAAGTGTCAAACTGCCTCTGACTCAGAACGGATCAAATTCCTGTCTACAGTAAGCCATGAAGGAAATTGTGACCAACACTCTCACAAAACAGGAATTTCTCGGGGTTTTATTTCACGCTTTATATCATGTTTTTTTTTTTTTATTTAACAGTATCACCCTTTCTTAAACCCCCTCTTTCGCATACCAATAACTTGACATTTCACCCTGCATATTAACAGAACACTTATGTGCTGTATTACCTGCCTCGGTCTCACCTTTCTGACACACTGTCTGAAACAATTTCCAACCTCTTGGTGTGCATTTAATATTCTCTCAGAGGTGCTGCTTTAGCGGTATAGCACAGAGGTCACAGCCGCTTCTGAAAGTGATGTGACCCTGTTATATCAACTATTCTCACCTGCACCGCATCAGTAAACTGTGATATTGAGGGATATCAGAGCCGGGGACGTAGAGTGGAAGAGCGCAACTTGCTGCACACAGGTCCCACTATGAAGTGTAGATCAGAAACCCTTTAAGGTTGATGTCCAAACTTCCCTTAGCTTAATGCTGTTTTCCTCTTCTACAGAGGATACATGATATATTTTTGACAGTCTTGCTCATCCACACTTCTACCCATGATAAAGATCTCTGTAGCCTTTGTTTGCACTCTGGCGTTCTTTGTAATGAGTCGTACTCTCTTGTACACTTTAGGTACCCTGCTGAAGTCTAACCCTTACTGCACGGTCATACAAACACATAGACAGACACACACAAAACAGTCCGCTTCCAGATCTTTCTTGGCTCCCATCAGTAGTCTAGTTGCATTTCCACCTGCGTCCCGCTGTTGCAGCTGGTAAAAAAAACCCTCCATGCCAGGCGCACGGCTATGATGATACCTTACATACCATGTTTAGTTTGCCAAATTTCACTTTTAATCACTCTCTTTCTGTTATGATGTGTAATTAGAACTGAATGCACTGCTTCAATCATACCCCGGCAGAACATACAGGGGTATGATTGAAGCACTGTATCACTCGGCTCATGTTTATTTCCTTCCTTCCTTCTTTTTTTTTCTGATACCTCCTGCATACTGTATGCAACAACCCAGAATGGACTCTAGGCCTTTGCTAGGTCAATGAAAGCATATGTATAAATCAACATGCTGCCTTTGAACATTTTAATGCAGGGGTTTCTGGGTTTGGCCCAATGACAAAACCACAGTTTCATCCTGTTCTGAGCAGGCTCAAAGTCCAAAACGTTTCAAATGTAAGGATGGAAAATATCCACACATGCACACACTATAGCATTACATTTGCGTTGCATACAGCCACACTGAGCTGAAGTGATGGATGGATGGACTAATGAGCAAAAGTGTGCCAAAAATGATTATATAGAAGAAAATGTTAGCAGTTAAAAATGAGGGTATAAACAAAGCATGCAGAAAAGCTGCAAGTCTGAATGCATGAGCCAACTACACAGGGGAATGATTATTCCAGTCTTTTTTTTTTTCATTGCACATGTTTTTTCTGAAAAATATTGTGTTATTTCAACTTAAGTTCATTTCTAGTTAAAATATATATGATCCAAACAACAGGCAAGCAGAGTAACTTGTATTTATTGCATCCTGTCTTTGAGAAGTATTTAGATTCCCGACAAGAAAGGAACTGCCAAAGAGAAAACAGTTGTACAGAGGCTGAAGAGTTTGTCACTGTGTAAAAATAAATGCTTCACTTCAACTTATGCAGAGGCCTGAGTTTGAGAAGCACTTTTTTTTTACATCTTGGACGATTACAGCTATCAAGTTTTGTGGTGACACCCCGTAAACTTTCAATTCTAGTTTAACCTGAACCACACTGAACGCTGAGTTTTTTTTAAATTAAACTCTTTATTGCAATGTTCCCATTTGAAACTCTAAGTGCAATCCCTCTTTTTTAAAAGAATTGGTCATGTCTAAAGACCTGGGCCTCAGGAAGATGTGAAGCTTCAGAAATAATTTGGGTCTGCTACCAATTTAAAACACCAGATGCGGTACACACACAGAACAACAGCTAATGAGTTGATTTGTTAAATTTGAGCCGAATACAAAGCACGCAACAGGATGAAACACAAACATAAGTTCAAATCAGGCTTAATGTCTCTATAAACTATAATAACCCTGAAGTTCATCTGCTTTCAGCCACGTTTTCCTTGGGGCCACCTTGTAATGCACTCTGACAACAACACTTGCGACGTGGAACGGATCTCGGGAATCTGTCAGCGATTATCTTCGGCCGGTCATCCTCGTTGCGAAATAGCGAATCATTATCAGACTCATCAACTAAGCAGATGTCGACAAGCTGCTCTATAAGGGAGAGGACCTCTTTCCATTGAACAGTACATTAACACGCCATATGCATCACTCATTTCAACACACAACCTCTAAATGAGGCCTCATTTCATTACAGCTGATGAATTTATTAAATATGCGCCTTTTATGCCTTATAGCTAATCAGCTGCTCCTGCATCTAAATGTAAACAAAAGGGCTGTTGTTCTTTGTACTAAAATTAGTAACGCAAGATTAACTTCCTCATATTTTCACTGCCATATCCTATAATACACACAGAGTAATTCACGCAAAATAACTATAAAATTCATGTTATTAATCATTTGTAATGTTTTATTACCTGGCTTTCGTACTGATCTTCCGGTTGTGTAAGAAGCTTGATTCTGATTGGTCAAAACCCCTTGACAACCCCTTGACAGCGGTTATTAACATTCACTAACATGAGCAACACCAGAGTCAAACTGATCGCATGCATTCATGTCAAAACCATCCACTGAAAATAGTGATGTCACATTTAACAGGCAGATAAGAATCCATCATCATGGAACGTTAACTGACGTAGAATCAATGGGATTATTTTTTAAAAACCGTAAACATAAATCATTTAAATCAATAAAGTAATATTTTAATCAAAGTTTTGACGTTTTTGTATTTTAAGTTAGTGGCCAGATAATGTATGGTTAGCTTACTTAACGCATAACTCAAATATTCTGTTATTTCAAAAAAGCAAAAACAAATAATTTATTTTATTAGCAAATTCATGTTTAAGTGTATTTTAGGTAATTTAAACCAGAAAATAAAACAGATTCATCCTTATAACTGATTGTAGAACGGCATGAAAAGGGTTAAATTACAAACATTTGTAACAGGAAATGTATGGATATATTGGTTCCGTTTCCTGGATTGTGTGTGTCCCTGTCTCCCCTATTTCAGAGACATTTTTTCTACTAAAACCGCACTGAACTTTTTTTAGTGGCAGCTTAGTTTTCCATCATGACGTCATTGATCCACGTTCAAACGCCTCCAAAAAACCCTCCTCGTCTGAATCCCCAATGCAGGGCTTCAGACTCGGTGGATGTGTTCGTTCCGCTGAGGTGTGCAGCAGTCTCACCCTGTCGCAAAGAGCTAATTGGAGTGGCCTCATTTAGCAACACGTCAAAGGCGACGCGACAACACCGTGTCAGCGCCTCCACAAATCTCCTGCACGCTCTGAAGCTAATAGCGTGTCAGAGAGCACAACTGATGCAACGTGGGGTCACCGTGAGCTCCATGTTTCACTATAACGAACCCAGCTCCTGCACGCGGGCCTGAGGAGAGATGGATGTCCCAATCAGAGACGTTCTTAAATAAAAAAAAAAAAGACATGTGAAGTGTTACAGCTTCAGTTAGCAGCCAAAGAAGCATTTAGACTTCAAGGAAATTTAAATAAATTATTTGTGTTATGTCTTCTTTTACAACTCGATAGTTTGACATGTCGTTTATAAAGATGGATTAGTCTAATTCTGAAAGTAATAAGAGTTTGAATAATTGATAGGAACACGGTGTAATTCAGAAATTAAACAATGCATTTTTAAGATTTTGGGGAAACTATCTTCAAATTATCTTTAAAACCAACGAAATACGTATTATATTGAGCCTATTTATTTTATTCTGCTTGTTGTCTTGTGCTTATTTTTACGGCGTCTAAAATGTGCTATGAAAAATAAGTCACGTTTGGAAACATCAGAACAGCAAAAAAAGAGGGTCTTCTAATTTAGGAACAATAAGAAATAGAACAGAATTTTCCACAGGCTCTATTGTATGCAACATCTGTATGCAAACTGAGACGTTCACTCTGGGTTGGATTGCTCCATTATCCAGCAATGAATTGTTTTATAGCTGTGTATAAGCTGGGGCTTCTTGGAGGCGTTTGAGCACCACTGCATGCCAAAAAAAAAAAAAAAACGTAAGTGGCCTTGACTTGAATTTGACCTTTTTGCATTAGGACTCTTAAGCTCAGCAGATGACTGTGGGATACCATTTTTTTCTCTCTGGATATTTCACTACTTGTATCTCTTAAGTTTATAAAACTTAAAAACAGATCTCACATGTATCTCTCTTGTACATTAGTATGAAACCTAATAGTTAAACCTAACTGCAAATGTTTAGCTTATCGATTTAGTTCTCAGTGAGTGACGGCAGCTGGGCATGCAGATCAGAGTGCTGGCACAGGCATGGGCACCTCATCCATCAAGGGGGGGCACGGATTAGAGTTTTTTCCTAATCTTGGATTCAAGCTACTTCGCGTGTCAGTGGCTACGAGCTCTGGAAAAATAGTCCCAGGATAAGTTGATATAAAACATTTTACAGAGCAGGGACTTCACCGGGAAGAATGCTAATAAACTCTAAGAGAGGGGTGTATAAAATACACTTTTGCCTAAAAAAAATCTTCAATGTATTACTATTAAACTTTTAAATGTGTAAAATGATTCCAGAGACATGGGACACTATCTTCATTATTTATGTTTAGAATAACACCCTGAAGTGAAAGGCTGAACCTTCACTCTGTGTGATATTTGATGCGCAGCTAAGCTGCACACTGTCTACCTTGGTAACACAAACGTCAGGCTCGCTTTACTGGCCACAAGTGCTGGTGATAAATATTCATGATGCTGGCGCCTGCGCTTTTCCGATATCTGAGTGTTTGTCATTTCCAGACTGGAGCGTAAATACATCCAAAGTGGATGCTTTTTCCCCCTACACAACTCCTATTTGATCTGGAGTCACCGTCAACTCCACAGTTCGTCTGATAGGAGACGCCTAGCAGCCCGTCGTGGACTGTTCTCTTCACGAGCACTTTCTTTTCGTGTGTAGGTTCAGTGTAAAGCAACACGACAGAAGCGTGGAGTTGAAATTGAACAGCACTGTCGAGGTGCATGCTTTGTATTCAGCACGGTAAAGTAGCAGTTTCAGGCTGTTTTGAAGGGACAGGAAGGTTTTTGTTCAGTAAAACACGTGCTGAGGAATAAGAAAGGGAGTCGTTAATATAGCTTAAAAAAGTGAAAGTCAAATAAATTCAAACAATGTATTTCCCGCCATTTTTACCAAGGACTCATAAGCAATATTTTACATTTTAAGTGTTTCCTCGAGTTCAAAAAAGACGAACAAGCTTGAACTATCTCTACATTTGTCAATCTGCCACCAGATTTGTATTCAAATATGGCGCTTGTGTGCAAAACACCCGCCAGCTTAGAAACCACATGAGATAGTTTTAACACAACCACTTTAAACTATTTATATTTGCAGTTACATGTGAACATTTTTCTATAAAGCTGCAAAGTGACTTTCTCAAACGCGGCGTGGAGAGTTGCGTGTTTCTTTCTCTCCACAGCAGACAGACAGCTAGTGTTAAATAGAGTCGAAAAAGTCATTTTATTACCATCCTTCATTTATCTCCACATTTAATAGTCCGTGAAAAGAAAATATGAATACATTTCAATACATTTCGACAAATCATCTAAGATGGCGGGAGTCGTGGATGTTTTATTTTGGCTGGTAGCGCACACGCACGCGGACACACACACACACACACACACACACACACACACACACACACACACACACACACACACACACCTCTCTCCTCTATATGTTGTGTATATGTGTGTGTTTTTTGTACGGTTAAAATTGTAGTGCTTTATATATGCAGCTTTTTTGGTGCAGCATTTTGTGACAGAGCTGCAGACTGACACACCGTGGCTCCGTGCACACTGGCAGTGCTCACCGTGATCAGAGGCAGGCTGCTGATGTGATCTCTGCCTAATGGGCCGGTCAAGCAAGCAAGCTGCAGCCAGGAAACAATGAGGGGGCCACACTGACTCCCCAGCTCTGCCCTCAAAGTCTATGAAATCCGACAAACGGCGGAAGAGGAAAATAAATTAGATTTGAAAATTAGATTCCCGGACAAATTAAGTAAACTATTCCCGGGTTTACACCGAGGAACAACCTCCGTGATTAATCGATTTAATTTGCACATTACTGGAGGGCAAAGTGTTGGATGTTAATTTTGGATAAACAGAAGATGCAGAAAGGAGGGAGTGGATTTAACTCTTATTGACTGTCAGGGAAGTTGTCGTTTGTGTGTTTAAAACATAACCTTTAGCTTTGAATGAGCCACACACACGCACACACACACACCAACACTCACCACACAAATGTGTAAAAGCAAACACTCATAGAGGAAGAGTTTGAAAAAAATTGCAGCTAAACAGGCTATTATTTTTCAGTGGACACCTCGCTTGATGCATTAAATGCTGCAGAGTATGTAAAGTATGCTTTACTCTGCAGAAAATGCCTCGACTTTTGTGCACATTTTTATAGAAAGAACCAACCAAACGAACACCAATAATCTCGCGATGCATTATGGTATTTTTTAATCCTTTAATATAGTACGAAATGTATCCAAACATTTTTTTGTAAACTAAATTTTACATACGAGCGCATTTCTCCATAAATACCGATCATTTCTAACATGTTACCGGTTCCTTTACATGCGGATAAATATGGAAAATTGAGCTACTTTACATGTAATAATAATACTTCCTTTCAGACAAAGCAATTGACAGAGATTTTTTTTATATTTATCACGTACATAAACAGGTTGACACGGAATTTCAGGCTTCCACTACACGATTTATCGACATGACATTAAATAACAACAATGATACTGTGCTACTCAAACTGGACCTTGGACGAAAATGTTGCACTGAATAGGCTACAAAAGCACATTAATACTAAGAGTCGGTTAGGTCGACGTGTAGACTGTAGTAATACTGAATAATTCACATTTGGTTCACAACTATAACATTCTTTTCAATGAATCGCAATATTCTTAAAACCATCTCATTTTTCCATATATCTAGGGACCACATTTTCACAAATTTCCCTTAAACTGTGATATTTACAAAATAAAATATTACATTTTCCCCAATGTTGGTGAAATCCTTATGTACAAAAATTCATGGCCCGTGGATTGCATGCTGTTTTGAGATCTCTTTTTGAGCAGTCTCTCGGTAAAAATAAAGAAATATCGAGGGAAAAAAGTTAAACTTCTCGTCCTTGCCTCCTTTTGTCCATGCATTCTCTCTCTTTCATAATAACACAGCTTTTAAAAATGATCGATCGGGCCTCTCCGGGTTTCTTTCAGTCCATTTCTGTTTCACAAGTCTTTTTCATTCCAAAGCAGTTTCTCTTAAAAAAAAAATCTGCATCAGTCTTTTTTTTCCTCTCTCTTTTCAAAAATATTTACACGTACCATTCATTGAAATTTGACGTCAGCGTGCTGTGGCTGCTCGTGTGGTGCACTGCTGAGGCTGCTGGTGATATGGAGCTGCTGCTCTGGTTCTCTGTGGACGGGGACACTATGGTGGGAGGTGTGGACGACTCATACCCTGAGCTGGCCGCTGGAGACGGCTGCGGGCCCGGGTTGGTGGATTCGTGGACCTTCAGGAAACAGAAAATAAAAATTAAAAAAAAGTATCCCGCATATGCTGTTTGAGATTGTGCAAATACACTCACGAAAAGAAAATCATCAAAAACAATTAAAAGTCCAGATCTGACTGATTTGAACATCCTAAACAAAGCAGACCCCAAACATTATTACTCTCATTAAGATCTTAATCTCATTTCTCGGTTGATAGAAAAGAAAGAAAGGAGGTGTCAAGGCACATTAACTTATGTTTCTGAATTTCTTTGAAAAAAAGGCTCTAGTCTTTTCTCAATTCTGCACATTTTTCCACTGTCATTTCTGCTCTAGCAAAGCTGCAAAAAGATTTTAAGTACACTCCAATTATCACATTTTATTTTGTAAAAACAGTTAAATATTAAAAAGTAAAACCTCTTTTACCTTCATGTGTTTTCGCAGGGAGCTGGGGTGTGTGTAGGACTTGTCGCACATTTTGCACAAATAGGGCTTGTCCGACGTGTGCACGTGCATGTGTTTCTTGCGGTCGCTGCTGTTTGCAAATCGCCTGTCGCAGCCTTCAAACTCACACTTAAAGGGCTTCTCACCTAAATAAAGACACAATCATAAATACATGGTTGAACACTGGATCTCAAAATTATGTCATTTGATGCATCATTACAATTCAAGATTTGTTTTAACGCTTGAAAACTAAAAATCAACAAATTAAATGCTGACATTATTAGTTTTTAGAAAGCTTACTTGTACAAAGAAAATTAAATATGCTCGACTAATTAAAATACATGAATTAACACATTTTATCACATTAAAATGTTGATTGCAAGTTTAAAAAAAATGCATGAAATAACAAGTCTTAAAAACACATGAAATATTTTCTGTTGACAACTGCTCTGAGTGCCAGAGAAGAAACTCCAGCTGCCTGGTAAATAATAGCCCGGATCGCATGCATGCTTTGGATGAGATATTGTCACGAGATCTGTCAGTAAATTTCTCAGTTTAAGCTGCTCTTACCGGTGTGAGTCCTTTTGTGAATTTTAAGATTTTCCGATCGAGCAAACACTTTGCCACAGCCGGGGAACGGACACGGAAAGGGCTTCTCTCCGGTGTGTACTCTGATATGATTCACAAGTTTGTATTTGGCTTTGAACGGCTTCCCCTCTCGGGCGCAGTCCTCCCAGAAGCAGATGTGGTTGGTCTGCTCCGGTCCCCCCACATGCTCCACCGTAAGATGGGTGACGAGCTCGTGCATTGTGCTAAAAGTTTTGTTGCACGACTTTTTGGGGTTCGTCAGCTGCTCCGGCTCGATCCACTTGCAGATGAGCTCTTGTTTGATGGGTTGCCGCATGTATCGGAAGAAGGCCCCTGCTCCGTGGTGTGCTGCCATATTCATGTTCATGGGGCCGTAGCCGTGCAGCTGGGTGGATGCGTAGTGGTCGGACCGCGGGCTCGTAACGTGGCCGTACTGCTCGGCCCGTCCGTACATGTCCCCCGAGAAGCCCAGCCGCATCTGGCTGTTGACCACGTTGGAGGACGCATGGCTCGCGGCTTGCTCGTGGAGCCCCTGGAAGAGCAGGTGCCCCGCTGCATCTGAGTGTCCATGTGGCCCTGCGAAACTTCCGGAGGCGAACAAACTGTGCTGAGCCCCGGCGGCGTCCCCGAAACCCCGATTTCTGAAGAGAAAGTCCCTGGTGGAGTTGAACGCCGCCGTGGAGTAAGAGCCAACGTGGGTCGGGTGGTGGTGGTGTCCCAGGGCGGCTGCTGCGTAGCCGGGCGCCTGGGAGGAAAACGCCGTTTGTCCGGAGCCGATGTCGTGGGAGCTGTGGTTTATTTTGAAGGCGCCCATCCCATCCGCGAACGGATTTATCCCCAACGCCACTTCTCTCTCTGTGACTTCGCCTGTTGAGTGATGCCGCGAGGAGCCGAAAGTAGTGACTCCTATGGTGGGATACTGCGGTCCTGCGTCCAAGAGCATCTTCAGTCTAGACTCGCTGAGACGACTGAGAGCAGAAATCAAAAAATCACGCACAGATATTCTTCCTCCCTCTCTCTCTCTCTATCTCTTGGACCTCACTCGACTGAGCAAAACTCTCCAATCCACCGATTTTCTGTTTACTTTCTAAGACGCGAGGAATTCCCCTATACCGCTCATCCGATGCACGCGCGGAATCATGTATACATGCAATATTGTCTTTTGCGGTTTATCTTCCTGTGGCGCAACTTTCACCTCCTCAGTCAGGCGGTGAGCTCTAGACTGATAGTCGCAATCATTCCTGCAGATAAATGAATTGAAAAGACAACACAGTCCAGCCCTGATGAATGGGAGAGGAGGGGGGCGGTCACATGGCACAGGGGCACCGCGCTCATTGGAGGAGACCCTTTCCCCCCAATAACATCCACTCACCAAATAACAATCCACGGTGCAGGGCCCACGCTTCTATTGGCCTCTTTGCATCATCAATCCCAGATATTGTGAGATTGCTGACTGTGGATTTGGTTAAAAGGCTGAATAACAGCAAAACAAAAAAGTTGAGGATGAGAAAACAAGAAGCGGCCTTGTAGAGAGTCAAAGCACGTTTTGCAGCCACATACTGCAGTAATGGGAAGCAAATGTGTCGGATTGTCTTTGTTAACTTGGCCACATTGCATGACTGAAAGAACACTTTGGTGGTTTGATTGGTAACTTTTTGCACAATTAAAAACTCAGACATGATCTCTATCTCTGTGTGTCTGTTTGATAAAAGACTAAAACCCCAAAGTGTTGATTACCCTGACTTGATAGATACTCAAAGACAACACCACAAGAATAATTTAAGGGCTCTAATATAATTTATAGTAAATATAAGTGTACAGACAGGTCTGTTCACAAACGTTTCAAATGTGGAGCCTCATTACGCACGTCAGGTACAGGTACGCAGAGACGACTTTAACGTCTCGTTTCTCAGAACCCCGTCACTGGAAACCCCCATGTTTGATATAAAGTCTGCACAATGTCATCACTCCTTTGAAAGGCCTTTTTTTTATTAACTTATAAAAGAATCCACATAACATTTGTTTTTCACTCTGTGTTTTGCAGCTCTGCATGTCTCCCTTGAACACAGTGTTTCTGCCCACACCAGTGCAACATCTGTGCTTTGGATTTCCACATCATCATGCTCAACAGCAGCAGCCCACGTTCACAGGGGTTACCTTTAAATAAATAGGCCAGTTTTTTAGCTTGAATCCACCAGTATGCCAAATGCAATCATCACGCTTTTGCTCTGCTCGTGCATCTTACTCATTTTATTTTTTATTATTTGCAGGTCAGTGGTGCATAGCCTTGTGTGCAAAACGTTGTGGGTTGTCGAAGTTATCAAGTGGGATTTGCGGCGCTCTCTGCAGGAACCTCCGGCTGCTAGAGTTCAAAGCCACATGCACAGACGTGCCATACAAACCATTAAAATATCTTCTTGGCTACTAGGCTAGTTTCTTACAAGGCTTTCTCCAAGTCAGTCTTAAGAGACCAGGCAAAGAGGAGAGGTTTTTGGTGTTCTCAACTTAGCGAGTATACCTTGGAGTTTTTAGGTAGTTCGCTACTTTGCTTGTGAAAATGTGGAGGGACCTTCCAACAGGTGGATAACGGTAAGAAAGGCGTATTATTGAAAAAGTCAAGGTCATAAAATCAGACTTGCAACAAGTCAAAGTGAGATTTTGGTGCCACAGAAAGACTTCTTGGAGTTGTACATGACCGAGTACATTTAAAGTTTATGTGCGTAAAAATGACACTAGCATTTAATTTTATGCGCAAAAGTAAAAATGCGCTCTAATTAAAACGCCTTTGGCTGTCCAGTGATAAAATATGCTTGAGTCGTAACTGTAGCATTTAAAATGGCTACCAGGAACTATTTACGATTTTACAGTGAAAGCCACTAAGCCAAGGCAGCTACAGCAGCCCTTTTTACGAGACCTCTGCAATATTCAGCTTTTTTTCTTTTTTGTTTTAGGATTTCATACAACTGCCATGCTTTGCTTGTCTCAGAGTGTGAGTGCATGCACAACTTGGACCAGAAATAGCACTTCAAAGTTTTGCATTACGCTGGTGCTGTGATGCCTCTGAAGGCTACAGCTGTGAGCCTCATGAGCCCCATGCGCAAAGGCCATTTAATAAACATCTTTTAGATCCGTCATGTCTCAAAATATTGACTCAATTTCTAACGTGCTGGATGTGACGCTGTCAGCAGCGATTTTGACGAGTCAATTCACAGGAATAACCCAAGGGACGTAGTTTTTTTGCATTTCATTTTCTCACAGAAAACATATGAATCCACATGAATGAGAGTCATACAAGTATCCGACTATTAACATGTTTTTTTAACAACAAAACGACACACTCACCTCCTTTTATGCTAAATGGTTCTCCGAATAAGAAAGTTAAAAGTGTAAAGACGTGAAGATGAGGAAAGGCGCCTCTGGTGATTTATGTTGTTGTTTTTAAACCTTCACAAATAATTTTTTTATCACTGCAGGTATGTTATTTCACTCACTATCACATTTCATATTTGACATATAAGTCATCAACACTGTGACCTTCTTTGAGGTCACCTCACGCACTATTTTATTTTTATCCAGAAAGATTAAGCGTCCACTCAAACCATCCCCTCATAAAATCTGAAGCGTTTGGTTACACATATTGTGTTGCTATCTGCAGCTAAAGCAATTAAGTGTTATTGTAATAACTGCTAATGATGAGATAACAATTGAAGTTACATATTATAAAATCACAGGTTGTGATTTTCAGGCAAATTAGCTCAGATCTAATTTCAGACACAAAAGTGTCCAACGCGCTGGAGACTAGTTCATGTACAGTAACACTAGACATTACGCAGCATTTAATGAATACACACTAGATTTTCAGATTACTTCTATTAGTTTAAAAAGACAAAGTTCAATGAAAAATCTATCAAAACAATGAAGATTAAACAGTGAACGTAAGATAATTTACACATCAGGTTATGATCTCTAACTTGCATCTGCCTTCAAAGCATAGAAAAAAACACCACAGACTAAGTCACACACTATGAAGGATCATATTGTAGAAACCGATACTTACAGTACACACGTTTTATTTTGAACTTAAGTCTGCAACGGCACCACCTCCTGTGACCCTCGTCTGCTGCCGTCCTGGGTCTAAAGCAAAATTACCCCGGATCATAACAACAGGTCCCGTCCATTACATTTTTTTTCTCCTCGGGACAATGGCCGCAGCTCGCCCTATTCACACTCCATACACACACGGATCCCACCGAGCAGAACAGCGAGTCAACCCTGGAGAACGCGCGGAGAGGCAAACGACTCGATATGTAAATACGGGTGTTTATAAACGCGCATGTTAATCTTATGGACTCGGGACTATTCTATATTCCCACGTGGAGCTTTCCTTTGGTTTAGCTGACAAGTTTTTTCTCCGCTGACGCCGATCTTTTACGTGCGTAAAGTGGTGCGTAAAGTTATTCTTCACGCGTTGCAGGGCTAAATAAAGATATCACTGCATTATTTATGATCCTTACAACTTTTATACTGACAATCTGCATGCTCTTGCGAGGCACTCTGTGTTGTAATTGCATAATCAACGTGGGGAAATTGCTGTTTCATAGCCGCGCAGCTTTTGTTCGCTGCGACAAAAGAGATCGACTGTATATCTGGATCAACTTTTTGGGACTTTTATTGTACAATAACCTTTGCATAACAACTATTTTTCTCAAGCGTTGCCTGAGGCACTGCGCAAGCGCACTGGCTGCTCGCTGTCACTAAGACATTTTTCTTCACGTTGGAAACTGTCACTGGTGACGTCAATCACCGGGCTCTGACCAATTAGAGCGCAGGGTGATTGTTTAGCTCCACGGGCTGCAGCGCCTACCATGAATCTCTATTCAGTATCAAAGCGTCCTGCTGCTGCCTCTCAAGCGAATGGGATTCCATGTAGTCTGCAGATAGTCTTAACTTTATAAAGTCTTTTTTTCTTTATTTTTCATTGCGATTAAAATATATTTGTCATCATCATTATTATTTTGCCTGCTGTCAAGTTATTCTAAAATTAGGAAGTAATGAGCGTGGATGCACTGGGAAGCCCCGTGATGGACCCTACGTTTTCCAAACGGAACACGGCGCTGAGATTAGTTGACTTGGCAGGGGCTCACCACCATCACCATCATCACCACCATACCCCTCAGAGCGTGACAGGCTTCCCGGGGTTCAGCAGCCATCCACACTCAATGGCTCACTCGCACCCTGGGGAGATTACTGCGGAACCCCGCCTGGGGCCGAGTCCATTCGGGCCAGAACACATGGGGCACTCCGCGGCCCTCAAAATCAGCCCAGCCCATCATTATCCCCACCACCATCACCACCACCACAATCATCATATGGCAGGCCACAGTGAAGTGGTCTCCAGTCAAACGGGAGCTTTTGGCCCGGTTCAGGCGACATCCGTGCCCTATTCTATGTCTCACACGGCCCAGGCTCTATCCGCAGGTAGGGATTTCCTCATCCGGAGAGATCTGACAGCTCAAGCCATGCCAGTACTGACCGACCAGACTGCTGGTTCAGCCTCTCACCACGGAATGTTTGTCTCAACAACAGGTAGCTATCCCGGACACTATGGTCACCACACTGACGCTGGGAACCATACCCTCTTCTCCGGACTCCATCACGACCAGTCTTCTAGCGGATCACCGGGTGGCCAAGCGCTGAATGGACAAATAAGGTTAGGACTACCTGGAGAAATGTACGTTAGGTCTGATCACTTGAGTCAAGTGGCAAGCTCCAGGGCTGATCCGTTCTCCGCCTCGCCGTTGCATGGCTACGGTGGACTGAATCTGAACATGAATCTGAGCGCTCACCACCACCACCACCACGGAGCCGGTGCGTTTTTCCGCTACATGAGGCAGCCGATAAAGCAAGAGCTCATCTGCAAGTGGCTGGAGCCGGAGCACTCGCCGAAGAAACTTTGCTCTAAAACTTACAGCACCATGCACGAGCTCGTAACGCATGTGACGGTGGAGCACGTCGGAGGACCCGAGCAGGCGAACCATATCTGTTTTTGGGAAGAGTGTCCGAGGGAAGGCAAACCATTTAAAGCCAAGTACAAACTTGTAAATCACATTCGAGTGCACACCGGGGAGAAACCGTTTCCATGCCCGTTCCCTGGCTGTGGGAAAGTGTTTGCAAGATCAGAGAATCTAAAGATCCACAAAAGGACGCACACAGGTCAGTAAATACATTTTCATTTCTGGAAATGTTGCAGAAAATGTATTTGACGTGAAAATAGTGTAAAATGAGCAAACTGCGTATTTAAATCCACATACAGCTTTTGCATGATATTCTAATGTGTAGGGAGGATTTGCTAATTTTTCTGCCTTTTTTTGCAGCTTTAATTTCACGATCTCTACCTAAACGCATGAAAAATCCCCTCTTATGGGTAATTAATCAGTGTGTGCTGCGCGCAACAGCCACTGCATGGCCACCTGTTTGTTGTGAGTTGCACCAGCATACTCGCAAGTTTTACAAAAGGTCGAGCTTGCTTGGGGATTATGGTACAGCTCACTCAAGCGTTTGACGGTTCAACCTCTTGTTTGCACCACAGCACAAAAGAGTGAGGCCCACGTCAGGTTGTGTGCATGTATCTTTTTGCACGATAGAGATGCTGGCTGCAAAAGTAGAAAGGTGCATCACGTTTAGTGTGTGATGATCATGCTCTTCTATATTTTTCTCTTCCTGCCACTTGTAGGAATGCTTATAAGCTGTTTATCCACGTTTCTTTATTTAACTCAGTTATAATTTAAATAGAAAGAGAGTGATTTGTTGTACTGTGACATTTAAAGTTGCGAAAAAGTGAGCATTTTTTATTAGAAATGTGTTTAAAACCTTATGTTAACTGTATTTACAACAGATGCATATGACAGTACTATAATAGAGATGCATTTGTTATGATCGCCCTTAAAGCAACAGGTTTACAAGTGCACACAGGCGAGAAGAACTCACCAACAGGTTGGCAGAGCAGCCTGTCTCCATAGAATGACTGACGTGTGTACAATGCGCCTCTGATTTAACTTTAAAAACATATAATGACACAATATGGCTGCTTGCCTCTGTGACCCAGTGACGTGCAGCTTCGCTGAGGAGGGAGGAAAAAAAAGGGGGCCTCAAAATGTCGAGTCACACTTGTAAATGAACACAATGATTACATTCCTGTTTCTGTGGTGGCTGCATAGCACACTCCCCCCTCTGCTCCATTTCTGCGCCCTATGTTTTATTCATATCATTTGCTCACATTACCTAAGTACAAATCTGTTAAATTATTTCTGTGTGTTGGCTCCCAAGGGGCCTGCTCTTTGGTATCATGTTTAAAACCTATCCGAAAGTGTGCTTATGACTGGGGCTGCCCCTGGGGTCTGTTCCTCGACGCTTTCTTGTACTACACTAATATCCCTGATTGGCTCTCTCAACCCAACAGCTGAAGGTCAAATTGATATTCAACCCGCAAGTGTAATTAGACAGAGGCAATTACGTATTCTCAAAAGCTTTAATCGGAGGAGAAAAATCAGCACTGGATGATTTCCGTGTAATTTATTCAGATTGTCTTTTTTTTCCTTTTTGCCTTGTCATAATCAGGTAGAAATACTTGTTATTGGGACGCAGAGTGAGAAGCATTTGCATGGCTTTAGATGGCAGACACAGGCTGTGTTGTGGTGCACCGTGGGTGCAGGCTGGCTACTTTCATTTATCATTATTTACAGTTGGTTTTAGGCCTGCTACGTCTATGCTCGTAGCTTGTCTGTTTTGACGTATGCCTTGATGCATGCAGACGCCAGGTATAGACCCAGGACAGTAGGGGTTCAGGCCTCCTGTTTACACCACACTGAGGCGCGTGGCAGGTCTGTCCAAACAGGGAAACTTTGGAAAGTGCAAGCAGAGGGGGGAAGTGTGTATACTGTTACCAACAACAATAAATATATAGAAGTGAGAAAAATAAATGATCACATTTTCTTTAACTGTAGCTGATTCTATTTAGATTTCAAAATGTGTATTATCATTAGCTGATTTTTCAATCTAAATCAGGGGTTGCTAGAAAATGTTTAATTTTTATGGTTCTCGTTTATACAAAAAAAAGAAAGAAATACGATTAAAAAAAAACCCCAATCACATGACATATTTTGAGGTGAACGTCGAATGTCAATTTTACAGCATTTAATATAATGACTTCTGTTTCATTGTGTCATCATCCTTGTTGACAGGTGAGAAGCCCTTCAAATGTGAGTTTGACGGCTGTGACAGACGCTTCGCCAACAGCAGCGACCGGAAAAAGCACTCCCACGTCCACACCAGTGATAAGCCCTACAACTGCAAAGTGCGAGGCTGCGATAAGTCCTACACACACCCCAGCTCCCTGAGGAAACACATGAAGGTGCACTGCAAGTCTCCCCCTCCAAGCTCGGGCTACGAGTCCTCCACCCCGTCCCTGGTCTCCCCCTCCTCAGACTTGGGCCGGGAGCCAGGGGCCTCCTCGGTGCTATCGGAGCCGGTGGGAGCCTCCTCCCAGCCCGCCAATTTAAGCGAGTGGTACGTGTGCCACAGTTCAGGTGCCAGCGGAGCTCAGACACCGCCAAGCGGACCCTCCACACCCGACCCAGCAGATGAGCCACCGTACAGAAACCCAGAACCAAGGGACGCGTTTTAACCCACTCAGACTCGGTGCCAGTGGTGACAGAACACATTTTCAAAAGCTCAACTATTAAAAATGGTTTGGCTTTGGTGCCTAAATATGCCTGTGCAAGGCCCACTGGTCCCCCTTTTTTTGGATGAGCCACCAAACAGACACCCAGAGCCAGGAGACGCATTTTAAAACCACATTGGAGGGAAAATGTGTAAACCTTAAAGACGTGCTAATTTCCAGGCACAATAAAAAGAATATATTTTGAAACCTCAGCGATTAAAATGCTTGGCCCAGTGCCTATAACGGCCCACTGGATCACTTGTGGGGAGAGTCATGTAAATCCGTCATAGACTATGTGGTACTTTATTGTAGGCTAGGCATGTTGGTGTCAAATTATTTTGTAAATTACGAGTTTTGACTTCGATATGTTTTTATTTATTTTTCAATCTGATCTCGAAGGATTTTTGTATTATCGAACCAAAGTGCATGTTTCAATTAGGGCAAAAGTGTACATTTGTAAATTTTGTAACTTTGGATGTGTTGATGTTTTGTAAGGATCTGTCTCAGAGCGGTTTCTTACTGCGTTTCTTCATGTTTACAGCCTTTTTGTTTCCCATGTGTGCAGAGGCTAAACAACTTAAACAGTTTCATAAGCCTGCAGTATTTGATATACGAACGTGAAATTATGATAAATGTTTTATCAAAGTGGGCATTTTGTGATTTTGTATCATTGTCGTCAATATATATATATTTTCTTTTTGAATATTTGAAAACGAGCGGCACTCAAAATGCGTACCGAACTGCCTTGTAATTTGTGAGTATTTTGAATAAATCTTGTATGACGAAAGTGAAACTCTGCTGGGCCATTCACGTTCCTAGAAGCATTTTTTTGTAAACTGGAAATAATTTTATGCGGAATTTGTTTATAAGTCTGTATTTTAAAATTACCTCTCCATCACAAACATTTCTCCACAGAAAGCCTGTAAACTAGCTCCAGCAAAAAAGTCGTCATAGATAAAATTGCAAAAAATCAAAGAAGTTCAAAGTTCTGAAACATTCTCCAAATACCCTTTAACATTTTATTTCACCATTTTTCCCCCCCTTTGGCTTCACATGAGGGCAACTTGAATTGTGTAAAGTCTTACTTTCTAAGCTGAGCTTTGTTCTGATGTGCGCTGAGTTTGATGAAGGACTACAATATTCTGATCCAGACTTCAAAGGGCATTTGGTACAAAGAGCCATTTTTTCACGACGGTGAATCCTCATGGTGAATTAAGATTTCTATAGCAATAGCCAAGTCAAACTCAAATGATATGGGGCCAAGTCCGTGGACTCAAAAGCCTGCTCTAAAGAATGTAATATTTGCTTCCCATGGGGTCGGAAACGGTAATCTATGTCCTTTATGTTGCAGACGAGGGCAGTATAAAGAAGAAAAATATATTCTTTTGCTCTGGGTCTACTTTACGACAATCAAAGGAGAAGCCGCCAAACGCAGTTGTCCCACAACATAATAGACTTGCATTGCAAGAGAGCCGTGCTGCTCAAAAGACGCTTTTAATCATATTTTAGGCTCCATGCATGAGATATGTAAAACCATAATGATAACTGCACATGCTTATAATAGTCGTGTAAATGAATTGTTTCAGCCTTGAACATTTACTGAGAACTTTTTTTTTTTTTTGGTGAAAGAAAGGAGAAACGTGTCAAATGAAGTTAGAAATGATTGAAAACAAGCAGCCAAAGAGCTCAGTAGTTGTTCTGGGAAAGTTTATCCTGAAGGGTAATTTTACTCCGGCCTTGACTGAAGCAGAAGTGGGTGGAAACATCATTGCAACAACTCCCTCTTTATAGAGTTTGTTTAAGTGCATGGCAGTTAAGAGACTCAGTTAAAAGAAAAGAACTAACGACAAACAGAAGAATATGATGCTTCTTCTGGAGAAAGAGTGAATAAAAAGAAAAGGGGCAGAAAAACAAGATAGTTGGATCTCAATTGAAAGCGGGGGTCTTTGAAGTGGAAGTTGATATCAGAGGGATTCTTCTAGGTCGTCTGAACGACGTTGATGACACGGAAAGCCTTTTGTCACCGATTTGTTGGGCTCCTCTCTATTGGGCTCCTCTCTATTGGGCCGTCTAAAGCTTTTAGTTCCAGTCGTCAAAACGGACAAGAACTAACTGAGTCACGTTAAAACATTTTCCATTCAGCAGCTGGAAGTGAAGGATAGGCGACTTTTAAAGGGTTGTTTCGGTAGGAAAAGAGGCGACTATTAAAACAATTCTGTAAATGTTTTTTTAGCTCCATTTTAGAGAAAGATCAAAAAGAAACAACCCTGGGTTCATTATGAAGACAGGGAAGAAGGGAATAAAACCATGCAGAGGTGCTGCAGGGCTGTGCATGTCTGCTCTGCAATAGTTCACTGACCTTTAATAATTTACGACTGAGCAAATATAAACATCCTCAATGTCTTCAGCCAGAAATGAAGCTGCAGGTTCTGGAAGGTAGATGATCCGAAGTGGACCCAAAGAGTGTGAAGTGAACATGAATGCTTGGAGATACAAAAAAAAAAAAACATGACAAATGTTATGCTTGTTGTGAAAGTTAAATTCCCCGCGTGCAGTCACTGGATACAGGCTACAGCTGGCAGTTTTTTAACTGCGCGCGAGGAGTCTTTAACAACTGATCCTGTTGGGTTCACTCATCGGGGCTTCCCACCTTCAGCTGAGTGACAACCTCTGATCTGATATCAGCTACGGGGTCAACGATCAAGAATCGCTGTGTGCGAGCGCGCGTGTGCACGTGTGTGAGAGAGAGAGGGAGGAAGGAAAGAGCCTCACAAATGCCAAGACTCAAAGGGGAAACGGATAGCAGTTATCAAACTGTGTCATTCTGCAACGCAATGGTTGCATGCAGCAGTTATAGAAAGTGTACCCGAGGGATTCTAATGAATATAGCATCTTTTAAGAACTGTTAGAAAATCGAGTTGAATAGTTGTCACAGAGATTGTCCAACGCAGCTTAAAGGTCAAAGTGTCTAATAAGTAGTTCAAAGTAAACTGCTGCAGAATGCATACACAAGAATTAAACACATCCACATTAATTATTGGAAAAACATTAAATAATAATAGTTATAATTGGAAGGTTTAAAACTTCCTGAATGCATCAATAAAAGAAAATGAATCCAAGGCCCTCTCAATACCACTGCTGCATCCTCAGGCTCATTTGAGTGTGAAATATCATTTCTTTGTAAAATAAAGGAGGCGGTAATCCTACTTCCGGAAACTGTCCGGCATTATTGAACAAAACCCTTTTAATAGGGGGATTAGCAGTCTAGGAGTAAAAGCCTCTCACTCACCCCCCCCCCCCCCCCCCCCCCCCCTTTTTTTTTCTCCTTCCTCCACGCCCACCCCACGCTCCAACACCGCCATCAGCACCTCCAACACCAACCAGGTCATAATTATCAGGAACGAAGTGGCCGAAATTGGCATGGCAGATAAAGAGAAAGGAAGAGAGACAGGTGCAATAGACTCATCAGAATCAGACTGACTGAGCAGGGGAGAGTTGTTATAAAAGACTGAGTAATGTGGGAACACTGGTAGAAAAACTATGCTTGGATAATACAGTTGTTTTTAATGTAAATACATTAATAATTGCATTTTTAAAGGGGTCACGGATCTCAAAAAACACTATTTATTGTGTATAACTTCTCCCTTTTAAATATGGGTTTAGGTTATATAAAGTGTTTTTTCACATTAAAGGAGCATTCCACTTTTTTTCTTTGAGTATGATCGAGTGTGCAGAATTGAGGTCAGAAGGCAAACCCACAAGTTAAATGCTACAATAAAAGCCTGTCGTGAATATTGAATATTTTACTCTGATAACTCCCAAGGATAGTTACCAAGGGAGATTTAGAAGATCACGTGGTTTTGATGTATACGCTACCACGAGCTTCCTTCCTAAAGATTTATGACTACCTTTACAGCTAGATTAACTGTATTCCGCATATAAAAAGGTGTGCACGCGGAGTTAAGGCAGGTTTAGGGCTCCACCCCTGCGGTAGCTTTTGTATAGCAGGCAAACCTCACATAAGTCACTATCCGGACAACCTGGAGGGAGAAATCTGGGCCAATAAGAACGTATAGACGACCCCCACTGCACAGGTTTTAGGATTACCGTCATGCACAGATTTCAGGAAACGAAGTTATTTTACTTTCGTGTAGATGAGCGGACTCCCTCCAAAGCGAATCAACCCCCTAGTTGCTTATATATAGGCCTGAACACGGATTTCTAACAGCCTCGACATTAAATGGCAGATTGTGCCACATACTTCACACCTGCACTCTGAATAGCAGCCCTCTTTCAGTGTATGATACGCCTGTTGGTCTTGCTCTCAATGCAGCTGCATGGATGAATCAACGCGCTGCGTATTCAGTCTCTTTTGATCTGACGTCTTCTCTTATTTGATCTCGCGCGCTCTGTACTCACGTCTGTCATAGTTAGCACGAGCTGTGATGACTTCCTTGATCAATGTGTTATCATATATGCATAGAGACTTGTTGCCTAGAAAACATATAGATACAAATATTGTGGGAGTTCATTCAGATAAAATGCGTAAATACGTGCGTGAAGAGGGGTAAATATGGGTAAATTAAAAACGTGCAATTCTTTTGGCAGCAGCGCAGTGTAAACAGTAATCTGATGGCGTATTATTCTTCTGCTCATTTCCGTTTGAGATGTTACAGGCCTGTGAGTCATCTTTTTAAATACTTTCATTATTTCAAATACAGACCAAACACAAAGTAGATTTTTGACGTTTTTAAAACGAATAAAATCGCAAATATTAAGAAATAAGATACTCGAAGGCATACAAAGTGGGCTATAAATCGAGTAGAACGTTCTGAATTTAAGGACCCACTCCCGGGAGAACAAGTCGATCTCTCCCAGAGAAATTCACTGTTTCCTTGAAATTTTATCTGTCTATGACCTTTCCGTGATCTGTGACAGTGTTTGGTGAAACTAATATCGTATAAAAGTAGCAGTCATGGCGAACAGGTGTGTTAGGGTGTCGTACAAATTCGACAATAACATTAAACTCTAGCAAAGACAAAAGATCCAGAGGCCTTGTCCTTCAAGTTTTAGAAGGCAAAATGTGATTTAAGAAGTTATGATATATATATTTAAATAAGTACAATAACCATTTCCCTGCTCTGCACATGAAGTGGTTCACAAACAAGGAAATGGACCGTTTTAGGACACAAAACCCTCCTACTGATTTAGCCAGAGCCATAATGGCAAAAGTGCGTTCATACAGTCGATAAAGAGACAGTATATCATCATATATCAAAGTAACACAGAGTATTAGGGGATGCAAATGCTGCCAGCAATATGAATCATTGGTTTATCTGCACTATTTCACACGTCAGATGGGAAATATGTTCCAAACAGACAGGCGGATGCACAGTTTGAGAAAAACCATAATGCACGTGATCAGTGTAGCAGTATCGAAGACTTTGGGTCATTTCGCCATCTCCCGCAGGAAAACACATTACGCCTCCCATATTTACATACTCTTTAATATTTGTCAAACATTCATAAATTACAAACTAATGAAATGTTCGACGGTCCTTGGAGATCAAGCTAATGAAGACATAGACTTTTGCTTTTGACACATCTTTGTTAGGTTTAATACCATTCTCTTCCTCTCACGCTCTATTAACTATTATTATACTTATGTCAGGCCACCGCTGACACGTTACGACACCAGGATCACCTGCTGGAGGTGGGCACGCCATGGGATATCAATGGCCTCCATCTATAACGACACAAGCATTGTATAGATAAAAGAAGTGTTAAACGTTAGTGGGATTATTTTTGTTGGGGAAAAAAAGTTTTCCATCAGAGTTACACTGCAAAAAAATAAATTAAATAAAAATAACATAAGCAATAAAGATTCTCTTTTTTAAGGGACAAAGGGTGTTATTTTCCCATCGTGTTATTTGAAGCCAGTTTGAAAAAAAAAAAGAATTATTTTAATATATTTGAATTAAAAAAATAAAAGAAATATCCGCAGTATGAAAAATAAATGAACATTTTAAAAAAAGATTTAGAAAAATTGACAAATTAAACCTCATCCCTGAAATACATTTTCCAACTACCTTATAAAAGAAATAGAATTTCAACAATTATTGATTTTTTTTTATGAAAGGATTTTCTTTTTACAGTGCACTCAGCTTGTGTGACCACTACAATGTCAAGAGGCTCTTGGAGATCTAAACCTGCGTAGAAAGAGAGGAAGAGGAGGGGTAGATATTAATTATAGAAGAGTGTCGACAGTGTATAGTTAATTTCCACCCAGGCCAACCTTGATTTATTTATTCATTCGTTCATATTATTCCCCTCTTCGACCCAACATTCTCTAAAGCTGCAAAGCCCAGCACTCTCAAAAGCTATACGTTAATCAAAACGACATAGGAACTTGAAATACTTTGAAATTCAATGAATGGGAGGTTATATTGTCAGCGCAACAATATAGATCCTTGGAGACGTGTTTATTTGACAGAGCAAATCCCTTGTGTGTCAAGGTTGTCATATTCCCCTCAATGTCCAATGCAAATGCCGCGGCATAATCAGATGCAGCAGCATGACGCGTTTATTACTTTGTCAATCATTTTCCTGCGACAGTATTGAAACAAAGCGAGCCCACGTCCGGTAATAGAATTAAAGAAAACCCTTTCAGCGGCAGGCGATTTCACTTTGACGCGTAAACCATATGTAGACTAGAGCCTCTGTAAGATAGGTCAGAGGGTCTTTATCTGTCAGAGAAAACTTCCTTTATTTCTACAGCAGCTGTATATTAATTATAACACATTTTTACGCAATATTTCCCATTTAAAACTCTTATTTTGGAGGGTCCTCAAACCACATAAGAGAATTACAGGCACTTGATTTTGTGCAAAAATAAAAGCACAAAGCAGGACTTTTTCTTTTCGAATTATTCCTTCTTTGGCGCAGAGGACGCTATGTGAGGCTTATCCTCCTTGTCCATGAGTTAATTCATCAAAAGAAGGAGAAAAAAAAAAACTTTCAATACGATTTTTTTCTTGGTTTCAATAATAAGCCAACCACTGTGACATTCTTTGAGCCCAGACTATCTTCATAATACTGATTTGTGTAGCCTAGGAAACTACTCAGACCAGTGCAGAAGCGAGCCCAAAGGATTTTTTGACCATTTAATACTCCAAAATTCACCATAAAGGATGGATAAAACCCACTACTATTGTAATAGAGCAACATTTTCCGTGTCATATTTCTAGGAATAGATATGCTAAAAATATAAGCATAAGCAGTGCAGGAGCAAGCAAGGTAAGTGTCGTTTTCCCCTTTATATTGTTGCAGTCTATAGTGAAAAAAAAACGCACATGCGTGAATGATACTCGAGAGTGTGTTAAGAGCTGTCAGGAAATCAACCTCAGAGTCCTCACCCAACGTTAAGGCTGTCTAATTTCTCGGCATAATTAACTTTATGCTCAAAATCAATTGTTTCCTGTACACAGCCAGGGTCCAGGACTGCAAGCAGTGAGAGGCCTATTTGAGCATGTGAGAAAGCAGGAAGCAGCTCTACCTGCCACTCATTAAGCCCACAAAAACTCAATACAAAGAGGGGGGAAGAAGGATTAGACCTGCTCGTTATACCTGCCGCGCAATTAACACTACTTATTCTTTTAATCCCTCTGTTCTAGGAATAATTGAACTTGCAATAATAATAACACAAAAAAACACGCACGACAAAATGCCTAAATAGTAGAGAATGTAGATTTCTTTCAGCGTGATAATTGGAATAATACTAATTTGTGTTTTTATTGTGTCTGAATTTTGGTTGTGTTTCCCTCCTTTTTGTGTGTGTGTCTCTGTTGAGGAGAATCTAATTTTTTGACAATGAATTTTTGTTCCTCTTATTTCCCCCAAAAATCAGTCGTGAATCTTCCTCTTCCTCCTCCTCCTCGTCCTCCTCCTGCTCCTTAAAGCGGGTAATCGTCACATCCCCCTTTTAGAAACGGAGGTAGCTGCAACTCTTTGTCCCCGTTGTGTTGTAGGTGAATCGGAGCACACTTGAACTGAAAGAGGACTTGACCTTTGCCTTTATGTTTTCCCCCCAATGTTTGTCTAAATCACAATTGTCTTTTGTGCGGGGACATGCGCTGCAGTGACACGTCCTATTGAGCGGATGGATGTTCGCATGTCGGACGGAGTGGAGAGGACGGGAATGACTCATAGGTGTTTGGAAACTTTTGGGGGTCACCCACTGACGGAAAAACCGGCAAACATAGAAGAGTGTAGAAAACTGGCGAGGTTTCGAAAAGAGAAACTCTAAAAACGCCAAAAGTGTCTAAAAAGACCGATTCTAGTTTTCACAGGTGATTAATTTCTTCCCCGTCAAGTCAGTAAACGCATATGACTTATATTTTAGGTCTAAACTTGTTACCACTAGTTTCACCTCAGAAGTTCATCTCTGCATGCTGGACACACGGGTCAGTGGAGCTCTCGGAGGTGGGACTCCTCGTGCCTTTATTTCCCTAAGTGTAAGGCAAATTACAACCGTGTAACTAAAGACAATTACAAAATAAAATAATTAAATATTCTTTAAATGTATATGAAAAGAAATAATGCGTATTTAAAAGCAACAAAATAACATCAGGAATATTAAGATAATTCACCCTTGTGTTAGGACAGTTTTGTTAGAATTAACATTAAAGGTGCAATCCGTCATTTTTGAACATTTTCATAATTTAGTTCTGACTTTTTGGGTGGTTAAGGAGGATAAGAGCTCCACATATGTGTGTTATAATAAACTAGAAATGCAAAAGTAACTTATTTATTCAGTCACAAATCATGCATGAAAGTATATCTAAAGTTTTTTTTTTTCTCCAGTTTTTAAATAATTAGTCAAAATCCTGGTGCCAAATATATACCCACATATGTTTTAAATTTTAGTGTCCAGATTTAACCCTATAATGTGATTAAACTGTGTAAGAAATATTGCCCCAAATCCTTCAATAAATCAGCCAAAGGGAGAATTACATGCACACAGATGTATAGCATCACTGAGGGAGTTATTCTGATGCTCCCTCTCACAGCTTATAGTGGCTCTGACCCTCCTTCCAGCAGGCTTTTGACACACTGTAACACTCTCGTTGTCAATTCTCACAGTATCTTTATTTCTATGTAGCACTTACTCTCAGCACTCACTCAGTAAACTGCAGGAAAGTTGCTTGGGAACGATAGAAATACTAACGGAGCCAGTAAACGACTGCTGTTTATGACAGGAGGGACATGATTGCGTCGCTCGCAGCCTATAGGGGAGCAGGAATGTGTTCATTTATCACGAGTGGCAGCGTGTGTGAGATGACATGGGCGACAGAGACAGCAGAGCCCCTTTTTCTTCATCATAAAGCTTCATTAAATGACTCTATATGATGATAATTATGCTGCTGAGTGTTGGAGGTGCAGCCATTTTCTCCATCAGTGTTCATTCTGGGGATGATTTTTTCACATGTGCAAAGATTGTGTAGGATAATTATGTAAAATTGAAGTACATGTGATGGTACCTTGTGTCTTTGACATCCTGAGATGTCAGAGTATAAGAGGCATTCAAACTGTTGGGTGAATCAACATTGTTGGATTTATAAGGATGGATAAATTGTCTTGCACCAGCTGCATTGAAATGCATTCTTTCTTTATTTGTATTCTGCATATTTACACTAACACATTTCAGATCTATTCTAAGAGTTACCAACAGTGAGAGGTGGTTGAAATATGCAAAATACGGTCCTTGATCCTTCAAAATAAGCGACAGCAATGTTGTGGAACTCACACCTTTAAGCTTTGCTCTTTTTTGGGTGTTCAGAGTGATAATCACCTAGTTTATTGAAGTGGATTTATTTGAATCACTGGATGGCTGTGGATACAATATTATCACCATACTTTGGTAACAATACAATATGATATTTATTTTAAGATATCTTTGAAATAGTTAGTACCCCAGTTACAGAACTTGTGACTTATAACTCTATTTCAACATTAAATAAGGTCCCTGGAATATTTTCTTACTTTTTTATCTTATAGCATACAAATTCAGTCTGTTTAACCCACTCAAAATCCAATGCAGTAACTTTGTATCATCAAGCAGACAGACTGACAAGTATTTTGAGCAATGCAATCAGAAAAAGAAGTTATACTGCAGAAGCTTAGCTTGTGTATGCAAAATAAACCTGATAATTTGTATTATACACTGTAAAACAATGGTTCCTTGAACTTAAATAATTGGTCTCCTGCTGTATTGATATCATAAATTGAATTAGAGATAAATTGAGATAAATTTGTATTCATTTAAAACATCAATGGATAAAAACCTTCCTAGCTACCTAGTCAAACGAACTTACTTGTAATTATTTAACTTACTTGATTTTTACAGTTCAGTTTAGTTATTTTGTCAACACAGCATTTCTGTGTCTTTAATGGCCAAACCAGATTGCAAACTAGACATTCTAAGCTATGAGGTGACAGCATCATCCAGCTCATGCAATTACTTTGTACGATGACATCTTAATTCAACATTTATATTTTGGCTAACTTTGTTAAGATGTATCCTTTACCTGTAAAGCTTCACATTAGTTGAGATGACAAACACCAAATATTAACTTTTTTACCACACTAACACTAGCTTCAAGTTAAACAGACAATCATTTCTGAGTTACCACAACCATTTGTTTTTACAGTGTAAAAGGTATAAACCTAGTGCCAACATGGTGCTACATCTTTGTGAAGCGAAACATTTCAGTATCATGATGTATCAGTGTTCCCCTGCCCAACTTTACATTGACAGTCTCCACCTCTGATGCAGTACCTTTAAAAAGTCAACTTGGAATACCTTGGCGTCAATAGACTGTTACTAATACATACATAACTTCAATTCTGCAACAGCAGCCCTGCAAAACTTTTCAGGGAGTTTGAGTGTTAACCACAAAGAGCAGCTTTTCCCCCTTCACAGTTCTCCCTCCTGGTTGTTCTTATAGTGTGGCTCAGATGTAAAGATCAGAACTGAAAAACAAGGACTGTGTCCAATGTAAAAGCTCCTGCTAGACTTTCAGAATATCATAATTAAAGTTTTGGGCAGATTTGAAATGTATACTCTGACAGTCTTAAGGCACAGAGGGAATGTATGGAATTTCATATGCCTATCATTTAGCCTGCAGAGAGTACTGCAAATTGAGTCCTGGAGTCCCACACCTTACCACTTTTCCACTCCATTCTTATGTGCCGAGGAATTACAGGCCGCAGTGTGTTAAACCTCTTTAAAAAAAGAGTTTCTGCAAAGAAATCATGCAACAGAGTTAACTGTAAACATGTGACACTTGTGTATGTCCCAGAAGGACTTTTTAAATGCATGTTGCTTCTGCATGAAGAATGCATTAAATTCAGAATATGAACTGCTTTAAAAGTATTCTAGTTATGTGTATTGATGACAGTCAGAAGAGCCCTTAAATATGGCTTTTAACTTTTATGAGCTGTACCGAAAATCAATTTCAGCTACCTTCCTTTGGCAAGACTCAGTGGAGAGGGAGGGAGAAAAAAAATCACCATCTCCTCCTCTCCATAACTCTGTTCCTTTCGCTCTGCAGATCAAAGGCCTCTGAAATTGGTGTCCCGAAGATGTACATTGTTGAGATGACAGGGCAACAATACCCAGAAAAAGCGTGGTCTATCAGACATGTCAGGCTGCAGAAAGGAGAGGCTGAGAAAGGCCTGGGTGTTGATTTAATGCCCCAAACTAGAGGAATTTGAGGCTTTGAGCTGCGGTGTGCCATGTCAGTTTGTCTTCAATATTTGAGGGGATATTTTCAAAACATGGCAACAGCAGGATGCCGGTGTAACCAAAGACAGCCAGGATTTCATCATTTTTTTTTTTTTTGTTTTTGAAGAGAGAAAGTACTCAGTGATTACCTTGATTTAGATTTGGTGGCATTTGGTGGCACATTCAGAAACTTGGGCGTGAATTGAGGTGTAAAAGGCCAAATACAAAAACGTCAAACCTGAGGGAGAGAAAGTGTGTGATAGAGAGAGAGAGAGAGAGAGAGAGAGAGAGAGAGAGAGAGAGAGACTTGTCTTTGCGTCTCGGCGTTACAACCTGCTGCTCCGACAAAGACTTTACTAGTTGAAAAGCAGCCGAAGTGACTGGAGCTCAGACACTCGCAGAATAAATATTTGTATTCATTTGAGAAATGAGGATTCGAACAACGCGAGGAAAAAAACGCGACAAAGGCTCACCAAAAAAAAACAAGCATGAATGAAAGTATTGTCCCCGCCTTAGAAATTCTGATTCACCATATCATAACCCCTGCGAGGAAAAAAACATCAATATCCCTGCGGAAAGCACACGTTTCTATGGGAAACTAAAGAATTTTAGCGCAGAACAGATCTGGCGGTATAAAAAGAGGGGGGGAAATGAAAGGGATCAGAGAAGGCTTTTTGGTGAAGAAAAGATGGACGATGTTGACTTTTGAGAGTGGTTACATTTTTGGGGAGCTAATTGTTGCTGTCTGAGATGCTGATTGTTTTTTAAATCACTTCAAACGCCAAATTTTTTGTCAGATTTTTAGTCAATTTGAGACTTTCTGACCAGAATTCAAAATGTGCAGCAAATGCAGCTCGTTCCAAGTAAAATACTAACAATATTTAGAGACAAACGGACTTAAACTCATATCCAAATTTACGCACAGACATGATTTTATAATCTGAGCCCCGTAATCGCACATTAACGGATTTGGAGTCAAATATCCTCAAGAGATTAGGACGCATTACGCACCGAGAGAGTTTTTCATATCCTAATACCCCAACCTTGTGGTAGAATATAGCCAGCGCAAACCTTGAATATAAATAGTGCAACACTTTATACAGTGTTATTTTTTGACCTATAGGAAACCTGATAGGAACCAGGAAGCTGCTGGCTTAATGTCTCAATCGGTAAGGCCTCTGCGCATATTCATCCATACGCCCTTTCAGGTACTCTGACACGCATGTGGCATAGAAACAACACCAAAGTAAACAGGACTAACAGGAGACTAGTCCCTTTGTTGTGCCAAAGGCAGCTGCCCAGCCCCCTATTATCCTCGAGCAGACTGACCGCATCCTTCCCACTGCCCCCTCACCAACCCAGTGCACAAAAAGAGAGGGATGTTCTGCTTGCGTGGGTAACACTGTCGCTCCAGCCCTTAGCAGTCCTCTTACTCTCTATTGAAAGGAGTGGGAGTAGTGGACACAGCCTGATCTGCGGAGTACAAAGGCTCACCGTAGAGTCCCATTGGAGTGAAAGGAATGAAGGGGCTGGAGATTTGTGAAAGAGGCTCGGAAGATTCAGAGAAAGAACGGAAGTTTTGTTGTTGTGCTTGATTTCCCTTCCCAACTAGAGATGGAGTGGATGGATAAACCCACTTATAGTCGGTTTACTCAACTTTTAATAAGCAGGAAGGAGTCTGCTCACTGTTTACACTGGCACTGGCACTGACCACACCATACTATATTATTCTGCATATTATATTCACTAGAGGTTAAGCTGTGTTAAGAGTTAGTTACTGCTACATATTATGGCTTTAAAACTACAATATGCTCTACTGGAACCAAGGAAGAACTAAAGGAATAGGTTAATTTTATGCAAAAGGTGACATTTTTTTCAGTAAAACTCAGCTGTCTGAATTTTGGCCTCAAAGGCTCCAGTGAAAATGTTCTGATCATGACTAAAACTTGCATATTTGTCCTTTAGTTCTTCTATAGTTTCTATTATATTTATATTTCTGCAATTAAATCTTCACAAGAATACAAAAAGTTAAAGAAACTGAGGGATAAACAGCAGAAATTAGTTAAAAGTTCAACCATATTAAAGACCAATAATGAGGGATTATGGGATATGATTGAGAATTAGATATCAAATCGTTCCCTGGCAGAGATAGGAACAGGACGCCGGCGTGCCCTCAGGGAGTCCCATGCTGGCAGGGTTTATGTGGACACACACACTTTCAACAAGGATTGAATATGACCCTGTTGTTTCAAAATGGCCTCCTGATTTATATCCATCAAGGTTTAAAGGGGCCTGCCATGTCTGCTAAAATAGAGGTGTTGACAGCCACACTTGACAGCTTCTGGCTCATACTGTTTTAATGTTAGTCTTGTGGCATAGCCGGGCTATACCCAAGCATTCTGAGGCTGGGGAACAATCTGGTTTTTCTGGCTCGTGTAGCTTTGTCTTCCTGTCTGGGACTTTGAGGATTCACCGTGTGGAAGTTTACAAAAGTTTGGACACAAGTAGGTGAGATAACAGCTGCTTTTCAGGCCTTTGGGTCTGTAAATGGTTAAAAGCAGAGGGAGTTCTTGAGATTCATCTTTAAACAGTAGAGAAAAAGCAGAATGAACCATATATGACTTTTTATATTGCACTATTTAAGTCCTAGTCTGCTATAAATTGCAGATTAAACCCAAGTGAATAAATGCTGGTTTAACGAAGTGCCACAGGACTGAAGTCCTCTGAGAAATTCACCCAGCCTGAGAATCCTCTTTGAAGGCACATTCCATAGGTCACAGTGCAGACACCACGCAGTCACACCGTTTCATCCTCATCAACATTTGTGTGGGCCGCACAGCCCCAAGGCCTAAAGAAACACGCCTGGGATTTCTCGGTCTATAGTTAGCGAAAGGCCAGCTCCTCTGGCTCCACTGAGCGGGGGGGACACGACTGACATCAGCACAGCCTGCTCTCTGATTGGTGCAGAGAAGACTTAGCAGAATCAGAAAACATTAATGCTGCCTGATTATGTTTCAACTTCTTCTATGTGCACTTCTATGTGCACTATTTGAACTGTAATTGAGATTCATTGTTGTTGTACTGCCACTATGCCCAGCAGGCCGAGCACACATTGCGTAAATAAAGGGGACCCTATTTTTTGCTACCAGACTTAAACTTGTGCAACTCTTCTGCATGCTGTGAACGTTCTCACTCATGTACAGCCTCTCTTGTTATAATTACATCATCTTGAGCCTTGTCACTCAGACACTACCATGTGATGCACGTAAACCCTCTGGTCGGCTGTACATCAGCCTCCTTTTGCTGGACATTTATACACAGCCATGGTCTCGTGAAATCATGAGCTTACTGTTCTGTCAAGTATTTAATATCTTGTAAAACAGCCAGATATTTATAAAGAACCGTGAGTGGTGCAATGCTATCTGTAAGAGAGGAAGAGTGTAAAATGCAATACTTGACATGTGCACAGCAAACATGATTACAGTCGTAACTGTGCACAAGTTTAAGATGCCAGTAGACTGCATACAATAACTTATCACACTCAAGTTTGCACTGAAAAAACCACACTCATATATCAAGGTACTCATGCAAAGCACGCTGCATTTAACAGAGGAAAGAAACACAATTTAAGATCATTTTCATGCATTTGTTGCAGATTGTGTGGTGGTTAAACCCTGAAAATGATACACACAGAGACAGTAGAAGAGCGTAGTTCTGTAGTAACAAAGGGGCAATATAAAGTTATTGAAATATTTAACTACAGGATTAGCTTCCCAGTTTTCTTCCGAGTAGGTTTGTGTTGTTGCTTCATCTGTGGAAAAAAAATCTTCCAATTATACCTAAAGTGGAACTGCTAGTTCTTTACACACTCTTGGGTGTTTTTTAACTAAAACTACATTTCATCACTACAGTTTTTAAGCCCATGTTAACATTATAAAGCAATACATGCCACCCTGAGGACATCCCTTACCATCAAGTCTTCCACAATATCAACCTGCAGTCAGTTTAGCAAGTGCTGAAGTTAACGTCTTTGATTTAGTTTCACCCACAAGTCTGTGACAATTCACTCACTCCAAAACAGTGGCGGAGCCAGACAATTTTGACCTGGGTGGCCAAACTGGGGCACTGACTCTTAAGGGGTGGCCAGGCATGGAAAACATTAGGGGCTTACCCCCAAACTAGTAGTGTTACCTCCAATAATCACATCTGCTTTAACTTCTTTTATACAATCATTTTAAAAATGTTACATTTTTGTAGATTTTTAACGTAAACAATAAAAATGTAACTCGACAGAGTGTCAACATTTAAATCTGCTGAACTGAACTCTTTAAGGACTCAAAATGAAGATGATTGTCCAAAGTCAAAGCATCAACAAAAATAATATTCAAATGCAAAGAAACTACTGTCTCTGCAGTACAACATAATAGCTGATTTCAATATAAGTATATAAGTGATGCCTCTGACATGGCAAATAGCCAACCATATTTAGGAATTTCAGGGTGGCAACTGGGGTGGCCAATCAGTTTTCAGAGGTGGCCATGGCCACCCCTGGCCACCCCCTGGCTCCGCCACTGCTCCAAAATAGAGATCTGCTAGCTTTTGTGATGCAGTTGCCCACTGACACCAGTCTGACTGGCTGCACCTGTATGCTTAGCTCATTGATGGTCGCTCAATCTCAAAGTACGTTAAAGTACATAATACTTTTGACTTGTCAACTTAGCAAAGTGGTTCTGTTAGTATCTACTACGGTGGAAGCAGGAAAGTGCTGTGGCAGCTTAACTATGGTGTGCAAAAAAGGTCAAAATAGCATGCAATTTAAAAAAAGTTAATTTCAGACCTAATTGCATCATGATTAACACATTAATGTAGACAGCTTTATTTTGAATTTTGAAAACAATCAGTTAATAAGCTGTAGCTCTCTTTTTATATTTATTCTTTGGAATTCCTTGTTTATTGCTCTGACACCTCTCTTCCAATAGTTTTTGTCTTATGATGAGTAAGCTCTCAAAATCAAAATGCAGGGATGACATTACTAAATCAAATTCCTTCTCTCCGGCATAAATATTTGAAAGTTGTACGTAATTTTTTTTTTTCTACTTTCATTTCTTTTTTAAAGCTCCTGTGAGGACTTTTTAGATGGTCATGAAACAGACTAAAGGCGTTTTTTGACCGCAGGAACTTTACCCCTGAACTACTTGCATTTCGACTGGAGGAACCAGGGTCTAAATTTGGTTCAGGGGTAGATAATCTCCCCCCCTGAAAAGCCCCTGCTTGGGGGGTAGTACTTTTCAAAGGTCCTGGGACTTTTGGTTGAACGTTATGGTGTTTGTGAAGTTTAAACAGTTTTTGAAACTCAAAGGGAGTTCCTGGGAATGCATACTAGTTTAGTTTTTTATTAAGATTTCCAAATATTATTTAATATCATTTTTTTTTCTCCATACGTCACTGGCCTGATTTGCACAATCTACCTGGGACTTTAGCTCGCAGTCGAAACGCAGGCAACAATGGGAGCACAGGAACCTTTTAGTTCTGGGGGCTAAATCACCCCGGAACTCTTGTTCAAAATGCACCTTAAAAGTAACAGTGGGGTTAATTTAATACCCACAAAAGCGAACCAGACCATCAGCAACAAGGTTGAAAATTTCTATATTGTAGTTTTTAATGTGAGGGGGTAGGTGTCAGCCTTTTTCCACCTTTTCCACTGCATAACTTCAGAATAAGTGATACATTTAACTGTTCTAAGACAGCAGGACTATTTTTTTAGTTAAAAAAACACTGATCAGGCATCTACTGGAGGAGATCAGCAAAGAGATAAGAGAAGTAACTTTGTACTCAGGGGGTGCCAAAATCAACACAGAGAGAAAGTTCCTCACAGGAGCTTTAAGTCAAAACTTGTTCTTCAACTTCTGGTTAAATAAAAACACCTCATTAAATGCAGTCCAAAGTAAATTTAACTGATTTGAATGACACAAACCCAGCTGAGGACTAAGTTAATGCTACCAGTCTAACCAGGCCTTCGAGCACTACTTAGTTTCAGTACATTACAGCTTTCAATAACTGGTGCTGCAGACACATTTGAGTTGTACCAGAAGAAGTACACATTGGCAAAAGTGTCATGTGGTTTGGATGTCCAGTGTAATGTCAAAGGCAAGTGACTGACTGCTTGGCCTATCATTATCCAAGAATGACTGTGGCCTCGTGGTCAATTTGAGGGCACAGAGAAAGTGGTCAAAGTAATGCTGAACACATGGTGGCCGAACATGTTAGCTCAAAGCATTGTCCTGCTCTGACTTCTGTCAGTTTCCCACTGCGGGGCACTTGACGTTTGGGAATAGAGGCTCCATGCATGGCTGCCATGCATTGGCCCTTACATTTTGCACATGTAGGTAAACAATCCCGCCTTGTCTGCTGAGAGGCCTGCGTTTATACATGGGTGCAAAACATGTGTTGCGGCCAAAGTCGCATCAAAGGTCAGTAAGCTATGCTTTGAACACTTCAAAGCCATGGGATGAGACTGTAGCTTTTAAGTTTTATGGCAGGTGTAAGCAGGGGTTGCTGACCAGCCCAGGGTGGTCTGCTCCCTGGTCTGCAAGAGGCCTGCTGTTGGTCTGCTGCTGGGGGTTAGCATGGTAGAATGGTAGGTGGTAGTATGCAGAAGGCCGAGTCGTCGGGGGCAGGGGCGCAACCACCCGACCAGCCTGTGTCAGAAATGTCTTCATGCAGCAAGAGGCCACATTTGGAGTCCTTGGATCTGAAAGGGGTTCCTGGGAGCAGACTGGACGCAGGCAGACGTCCACTTCAAGGGTCTCTGGTTTCAGAGGACCTCAGCAGGGATCGTCTCAGGCCTGTGTCAGTCCCATTTGGAAACAGATACATTGGCAGAGAGGAGCACAGGGGGCAGAGCCTGATGACCATACCACAGAGTGACCACAACACTGCCCCCTCCCCTGACAGAGCAAAAACAGACCCTATAGCAAGTTCAAAGGATCCACAGGGGTCTCGCAAGAGTTCACTTGCTGGAGTTCATTCATCTCCGCACCTGATTTGGTTCACTGCCTCTTGTTTCGTGAGGCATTTCAGTTTAACATGCCAGACTTCAAAGGTGGCAACCTTATTAAGAGCTGTTATTCAAAATGAGTCATTCTGCTAAAACACATGCATTTTGATGTCTTAGCACGGAACTGCCTTTGTTAAGTTACCATTTGCTGTTAATTACAAACAAAAATCCGTATTTATTGATTCCATATTTCTGATTCAAATGTGACAATTATGGACCACAGCTGGAAGATGTTTTGGGGGGATTTTGTTGATTTTGGCCTCCAACATAACAGCTTAAACGACTATTAACAGATACTTTTTTATTTCCTGCCTCAAGCTGAACAAGTCCATGTTCTGTAACAAAACTCCAAACACCCACAGTTGGGTGTGCTTTAAAAGGCCACATTATGAACATTGAAATCAACACAAAGTGGCTTAATAACTCCTTCGGTGACAGAGGCGGCTAAATTGATCATTTTGAATGCTTTACAATATCCATAATTATGCGAGCGGAATACAAGGTGCTGTGCGTCTGGTTGATGATCCTGGAATGACAGGTCTATAACCGCCCCCCCCTCGTCTCTTCTTGAGATAGTTGGAGACCCACATGCACATTGAGAAAAGCCATTACAAGCCCGGGGTGAAGCAGGTGTGTTTGCGGCACTTCACAGATGGCTGGGAGCGTTGTTAATGAGAGAATAGTAAACACCAGAAAACTTTTATCTTTGATGGGGGATTCTTTTACCAAGCGTGAGCCTCTAAGCTTGTCAAAACAGTGGAACGGGAGGTCAATTCACACATATGATTTCTTTGACCCCTGCTAATAAGGTCGTGCCCTGATAGTTAGCACTGTTTATGGACTCACTGATGTACATTTCATTGGAGGTATCTACAGTCTTAAGATGAGCAGCTCTGTGCAAAATCTCACAAATCTCTCTCCAACTCTTTATTAATGGTCTTCTATTTAAACGCAACATTTTGCAACACCCAGAGAAACATTATCCTCCCTGAGAGTGCGACTTCTCTCTATTTTACTGTTGTGCTGAGGTGCTGAAGTGAGATGATTAAAAGTGCATTACCTGGGCCCGGTGATTTCCTGAATGAGCAATGCTAAATTGGTTGTTTTCTGCGTCCTGATTAATTGAACTTCCAAAGCCACATTTCAACACGCTTTGTTTTTCTGTCCCCAGTCATCACCTATTATTAAAGACAAATTTTCAATATCTCTCCAGGAGTCCAATTAAGGATTTACATTGTGACAGTATTTTTCACTTTAATTACTATACGTGGTGCAAGCTTGACGTATTTCCTTATTTATCAAACTACACAGTGGAGCAGAATTCATCAAGTAAACGGATAGTTAGGTTCTGTAATTGCAGCTTCTTTTTGGCTGTGCAAAAAAAACGAGACATCCAAAATCTGATGAACAATTGAATAATATCTCCGCTGGAAATGACTACACAGCAAAACTAACTCTGAGGACTGTTGTGGCTCAAATGATATGCAGCTGAATGTGATAGCATTGGAAGCTGGTTGAAAATAAATGGAAGAAATGGGTTTTAGATATTATTATATTGGTAAAAACACAACTCAACAGTTGCACCACAGGTTTCTGAATCACAATAGCTTGTGGGACTTAGAACAGAATGTGGGGTCAGTGTTATTAATTTCATTTTACCACATATTGGGCAAACAGTCGGAATCCATTTTTGTAACTGGCAGCATTATAAAACATCCGCAGATGCCAGCGTTCCTAGAGATGCCTCGTGGCCGCTGCACTTGACTTGGAATTCAACGCTTTGACACTGGCATTCTGGGATTCCCTCTCAATACTTAAAAACCTAAATGCCTCATTGTTGGAGATGACTGCAATAGTGTTGAAGTTAAGTGGCTTCAAATTGAAATATCCTGTGGGTTTTCAGCCTGCGTATGGAGCCAATAAAAGTCCTGTGGCCCCGAATAAATGTTAATTTTTCTTTTTGTGGGTCTGCAGGGTAAGAGAAATGATGACAGTTTCTCAGCTAAACATGCAGATACTCGATGAATAATCATCTCATTGCTTATAAGAAATTAAATAAATAAAAGATTGTGCAGCAATCCTCTTTCCGCGATGGTTCCCTAGAAGCAAGGCCTGCAGTCGTCTGAAGCTACCCGTGGCATCCTCCTTAATGCCCAATTTTCATCCAGCATCTATACCAGCTCCTTTGTGTGACCCTGCAAATATCCTCTGGGTCTCTTCATTAGTCTACAGGGCCTGTGTGCAAAGTCTCTCCAGTTAATTTGCCCCGGCAGGACTGTTTCCCCTACTGGAGATCAGCTGGGAAAAAGCATGCCTCAGTCACTCAAAGATTCACAGAAGCACACATGATGCAAATACATATAGTGGGTTTCTGTTTCCCACCTTTTAACATATCCCCCTCATCCATTTTAAGTGCTTCAGCGAATCTCTCACACCACTCATTGGCTTGTTTATGGCCGGCTTTCTGCTTTGATCTTGTCATGCGCCGCTGATGTGAGCGCAGTGGTGGATCATGGCTATAACATTTTTTCTTTCTGCATTGTTTGGCCGACCACTTGCTGCTACAATTGACCTGCGAGTGGAGCTGATGACCAAGATGGCCAACCCCTGGGGAGCACAAGTCAGGGAAATCATGCGAGAGATGGAGAGAGACTGAGGGGGAGAGCAAGAGACCAAGACCAACATGAGCACACAAATCACACACACAGAAAAAACTCGACTGTATTTCCACACCTCTCTCAGCAGCTGGCCTCAGTGTATTTCGGTTGAAGGGTCTGCGGTAAGAAGGAATGCCATATTTATGCAGCACAGGGCCATCATTCCTTTTGGGTTTGGGAGCTCCTGGAGAGATGCTGGCATGATGTGCCCGCCTCTGACAGGTACTGCCATCCCGACAGCGCGGCTCGGCCACCAACCAGACAAAAGTTGTCTGCTTGAGCCGCAGAAGATCCAGGACCGTGCTGGGAGCGTGATCCCAACTTGGCATTGACCACAGCACCGATCACTGGAGCTGATTTAATTGTGTCACTCATGGGAAAAAAAAAAAAAAAACAGGAGACAGAAAACTGAAGTGAAAGGCATGACTGCTCTAGCAAAATCCAAATCTGAATGTGAAACCTAACATTTATAACTCCCAGATACGTTTTAATAACATTTTTCATTCCAGGTACCAATTTTGATCCTTGGTTTTGGGATACACAGTTTCCTTACAGCACTAGTGTGATAATTCACTTTGTTCAACTAAAATAGTTAATATTTATTGTTGACATGGAAAAATGTTCTCAAGCCAGTTGATTTTGTTTGGAGGCTAATAAATCATGTTATCTGTTCATGCATGGACTGGGTACTTGCAATACTCAATACCCCAGGCTAGGCAGTTCTACAGGCCAATACCAATAACAGTATCAGTATTGGAGGCTGATCATAATTGGTATCCATATATTGGAGGCCGATAAATCTGGGTCTGGTACTGATAATAGTACTCATATTTTAATGAAATAAAGTAAAAAATAATAATGGAAAAATTAATTATATTTATTATGCACTTTGCATTTGAAACAAACCTCAAAGTGCTATCAAAGGTAGGTACTGATACTGAAACAATACTGATGTCTGTATCAGAGATTGATGCAGTACTGATATCCAAATTGCAGGCGGATACTAGAGATGACCATACTAAAGCCAAAACAATACTGATATCTGTATGGGAAGCCAATACAATACCGATATCTGTATCTGAGGATGATATGATTCTGATATACATAAAATAAACTGAAATTATAATATTAGTACTGGAGGCCAATACAATACTGATATCTGTATGGAAAGCCAATACAATACTGATATCTGTATCTGAGGCTGATATGATTCTGATATACATAAAGTAGGCTGAAATTATAACATTAGTACTGGAGGCCAATACAATACAGATATTAATATCAAAAGCCAATACAATACTGAGTAGGAGGCCAATAGGACATGTTTCTCTGTAACAGATGCTGATATGATACAGACATATGTAGTCTTATCAGAGGCTGATACTAATACTGATATTGATATTAGTACCATAGGCCAATAAAATACTGATATCTGTATAAGAGACCAATAAGATACTGATATGTTTCAGATGCCGATACCATTACTGGTATCAGTATCTTCAGCTGACATGGATACCAGTATAAGTATCAAAAGCAGATTCAATACTGGTTTCAGTTTTGAAACAGCTCTTTATTTCTACACCTTTGGTTTTGATGCCTATTTAGAATCTCTCCACAGACTCCAGTAGGGACTGTTTTTTCTTAATTTGTTGAAGTAGGGTTTATAGTGGTAGGTGTCCAATAGGTGTAATGTTTCTCATTAAAGTAGAAAGGAACCACTTTCAGAGGAGACAAACTCTCCCCATGAAACATTTGGAAACATGTCTTCCTCAGCTGCAGGGTTGTGAGGGTGCACATGGAAAACATTAAGCCCTTTACACATTGAATAAGGACTGGCCAATAAATGTCAGGAATTCTAGAGAAGCAGTACCAAGTCAGACAGAGTGGGACTTCATCATTTGCCTCCAATCTTGGTGTTGCATTCATTAAGAGAACAGGCATTCCTCACCACGTCCTACCTTGCAGATTTTTTTTTTGTGTCTGCTCTGTAATTAGCTCTGGCAAGCTATTGTTTCCATGACAGCGAGAGTAAGCGAGAGGCAGACAAAACATAAGCTGGGGAAATAAAGAGAAAACGAGGAAAATTCAGACCAGGTGGAAATTTTAGGACAAATCTATAACACAGTAATGAGACATTCATGGTTCACCTTGCAGATTCTCAGTGCCACTCCTCTGTCGGCTGAATGGAGAGCAGTGGGGTTGAATCTGCAGAGAGAGAGAGAAATAAATACCTTTAAAAGAGATTAACATGGTGCTGCAAAGAGATCAGGTGACAGAGCGAGACAGACACATTAAAAAATACCATGTTGATGAGATTGAATGTGTCAGGTTTAATTTGGTAGACTTTGGCTTAGCTCAGGGTGCAGATGATCTGGTCCATACTTAAGCTGGACAGCATCCAATTCTGTCTCCTGGAAGAGTTACTGGGACTTTGTCCAGACACCATAAGGAAAGCAATGTACACCACAAGTGCTTCAGATGGGCTCAATGTGGTTTGGTTGCAAATTTTTTTTATGATCATATTCCACTTTTTATCATCAGCTGAAACGGTTGGCCAGCTGCTCTGGTTTTTGATTGGACTGAAATATCTTTTGATTTCTCCATCAGGCTGTAAATTTCTGTTCTTTTTATAATATTTTCTTTAAGCTTGCACAGTTATTACTGTACCCAAACTTAGTTTGGATGATAAAAAGTTATTTAGAGTGGCATCAGGTTTCTGTAAACATTGTCTGTCAGTATCTAAAGGAAGATCCTGCCCTGCTCTGCTTCCTGTCCTATTTGCTCATTCAGACAAGTTCAAAATACTTTAAGTTTACTTCATAAAGCTAAACTTTGAACGGTTTGGATCATAAAGTTGTACTTATCAAGTGACCATTTTTCTGCTCATCCCTCAGCTCTGAGATTTACAGGGGGTAGCATCGTCAGAGTGAAATCATAGGTCTACAGATGTTTTCAAGATGTTTTTTCTGTCAGTTGCAGATTATCCCCTGTAGCAAAATCTCATTAAAGTGCAATTTACAGAGCTGCACTGATGTTGCCATCAACCAAAATTAAAGGCATTAATTTTTCAAAGAAGTTCACCGAAGTCTTCACAATAAATGATGTAGCACTTTGTATGAATGATTTGCCAAAGTATTATTTTGGAGGGAGAAATTAACTCGCATTAACGGAGCGAGGGGATTGGACATAGACCGCCAAAAAAAAGATGTGCAAATGTGGCCATTTAGTCAGAGCGTGTCGGTACGGAGACATGCATATTAAGGCTACCATGCTGGGACAGATGAGGGAAGAGGGAAATATGAAACCCTGATGGAGGTTATGACACAGACACATAGAGAGAGACGTGTACACTGGAGGGCTGAGGCGCCTACTTCACTGTTGTGTGTAAGAGGTCTAAAAACAGCAAGAAAAGAGTTTGTTATAAGGAGAGCTTTCCTTTTATTCTCAAGTTTTGAAAGGGTAAAAAGTAAAACAAAATAAATGATGTTATTTATGTTTTAGATTTGTTAGATCTTTGCCTGTTTTAACATTTGTGTCCTCCTTTTTAAGAGACTCAAACTTAAAAAAGGGAATGTTCACTCATTCCAAAATTAAATGGAGCTCCTTAGATTGTTCAGATAATACACATAAATACACATAGGTTTATTTTTTAAAGTATCACCATAAAAAAGTACTTTTCAAAATGTTAAAAGCAGACACATTTTCTTTTTTTTCTGTTCTGATTAATGTAAAAAAAAAAAAAAACAGTCAGGTTTTATGAGGAATTAATAAATAATCACCCCAATCTTAATTTCAAAAGATTGAAATTCTATTTAAAATTCATTCACATTACATGCACATCAATTTTTAAATTGAAATAAAGGAGTCAAGTGGATCAAAATGTCGAACCTCTGAAATTGACTTAAGTTAATTTCATATTTAAGATGTCAAACACTTTTGTGCCTAAAGTTGGAAGTGCTCATTTAATATAATTCTTGATGTCACATTTTTTTGGAGTGTTAACACAATTGGACATATGATAAATATTATGACTGCTCGTCAGATGCTTGAATATTAAACAAATATTGACGGAGTAATTCTTAAAATTAAAGTTGTCAAAAAAAATCTTAAAAAGGAAATTTTCTTTAAATATAATAATAATAGTAATAATAATAACCATAATCACAACAATAAGTCCATATTTCATATTTTATTACATTTCTAACGAACCTATCTGCCTTCCTTTATTTTAGTGACTTATCACAGAAATTAAAATTACCCCGGCCGGATTTTAATATAACATGCTGTACATTATAAGCTATGATTGATCATTCAATGGTCATCGAGCACGGCCAGCACAGCTCCATCTTTTAAATACATTAAAATTAATACCATGAAATGGTCTCTAAGCTGTGGAGAGCGCGCGCTGCCCGCTCCTCTGTAAGAGTGCGGGAAGCTGCAGCAGAGCTGTGATTTATAGTGATGAGGACGTCCTCCTGCAGACCACGTAGGGGACATAAAAAGTAGAGCATAATATTGTATAGTCCGATGATTTATGCTCGTATTTATGATTCGGAAACGGTGCAATTAACATTCATAGACTCGTGGTTTGAATAAATGCTGCCTCGCATGGAGGCCTGTGCAGCTCAGCAAAATGACGAGACACTTTAATTAAGTTACTTAAAAGATGTATTATTATTATATTGTACTATAAAATATTATTGCTTAATTTTCTGCGATTTTTCATGGAAAATGAAAACTTTTTTTATTTTGAAGGGGGGTCACGAGCGAAGACGGACCTCGATTTCAAAGTAAAAGTCTGTCTGAGCAAAACAATGTAAGGCGGATATAGGTTTAATGAAGTTAACTCATGAAAAAGATGTCACAGCATGCCGCATGGAGCCTGCCCGCTGCACATAATGTAGGCGAAAGAGCAAATCGCGGCCCTTTCTTAAAGCTGACGCTCTCTGAGGCACTTGTTTTTGTCCTCGGCTCACACCGCCGGGGCGTCACGCCAAAGCCTATCAACTAAATATCAAAGATGCAGAGAGTCGCGGATCTTTCCACTCTGCATTTTTACCTTATTTCCTCCTATCCCACCTGCTGACTGCGGGTTAAGTTATTTAAATGCAGCTTCTATTGGGAGGCTGCACACGCACGCACGCTCAAATGCCATTGTCTTTCCTCTTTTTTTCACCCTTTCATCCTCAAATACAGAAATCATTTGCAAGGAAATTATAGGCCTCGCGAGGGCAGGTCTTTTGCATACTAATTTTGTTAGACTTACCTCCCGTGGTCAATGTTCGATGTGACCATTAGTGAGAGCACTAGAATTTATTTTATTCGATTGAAAGACAGTGTTTGGAGTAATGTGGAGGAGGCACCTTATGCCAGCTTTAAGATAAATGGCTGAGGACTGTCTTTGTCTGCTCCTCCTGGACTCGGGCCTGCTGCAGGAGAGCTGGAGTGGAGACTTAAAGAGATTTAAAGAAAACACGTGGCCTTTGTGTGGGCACAATGGCCTCCTCATCAGGTGCCTCTTTAAAATGAGAGAGGCCCCTTTTTAAAGAATAAAAGCAGTACCTAAAACCGGAAATCCTTCTCCAACACTGACCATTTTCACTCTGCTGACCTTCATATCTGCAGCCCCAACCTGTCTACACCCATGTCTGTGCGAGTAGAATTACACAGGCCCATATATTTCGACTCAAATGATGTGATTTTAAAAGGTGAAAGGAAATATTTTTTATAGGCTAAAAAATAAACACTTCCCCAGCTTTGTAAAGCTGAGGCAGGAGAGATTTTTTTACTGTGGTTACTTTGGGGGGTTGGGGGGATTGAATGGAGGAAAAGGGGAGGGAGGGGGGAGAAGGCTTCAAAAGCTGCTTACCAGCAGGTGGCGGCAGCATAACGTTTGAGCGGCCCCACCCCTTCAGCTTGTGGGTTGTGGACTTCTCTGCTAATATTGACAGGTGTTTTATCCTCCTGCTCAGGAGAAATTAAAACTGTCACCATGTCAGGAAATAAGATTTTATTGATCATGAATGAGTGAAATTTAAAGCTGGTTTATATTTTTTCTTAAAGGTGTGTTAAAGAACCACTACATGCGGCCAGCAGTGAGCTCACAGACCTTAAATGTAAAACACTTTGGGTTGTTGAACAAAAAATAACAGTCACTGATTCACATGGCTGACACCTGGATAGACAGAGAAGCCATCAAGGTCCTTTGTGATGACTTCTCCCTGGTGGTCAGCTCCCTTATGTGCTGCGAGTCATTCAGAAGATGAATCACATGATGCATTTTTAATTTCCCCCTGCATGGCCCCGGTCCAGGACTCGCTGGGTCAGATGGAAATGAGCTACCGGACAGGCCAGCGACATCAGCCGATGAGGTGCTGCGGCACTTAAGACATGATATACGATGGTCATTACCGGAGGCAGGTCAGGAGGGAGTCTGGGGTCATTTCTCGCCACCGAAGAGAAACAGCATAGGAAGGCAGAAAGTGTCTGGCCGGTTTAGCAAACCTCTTCAGAGCTGCTGCCAGGGGAACACACACAGGGGCCCCTGATGGTGAACGGTCCCTCTAGACAGCGAGGGATTATTACCCATCCTCACCTCTGCTCTTTGTTCTTGTACTGTATGTGGCTGCAGCACTTGGCGTACTCCTCCTTCCTTCCAGAGTTGCATCACAAATAATGGTTTGACATATGTGCCACTTATCAACACGTCTGCAGACAAGTTGGCAAGTCACACATCTATTTTAGTTTGAGGTTGACTGATTAGCGTTGAGGATTCAGGGGTAGAGTGTATGTGTTACTTGCACTCTTCCAGCACTATAGACTCTTCCAGCACTACAGAAGCTGCCGCTAATTACCAAACATCTACTGGCCTTTTCTTCTCCTACCTTTGATTGAGAGCTTGACCTTTGCCTCCTAAGCTGTTTTGTGAAACGGCTCGTCTTTGTGAACGTGCCTCTGGGTGGCACTCTGAGCGACGAGCCACAGACCCCGGGCCCTCTGTGTTGTGTCTGGTGTCACAATATTTGGGCTATCAGAGAGAGCAAACAGAATAGAGCAAAGCAAGGTGTGAATGTCAATGAATATCGCCACATGTATCTCTGCTGTCAGATTTATAGCTTCCCTTATTACGAGCAAAGGGGTTATTCAAAATTCAACAAAAGTGCCTGACAAGTAGAAAGTTAATTGCATTCAAACCTGGTGTTCCTAAAGCAAAGAGAGGACAGCGTGTCAAGGAGATTAAGAAGTGAATCAAAAAGAGGAAGGGGGAAAAATGAAAGGAAATAACCAAAATGAAATAATGTGCTGGACCACCTCTTGAGCGGGTACAAGCATGGCATCTGTGTCAGATGTTGTTAATTAATGTCAGTATGTTCCTAGCTGGCACTTGGCTTCCTGTCCTTCGTGCAGGGCAGATCCTAGAGTAGAAGTGGGGAACAAATGTGTGTGTGCATGTGTGTGTTGCAGGATGGGTAGGGGGGCTGAGGGGTTAGAAACAGCAGTGGTAGGGGGTGTTAATCCCACTCATTATAATTCCAGTCTGTGGCCCGTCTTGGGAAAGGGACTACAGGGGACGACCGTCGCATCTTATCAATATGTATTTCCTCTTTTTCACCTCTCTGAGTGGCCCCTGACTGCAAGGTGGATGACTGGGTTCTCTCACTGTCTCTGTGTTTGTATCTTTGTAAACATAGAGACAGCATCAGTGCAAGAAACATGATGCAAACATGTGAGAAAAGATAGGGATCGATGACACTGTTTCGGGGAGTCAAGTACAGAAATCTTGGTGTGTTCAGCACAAAAAATGAAGAGTAGAAGGACGAAAATAACCTTTATAGAAACACGTTGACTTTAAATTAGAATCTCTTAGGTATGATGTGTTTTTTAGTGTAAATCTTTGGAACTACAGTGTTCAAATGCAGGGTCAGCTGCAGGAAAAAACTACTGTAACAACTTCCTGAAGAGCATCCTTCTAATGTGGGTAATGACTTAAACATCATGCATCATGCAAGACACATGTTTATTTCATTTTGTGGCTAATGTCAGGTAATGAAAGCAAAGACAGAGTCATAAAAATTAAGTTTCCCCCATGATTATTTTATAACACAACAATTTTGCATGTCATTTGAATAAAGGTGCATGCACAATTTTGATTCTTATGTACCTCACACCCACTGAAACCATACACAACATCACATCCATTATAAAATTCATCAGCTAACTAATAGGTCTTCTCAAGTTTGCTCTCCAGCGTTTTCCTACTTTGTTTTTTTGCAACACAATCAACCCTATGTCAAGTTGTTGTACATTTTGTCACGTCTTTGGGGAAATCAAAGACTTTAAAGACACTAAATTATTTTTAATGCTTGCACAAAAATAATAGGCCATTTTCTAAATGATGTGCCATGCTGGTGCCTGGGATCATCAGGATGCCAGTTTTGCCTCCCTGTTGATCGGCTAATTTGAGACTGAGCGCACCTGGTGTGTCTTATTGCGTGCACAAGTGGCGAGAAATGGCACTCCATCTACCGGGTTTGGTTATTTCCATGCAGAGCGGAGGTACTGACGATGTTAGCATTAACGGTCCATTAAAATGAAGAAGGATGAACTCACTGCCACGAAAAGTTGCTGCGCCTTGCTAAATGGGATTCCAGATTGGGATGAGATAAAGAGGAAGTGGGGCTTTTCAACATGGCCACCATGTCCTGTAATGTGCAGCTTTTATAAGCTCTCCACTGTGAGGGCCTCAGATTAATGTAGACAGGAGCGTGACTGCAGCGCTCTGAATGGACTGCCGTAGGGACCCCATTGGGGCTTGTTTTAGAAACCCATTCCTGGTGGTAAAAGTGAAATAGCTGTGACATGCATATGTTAGAAGCATCTAGAACCGTCCAATATCCAAGAAAAACCCTAAAAGCTTTAAAAGGACTTCAGTGGGTGATGGTTATGGTTGTGACTATTGGAGTATATCTGCTGTTTATCACTCACACCTGCCTTTCTTGGAGTGCTGGGGTGTCTAGGCGGCGACTGCTTCCAGGGGAGCGTCAGCAGCTTATCTTTTCAACAGGTTTTCAGGTTGTTGTGGACAGCGAATCAGAACAGGCAGAGTGAAGGAGAGGAGGAGAGCACAGTTTGGGGTGGCGCCACACCTCAGCACTAATTTCAGGGTTAGCAGAACGCCCAACAGGAGAACAGCATTGCCATGGAAACTGTTAACAGCTAAAACCACTGTCCACAATCTGAAAGGGGCCCCAAATAATCAGTCATCACAGCACAGAGCAGATTATAGCAGTCTTTTTCCTACATGGAATATTTAGACACAGTTAAATGTGTTTTTTGACCTTGTTAAACATTTCATTTTATTTATACAACCCTATAAAAGCAGCAGCATCTGTTCTCCGTCTAATGCCCCTAAAGTAATACATTTCTGATCCTTTTTTACTCAAGCTTAGTCTAGTTTTCATCTTCAGATTGTGTACAAAAGCTCCCATTATTTAGCATTCACACGACATCACAAAGTAATAAACCCAAGCACAATAGCTTTTCTCATTTATTCTTTAGCAGATGCACTCTGTAATAAAAGCACCGTTACATTGGCTTTCCAAACCAACCAAGCAAATTTACTCTCCCCGCGTCTGTCCTCGATATTGAAATGATTCTTTACCCGGGCGTACGAGTGTTATAAAAAGCGAATGAAGTACGTGAGAGGAGATGGCAAATCGGAGAGAGAGGGAGTGATAGTCAGTCAGGGGCGACCACAATGTACTTTCCATCAGGATCTAGTCAATTTATCAGAGGGGAGATGTTATTAGCTTCCAGATAGCTGCAGCACAAACATGTAGGTATTTTCCTCCCCATCAGTCTCCTTTATATTTTTAGCTGTTTTTTATGTGAGTACAATGGCCTCAATATCAAACATTTTAAATGATGCTTGAAATACCAGTCACTTGACTTTGATGTCACAGGCAATTAAATCCAACCTTACCCCTTTTTCCACCGTTAATAACAGCAATCTCGCCCAGCCTAGTGCCTAATTAATATGTGCTATTTGTCACTTTGCCTTGACACATGTATTTCAAAGTGGGGGAGGGGAGAGTGGCTGAAGCAGTGAGGAGGTGGCTTCATCGGAGGAGGAGGATGATGAGGAAGAGGAGGAGGGGGGAATGGGAGGTTGAGGGGCAGTGGTGTTGGAGTGGTATGCAGGGATTTCTTTAAGGTAGCACTCCGCCTCTCTCCCTTCTGCTTGCTGCTAAGTGAATGGCAGGTGTGGTGTCATTTGAGTTTATATGGAGGCGTTAAAGCCAGCAAGGTGTAACACATAGATGGTAGATGTTGGACTATAAATCAAGCATTATGTAAGGATAATGTCGGGTGATTTAATTAGAAATACATCTTTCTGTGTTAATCCTTTGAAAATGATGAAAAGCTGCAACTGATGGTGATTGTTTTTTGAATGTAAAGATTTCCACAATCATTTGAAAATTATAACCGTCATATTGCTCCGTTGGCTGTAACTTTGTGCCTTTTAGTGAATCATCATCATTAACTGAGGCAAGGCGGTGCTTAAACTTGACTAGTGTTTGTGTGTGCCTGCATCGAGTATGTGCATTTAAGAGCAAGCCTCTTCATTTTTAGTTTCCTCTCTGGAACATGACCAGAAGCCAGCACTGCAACACAAACATTGGGCAAGAAAAACAGCAGTAGATGCTGAAATACACTTAACAAATTGTATTGGGATACTAGGCAAGTAAATTAAGAAATAATGATTAAAACACTAAACCCAGACTTGATTCTAAGCATAGGAACATTTGCTTCTAATGGTGATTATTTTGCATGTAATGATGCATTTTTACGAGTCAGTTTGGACAGAAAACTGTCATATTGTCTTTTTATTTCTAACTCTAAGGCTTTTAGGAAGTTATCATCCTCCACTGGGGTTTGATTGTGGCAAAGTGGAGCTACAATCAGGTTATTTGTTCTTGCCGGCTCCCAGTCATATGAAGCAAGAGCTAGCAAGGTAGGACACACCACTTGAAGATGGATTGGTAAGATGGAGATACTGAACTACATATCTATATACGGGGAAGGGAAGTTGGCATGAGGATTCTGAAATAATGATTATAGTCCAGCTCAGTTTCAAACAGTGCCTGGCCTAGCTTTCCAAGCGCACACAGGCTGTAGTCCTTGTAGCAGACGTTGCTGGATTGATTCCCAGCTATGAACATTTCCTGCTTTCCTGTCTCTCTTCAGCTCTCCTATCTAAAACAGATCTGTCCACAAAAAAAATCTAGTCCAGTCTTGATTTGTGCTGAGGATTTGGAAAAGGGGTCTTAGCATTATATATGGGCACAGGACATCATTGCCAGTTTCAGTCATAGGGGCATGGGTCAAAAGCTGGCAATGTGTGTCACAAAGTTCAAACAGGGTTATGTCAGAATTCTAAGCAGGTGACATGTAAAATGAAGATTTAGAATTACTATGTTATCCAGCCTGATTTATTATTGGGAGATGAAAATATGCGTCTCATGGTGAATATTTCTGCGTAATGTGATGACACAGTATTACATGTTAATTTTGGGATGAAAATCTCCACATTTGTAATCCTGCGCCCTTTTAGGAAGTCATCATCCTCCACTGGAGTTTGACTGTGGCAAAGCGGGGCTTATAATTAGGCCTGTGTGTGTGTGTGTTTGTTTGTGTGTGAGCATGCATGTGCATTGTGCATCTGAGCACATGCCTCGTCATTGCCAGTTTCCACTATGCGGCTCGGCGGGTGGGAGGGCAGCGCTGCAACATTTGCAATGAAATCAATGATCCGTGGTTCTTTAGATGTGACCAACAAACTAAGTTGTCATCTTGCTCTGAGACAAAAGGGGTGACGGGGGGAAAACTGAAAGCACAGTGCACCCAAGCTGCTAATATTACATCGCAAACGTGCAGGGTTTCATGCCAGTGGTGCTCTCAGTGGGGTCAGCAAACCAACATTCAAGCATATACATCCACACTGTACATCTCTCTCTTAGCCCCCCCACCCCCTAACTCCCAACCCCTTCCTTGTTTTCCTCCTGCTCTGCCTGAAACCTTTTGCCAAACGCTGCCAGGCTCTCACATCTGTGCCGAAAATGAATTGTATCCCAGAGCCCTCTGAGTCAAGGATTCACTTGTAAAGAATGCAGTTTTATTGGATGAACAGACTAATGTACCATGCAATGTAGTTGCACTAGCATTTTATGCCACATTGAAAGAGTCAATTAATTTGCATAATTCAAACGAGCACGTACCGCCACTTTGAAGGCATGGCTAGGCATCTTAGTTTGTCGTGTCATCTCTTCCATTTCTGATAAATTAATCATTCTTGCCATACAATTAATTACATTTATGACAATTTGAACCTTTGTCCCACCCACCGGCCCCGGCAATTTTACAGCCAGGCTGCAATATCAGAGCATCCCGATGAAACCCTGGTGATTTAGTGAACACCTTAACAGAGAGCCCACGCCTAGGGCTGAATAAAATTAATATTTTGTTTCCCATCTGGTGGAATCAGCAGAATTAATGAGGGAAGGAGGCCCGTAGCTACGCACAATCCAGGGATCAATCTGCCTCTCTCCGCTGGTTGCTACTCTTTCCTGGAGGTGTGTGTGTGTGTGGGTTTGGGAGGCACTGAGAGGCGGGTGAGACGAGGGAGATGGTGGGTTGCATCTTTCTCCAGCGTGGGCATCCGTCACACACAATGCACTATAGTGATCACTACTGTAAATGAGTGATTACAGCAGTGCCAGTCACTTCTCACAGGCATCTGACAGACAGCTCAGTTCTTACCCACCTCCACCTTACCGATTAATTTTCAGGCGGAGTGCCCCGTCTGTCTGTCTGTCTTTCCTTTGTCACTTGTTTACAGCCTCTAATTGAATTGCAGTGGGTCAAATGTCTCGGAGCTCGCTGGTGTTACAGTGACGATTGTGCTGTGGCAGCGCGAGTCTAGTGCAGTGCAAATAGCTCAGCATCTGGGCTGCATGTGGTTCCTGTCGCCATGGGGATGGCTGGGGGTCAGAGGGGTTTTTTAATGCTGTCAAAACAGGAAGAGAGGAATCTGTAAACTCCACTGCTGCTGGATGTTTTACATTGAACATTTTTCTGGAATTTTTAATGGGTCCAAATGTTGTTTCTTGATGAGCGGTGGTAGTAGGAGGGAAGAGGGTAATTTATTTTTTTTTGATTCCAAGACTAATTACTATGCTAATTTATTGATCCCCATTCCTGGTCTTTTTTTTTTTTACAGGGTAGGTGGATATCAGGGGTTTTATTAGAAAAAAAAAATAGAAGAAAGAGGGATATTTGCCCAGTTTCTCATTTTGTGTTCCACTATGTTTTGTATTTTTCTAGACTAACAGAGTTGGATTTTTTTAAGCATAAAGAGCACCATGCTCACTGATCAGAAATTGTTTTTACATTTATTTTTATGGACTTTTTGGGGACAATATATGGATTTTTTTTCTTGCTTCATTTGAGTTTTAGTCCTTTGACACCGGCATTCACAGTCTCATCAAATGTTTAAAATGTATTTTTCTTATCAGTAGTTAATTTTTGTTTTTGGACCACTTGGGTTAGGATGCTCTTGGCCATTTTTATTTTTTTTTACAAATATGATTGAGTCATTTTGGGGGTTGATGAAGTCAAGGCAGCTACACCGTTTATTCAGTTTATCTTTTGTGTTTTCAGAACTAGATGTGGATCAGAGATGTAGATTATATGATATTCATGGCTATAATGATGAATGGATGACCTCTGACCCCATTTGTCAGTGGAGGCTAATGGTCATGAATAATTATAAACTGTTGTGAGAGTATCCTCCCAAAAATGGAATCCTTGCAAAACATCACACTCATAGATTTTGACCCCATTAACACCTTCTCCTTGCCTTGGTGTCACGCTCGTATTCGTGAATTTCCCTTGTAGTGGGAAAACATTGTCCGACAAACTCATTCAAACATCCCCCTCTTTCAAATTCTCTTAAGTTCATTGCAGCATGACCCTTGCTGCACACGCAAACACACAAACACAAGGTACTTGTAACAAGAAATGGCAAAGACACCATGTTCATTTCATTTCATTTATTTATTCGTGGCTGAGATGCCATTCAGCATCCTGGTCATCCATTTACCAGAGAAATAAGAGAAGCAGAGACAGAGAAAGCACTTGTATGACAGAATAAGCACTCACATGGTGTCATCCAATCTGGGCACCCCATTACCTCCTTCCTTTGCCCAGTGTGTCTGTCTGTGTCCATGTGTGTGTGTGTGTGTGTGTGTGTGTGTGTGTGTGTGTGTGTGTGTGTGTGTGTGTGTGTGTGTGTGTGTAAACCCCCCCCCTCCTTGTGTCTGTCTTGCTTGCGCCATGCAGCGTTTTGCCGCCTGGAGAAGGTGCAAGTCGTCTCTTTGAAGTATCACTTCAATTACGGGGTTTAACCCCACAGGTCAGCCCTTGATTATTTACACAAAGCTGGTGTAATTCTGCCGTAAAGCCTCGCCTTTGCCATGAATACAAAGACAGGCTTCCACTCTAATAGAGTAAATTTCACGTTAGCTCTCGTCCTGTTTCGACCTGTGTTTGATAGGGTGACATAATGTTTGTAAAGTTGTACTTCACAGAACTTTTATACTGTCACATATACACACCTTACACCTGAGAAACACATGTGCAAGGTTCGTAAATGTGTGGGTGTGTGGGAGGGGTTTCTACATTCTAACACTGCAATTCATTGTGTGGCAATATTGTACACATGCTCAGTTATTGATCATTTCAAGAGAATATGATGGAAGTATTACAAATACAAAATAATAATATGAACAAATGTTTTTTCCTTATAGATTGAACTTATAGTTATTTTCCTCTCAGGCCAGCTGAAGTCTCTGCATTTTTTTAGAGAGCTGGTTGGAACAAAGACAGAAACAAGAACATTTAATCTGTTATCACCCTGTAATATAACAATATTTATCCACATATATGCATCCACTTAAGCTGGACTTTCTAGATCAATTTATTTTTTCTTTCATATATATATATATATATATATATATATATATATATATATATATATATATTCTTTTTCAGGCATTTTTGCCTTTATTTGATAGGACAGCTGAAGAGAGGCAGGAAATGTGAGGAGTACAGAGTGGGGAAGGACATGCAGTAAATGGTCGAAGCTGGAATCGAACCTGCCACTTCTGCAACGATTATATTATCTTGTGTTGTATTATATCGTATCTGTTGTATAGTAACATACCATATGTATCATATCATATAGTATTGTATTATAATGTATGGTATGATACTGTGTCTTGTTGATCGAATAAAATCGTATTGTGTTGTATCACGTCGTTTTGATCGCATTGAATCCTAACGTAACGTAACCTAAGGTAACCTAATGTAATGTAATGTAAAGTAACGTACCGTAACATGTTGCATCTTATCATATCCTTTAATATCCTATGGTATGGTATCTCTTCATATCATATCAAATGTTTTGTGATTCAAGTATTGTGATAATATCATATATTTTGGCCTCTAATGATTTTCACTGTTTTGTGACCAACTTTTGATCAATTGTCGACAAGGTTTACAGGTTTACATCATCAAGTGACCTCCGTCACGGTATACTGTCAGCCCGTTGTGACTTTGACTATATAGAATACAACATTCAAACATAAAATATTCACCCCCCAAATAGATACTCCTTTTAAGCCCCTTGGTCTTCTTTTGAATTCCACCAAGATAAATCAAGTTATCATATGGTATGAATTGAACCCTGTGATGTCAAAAGACTCAGAAAAAAAAGTTAGAGCTAATTTTGATTTCCTGGTGTTTGAGAAACAGTTAAAAACATTTCTAACGGACATTAAATAGTTCTATTTGTGTGTTTCTGATTATCTTACAAGCTGTGTCACCATCAAAGAGGCCTCAGTGATTTTTCTTTTCTTTTTTTTTTCCACCACATTGAAAGCTTGTTTGTGTGCTTTGTCTGCTCGGCTTGCCTGATAAATTGGGGCCATGTAAAAACTGATCTTTCCAAAAATGGCTTGAATAATAGATTGTTTTGTTGATCAGGTGGCTGTTTACTTACCCTTTCAAATCCCTGTTCTCTCTCCTCTCAGCTGGTGGCCTCCCATTGACTTGTTGTTATTTTTTCATGAAGTGAAGTGGGGGCAATACCAAGTGCTGCTATCACTCCTTCTTAAATAATATAAACAAGAGAACAACAAGAGAAAGGTAAAGTCTAAGTCATCTTCCCTGTTAGTTCATTTCAGACTCGATGGCCCTCGTTCGCTGGAGCATGATGCGTGCAATGAAAATACGAGGGTCCTCTTCTCTCCCCAGCCCCGTGTGCACCACCCCCATAAAAGTTGCAACTGCCAGCTCAGGTGGAAAAATGTTGCAGAGTAAAAGATGTATTCAATAAATAGAGAGGGACAGCATGGGGCCTGAGGAAAGAGCGTGTGAGACGGAGGTTTGGAGAGTGGAATAATGGAGGACAAGGTAGATGGGGCATGAGTGTACATTAAACAGCAGTGCTTGACGCCTGTGAGGGAAGCATACCGCTGGGAGTATAACTCTTAACTAGTATTGTCTCCTTTCAATTTAAAGGAAGGACCACGTCTGTCATCTTTGTAATTCTTTGTTGAGAGGACTGTATCTTTGAAGTTCAGCATTTAAATTTATTTTTTGTGCCCGAGGATATTACAGCGGGCACAATATTGAGCTAACATTACTGTCCCCCACAGCCATACAGAGCTGTGAATGGCCTTGTTATAACCCTTTGATGTCAAAGGACACAAATAAACTGCCTCAAGATAATATCCTGACGATTGAAAGCAGTTAGGTGACACCAATTGGCCAGTTATTGGGGAAGTCATGAGGTGAAAGTATGGAATGAGGTGGTTAACTGAAAAGTGATGGATGGATGTTTGGAACAAATAAATTATCTTAATTATTAGATGAATACTTTGGAGTAGTGACTGATACAAATGGAGGTAGTCAATGGTAGGGATGCTTAAAATTGTGAATAACAGGCAGAAACAGCTACAAGTAAGAGATAAATGACCAAAACAGTTAGAAAAATGTGATTAAAATGCTAAAATTTCTTGAGATGAAAAAGCTTCAAGTAGTGAATAACAGTGAAAATGACAAGATGAACACAAGACTAACCCAGTGCACTTTTTTTTTTTGTTGAAAAGGTACAATGTGAAGGAAGGGGAATGTATAGCTATATCTAGCAGTCAGATTCTAGATTGAAATGTTCCCTTGCTCACCCCTCTTGCTGGTGAAGCACCAGTGGCCTTCTAGGCCAAAAAGCTCCTGTAATGCATTTTAACCCCTTCATGCATAGTGGTCACTACAGTGGACAGCTATTCAAAAAATATTTTCTTGCATATAGATTGGTTTTGATGGTAAAGTTGCGCATCAGTCACTACAGTGGCCACTAGTGCATCATTCAATACAATGTCATCTAATGAGCAGCCACTCTATGTGCATTTTTCCCACCTCCAATCCAACATGGCTGACAGCCAGTTAGAAATGCCAGGTGCAACCTGAATATCTGTTCACTCCTTCTATTTTAGGGGAGTCTTGAAGGTAAAAGTAGATTGTCCATTCTGTGCTACTGTAGAAACATGGTGGTACAAGATGGTGGCCTCCGTAGAAGGGGAACCACTCTTTCTGCGGACATAAAAGGCTTGTTCTAAGATAACAAAAATAATGATTTTTTAATCCAGGTGATCAAATTGACCCTTTTTAAAGTCTATTTTAGGAAATATGTGCCTTCCAAACCAGCTAAATGCAGCATAAAAATCTGGGCAGCGTGTGACAGAAGAGGACTCGTGTTAATTAATCAACATCATTTCATAAAAAATAAATCAAAATTTAAAATAAAACAAACAAAAATCTTTGTCATGTAAAACTATTGTATTAATATTTAGGTCTTTCCAATGTACATTAAAAAAAATTTTAACATTAATTTTCATGAAAAACGAGTGAGTTATCCTCATTGAACCATGATCTGTGAGAATTAAAGAACACCAATGGACCAAATCTTGATTTAAATGGTTAGTAATGGAGTTAAAAATTAGATTTAAAAAAATGTGTTTTGGGATTTTTTGGGGTTTTGACACTTTTGGATCATTGAATATGCCTCGGGTCAAACTGACTCACGAAGATTATTGCTTGTTCCAGAGAAACAAACATAACAGGAGGGTTAAATACGAATACAAACATACTTCTGAATATTATATTCAATTTCTACTAAGTCTGTTCATCTAAATGCCACTAATAACTAAAACACTGCACCTTGAAAAGATGACTATGGTCACCGTTGAAAAGAAGTTCAAAACTTGATGAAAAATGAAAGATGTCCTCTGACTATTTGTTGATTTAAAGGTCCATGTCTAGACCAGATTTCTCCTGGAAATCTACTTCCGTCACAAGATGTGTTACACATACTAACAGCAATTTTCACAAAGCATCTCATATCTAATTTGGCTAAAATGATTGTGTTACAGTGCATCGCATTCACCTACAAACTCTATCCCTATCCCTTGATTCCATCCCACAATCTCAGACATACAAGCCCATCACTTACCACTGCCACCCTACGAACTCTGCTATCATCACAGTCCTGTCAGGTATCATTCAACAACATCAGCATTTAGAAGTCTTTGTACTGTAGTCGCTGGACATGCACAGTTGTCTTTATTTCTTCTTTTGAGGGGAATTTTAAAAGCTATGTCCTTTACTGTGTCTTAGAACTTTCTTGTTAACATCAGAATGAGCAGCATTCATGATTTTAGTATGAAAGATAAAACACATTGAAATTTCATCTTTGCATGGATGGGATTTGAACTAGTGCTAGCTAATTACTTCAGAGGAATGCCACTGTTATAATAATGTCTGTCCTCCTTTCTACCTTTGAGTAATAAAAATATCATAAAACAAAGATATGATTTCAGACATGTTGTAACTGTATTATAGCCTGATGAAAAGTAGTTTGGCCCTGGATGTTCAGACCTGATTTTACCTTGCTTATTGACCAAACTTCAACGATGATCCAACTTCACTGGGAACAGACAACGACTATTGGATGAAAAGGTTTCAAAGTATTGGATTTTTGGAATCAATCAATCAATCAATCAATCAATCAATCAATCAATCAATCAATCAATCAATCAATCAATCAATCAATCAATCAATCAATCAATCAATCAATCAATCAATCTTTATTTAAATAGCGCCAAATTACAACAAATGTTATCTTGAGACGCTTTACAAACAGAGTAGGTCTACCTTGAGCAGAACCAGACTCATGTTAGACAGCCGTCTGCCTTCTGTGATTTAAAAATAAGCAGTAGATTGTGGTGAATGTATGCTTTAAAGAGATTTAATTATAGTATGGTGGTGACAAAGCTAAAATAAGACATTTTTAGAATTTAGCTTAAGATGAAGAAGAGTGAAGAAATACAAGAAAAAAGTATTAAGTATCTAAAAGTTTCTGATAAATGTCAACTATTGGACATATTATAAAAAAGATTTAAAGTAATACGTAAAGGGCTGAAGTGACTTACAATAACTGATAAGCTATCAGTAGTTAGTCGTTTTAGTATTAGTTAAACTAAAGTAAAGGATGCATGGTTTAAATATCTAGACGTTGTGATCCCAAAGTCCAGGAGTTAAAATTTGAAAACATCCTCTTTAAGTGGGCAGTGCAAGGCTGACTGATTTAGCCCATTTAAAACAAAGCAGGCCAGAGTGCTGATGGGTGGTCATCAGACAAAAAAGGTTGGAATCACCAACATACAAGTACACAAAATCAAGTCTCTGAAGTGAATAGTTGCCTTTCTGGCACTAAGAAAATGAGCGCGTGCCTCTATATCACACAATGAGGAAGATTACTGAGGCTATTTGGGTCTTGATGAAAGATTCTCTGTGTGCCAATCCATCAAGCTGATACATACCTGTCATGGAGAGAACAGAAATGTGCCATTGTAGTCATGCTGTCGTCACACGAGTCGACGCCGCACGGCTGGTGATGGGGCTATGAGTGACAGCTGGTGCCTTGATTGTCAGCTCAGCACTCCCATGACCTCCCATGAGTCTATTTGTACTCCACACATACAGTAACATGCTCTCCTACCAGAGAGAGATTTCACATAAAAGACAAATGATTCAGTTGATTTGTGAGGATGTCAGCGTGAATACTGAAGAAAATGACATTCATTTAAATCTTTTGTCCAAATTTCAGCAGCATATAAAGAAAATTCAAACAGTGTCATGGAAATGCTTTTCTGTGTAGTATGATTGACTAAAATAGCTTAAAGACATGTTTTAGAAATGGATGCTTTTGTCCAAACTATCATCCCCTGCTTCAGTAAATGGACGCAAATTTCCTCCAACCTCTGGAAATGTGAATAACATAAACAGCCGGCCTTCTGTGCTCTTAAGAAAAACAAACCAGTCAGAAAGCTCCAGAGCTGGGATTCCACAATGTCCTGGTTGCATGTCTTTGTGTCGTCCAAGCACATTCATTATACCTCCTTCTGTCTATTTCAGACAAGGCATCAATTTGAAGATGTAAGGTATCACGGTGCAGAAAATGTCACATTTCTCCCGTCACTGGTGCCAACATTTTCTCTTTCCATGTCCCGGAGAAAGAAAAAAAAAAAGGAGTGGCCTCGGCATGCATCTCTGCCATCTTTCCATTCCCCACGGAGATATTTGAGTGCGAGATGAGTCTCCTTCCATGCTGTGTACACAGAGAGAAAAGAGAATTGGTAGCAGCGCATACGTACTTAGGAGGAAAATGGCAAGTTTTTCCTCAGCAATTGAAACAGAGCAAAAGTATTCAATTTGCGACATCTGCTTCACTTCAATAATTCAATGCATTTGAATGTTTTATAAGTGAACTGTGTAATCTTTAGCAGGAAGGATGCGGTGTTGTAGTGGGAGATGTTGTTACTTGGCTTTTTCTTTCATAAACATGGATGATGTATTTCAGCGAACTGTTAACCCTTTCCAGTTTGACCTCTAACCTTTATTTGGATCACTTATTTCAACACAACATACATGTTATTGTTAACTTGATGACTTAGCATTAGCGTGTATTGCGTTGTTGAGTGATATAGCTTGATAAAATTGAATAGCGACGACTCCTCTGCACATTATAGTTGTTGTCTTTACCGCCTAAAGACAATGGTCTAATAGGATCAAAAATGAGGCAACAGTGATTTCATCCTCGCAACCAGGCTTTATTAACATGCCTTTATCTCTGATATCATCAAAAGGCTATCATCAACTAAAAGTTAACAGCACAAACCCTGAGCTCCTCTATCTCCTGAATGTGACGCACCATCATTTGCTGTGTTTTTTTCCTGCCCCCGTGACTGATTATCATTACCTTTTCTTGCAAATACCATGCTCATTACGTTAGTGTACAGCCAAAACATTAGTAGAGGGAGCCTATCTCTCTCCCATGAAGGCAGAGGGGAGGAGAAGAGCTATGGAGGCAGATTTTCCCCTAGCCTCAGCAGCCAGCCCTGGCGTGCTTGGCTATTAACCACAATGAACATGGGCTTTGTTATTAACATCTGTTCATCAGGGATCGGGCCCAGGCCTAATCACCCCTCACACCTTCTGTTTCTGCACAAGAAGAGAGGCAATCAAGGGCATCATTTGGCAGCTGGCTGGAACTACTAATGCTTTTCTCCTGCTCGACTCTGCCACCCCCCCTTCCCTTCATCGCCTTTTCTCTCTTCACTGCCATCATTTTTTCCCTCTCTTTTTCTCCCCTTATCCTCAAAAAATGTCTCTCCCAGCCTCTTATGGGATTATGTTATTTGGGAAGAAAACACACATGAAGACAGACTGAAGAAAACAGAAAGAGAATGGGCACACAGATGTAGACGCACACACACACACACACACACACACACACACACACACACACACACACACACACACACACACACACACACACACACACACACACACACACACACACACACACACACACACACACACACGCGCACACACACACACACACACACACACACACACACACACACAAGAACGGTATCCGAGGCAGAGAGTGAACCTTTGATAGCGGCGAGATGGTAGATTTACTGATGGCCGTAACAGTCCGGCGCCACGGGTGGTTCACATGAACTCAACCTCATCTCAGTCTCTCTCGTCTGTTCCTCCCACTGTATCGCAGGCAGATGTTCACAGGTTCATATCAGCGCCCGAAACAACATTCAGACAGGGTGTGAGCGAAAAAAAGGCAGACACAGGAAGAGATAGAGAGAAAGATGTGAGATCCTACAATGGTGAGAAAGCAAGAGATAATGGTGAGATTGACAGATTAGCAGTGGGAGATAGTTTATGTCAATAAAAAAATCACTGCTGTAGAATCAATCCCAGAGCTATAGGAATGCTTTTTTTTCTGAAGGTAATGCTGTTGATAAAATATGTGATACTCATACATCTAGGGCAGCGAGCTTCTGAGTTTCTCCCCTTCTAAGAACAACTCTGCTTTCATGATTTTTTATTTTTTCAACGTTTCTGGCTCTCTGCATGTTTGCCTGTGTCAGAGCTGTTGCCACCATATGATATGTATTTTTCAGCCTCGACTTATGCCAGAGATTGCAACATTTGTTGTCATCGGATTAATCCCTTTGTCAGCTCCGGCCTCTTGAACACATTGTGTCTCCTTCTGTCACCCACAGGAAGGAAGGACTGGGGCATCTGTGTTTGGGTTGGCTATGTCTAAATCAGCACTCCTTGTTCTATCACACACACACACACACACACACACACACACACACACACACACACACACACACACACACACACACACACACACACACACATACACACATGCACACATGCACACAGTCTCTCTGAATGTCTGTTTCTAACTGAGAACAACATGTCCTCTTCTGTCTCAGTAGTGGGGCTTCATAACACAAAGCCCTTTCATGTGTGGATGTGTCACTGTGATGGCTGTCACAGTCTCCCTAAGTTCTCCCGGGCTGTCAGCTTGAGATGATGTTTACCAGGATGCTGCCGTCAATCATAAAAGTTGCTTTTACTGATACTGATGTGCAATATTTCTGTACTGTTTAAAGGTTAGTCCACCCAAATCATAAAAATTACCAACGTATAAAAGATATTTCTGCACAATTAATTTAATAAATCAGTTCATATATTGGTCTAGTCTTTGTTTTAATAAGCATTAACTGTACACCAATACACCTTAAGGAACATCAATAATTTATTGGCCAAAACACTCTCAAGAATGTTTTTAATTTTCTTAGACCATATGACTCTAGAAGCGTTTTTCGACCACAGGAACTTTACCCCGGAACTAGAGACTTTACCCCTGAACTACATGCATTTCGACCGGATGAACCAGGGTCTAAATTTAGTTCAGGGGTATTTAATCTCCCCCTGAAAAGCCTTTGCTTTGGGGGTAGTACTTTTCAAAGGTCCTGGGACTTTCGGTTGAACGTAACAGTGTTTGTGGAGTTTACACAGTTGTTGAAACACAGAGGGAGTTCCTGGGAATGCATACTAGTTTAGTTTTTTATTAAGATTTCAAATATTATTTAATATATATTTTTTTCTCCATATGTCACTGGCCTGATTTGCACTATGGGACTTAAGCCGGCGGTCGAAACACGGACAACAATGGGGGCACAGGAACCTTTTAGTTTCGGGGAAAGTAGTTCTGGGGGCTAAAAGACTCCGGAACTCTTGGTCGAAATGCACCTTTAGTACATCTGATCCAAACCTAATCATCATCAAGAATATAATTATTTTTGTGTATCATAACTATGAGTAGGCTTTTTTCCACGGCTGCTGTAATTATTTATTTTCACACAATGTAATGTATGTAGCCCGTAAGTGCTTACATGTTACTCCTGGTTCAAGGTACTTGCTATTACTACTAGTAAGAGGTAAAAATTAGTAGCATGGAGAGAACTTTATCAACAAACTAACAAAGCTAAAAAGTATGTATGGTAGCTTATGCTCAAGCAGACCATGTCTCTCTCTTCCTACATTCAATGTTCCAGTTTGAGAGGCTAATATTCTACCATAATAATTACTAACCACATACTGTATATAGACAACATAAAGCTTGACAGGACTCACAACACTCTTTCAAGAGCGATACAATTTCCACTGCTTTATTTGTCAGGAATAAACATGAGAGGAAACTTAAGTCTTAACAACTCTTGCCAATGCTAACAAGCCAACAACACATTTTCGTCGACTTAACAGTTGAACAGTTTTACCCTTGCTTGTCGGCATCAGAAATACTAGTTGGTTAACCAAATTATCTTAGGCCAAAAATACCAGTCATATGTTGTGTCTACGCTGTAGTGTTGGCCATGAAGCTTTAATGCTCTACTACCTGGATGTAAATAAGCACAGGTGACACATGGCATGTTCTAGCACAGTGTGGTCTGTCAGTATTTTGATCTGGAAAAGGGAGATAAAGTTGTGTGCAGACTGTGTCTCGTTAAACTGGCATATAACCACTTGGGTGGAGCAATGTGTAACCAGCACAGGCAAGTGGACTCAAACCTGCAAGGTGAACCGCAGGCTGTTGGTGCTAGCTCTGCTAACCTTAGCTATCTATCTATCTATCTATCTATCTATCTATCTATCTATCTATCTATCTATCTATCTATCTATCTATCTATCTATCTATCTATCTATCTATCTATCTATCTATCTATCTATCTATCTATCTATCTATCTATCTATCTATCTATCTATCTATATATATATCTTTGACTCTGTTGGGGCATCAGCCATCTTCTTTGGAGAAGTCTGCTGGGGAGGTAGCATCTCTGCTGCTGACAGGAAGAAGCTGAACAGACTGGCGAAGAAGGCCACCTCTGTCCTGGGCTGCCCACTGGCTGCCCACTGTGGAGGTGGTGGCTGACAGGAGGATGATAGCAAAGCCATCTTCTCTGATGGACAACACGTCACACCCCCTCCAGGAGACCATAACAACACTAAGTAGCTCGTTCAGTGACAGACTTCTTATATATATATATATATATATATATATATATATATAATGTTTGTGTGTGATTTTAAGATATGCTTATCTTTTACCTCTTTAATTTTGATTTTAATTCTAATTGCTAATAACTTTTTAATTATTGTTCATTTATAGGCTCTTGTTTGCTTTATATATTTCTTTTGCACTTTGTCTACTCTGTTACTGTAACACTTGAATTTCCCCGTGTGGGACAAGTAAAGGAATCTCTTATCTTATCTTATCTTATCTTATCTTATCTTATCTTATCTTATCTTATCTTATCTTATCTTATCTTATCTTATCTTATCTTATCTTATCTTATCTTATCTTATCTTATCTTATCTTATCTTATCTTATCTTATAGGGTTAGAGATATCTCCATCACACATTGGCCCTGAAGTGCAAATCACTACAGCAAATCAGAAAACACTACGTGTTTATGATTTGCCGTTGTGTTTTCTGAATTGCTGTTGTGATCTGCACTTCAGGGCCACCGTTCCATCAATCACATCAACTATAACTCCTAATGTATACAAAAATAAAAAAATATAATATTATTATACAGTTGTGCTCATAAGTATACATACCCTGGCAGAATTTATGGTTTCTTGGGTAGTTTCTGTTGTCATTATGATATAAAAAGAGTAAACACAGTTGTTTGATAAAATTTTTGCTTCACCCAACCACTAACCATGAGTGAAAAAAAGTTTTTCTTTCATCATTCATATTCTCTGAAAAATGGCCAAAAAAAAATCACTAATTCTGCCAGGGTATGTAAACTTATGAGCACAACTGTATATTACTTTTGCTTTAAGAAGTAACTTAACAAGGTGGCAGGGTTTAAATCAGCTGAACTTAATTCTCAAAGGACTCAGAAAAGATGTTTGTCCAAAGTGATCATTTAAAGTAGGAAGGAAATGTTGGATATTGAAATGCAAAGAAGCTACTTGCAGCCGTCTGAAACACCATTCTAATACCGTAGTTGATTTCAATTTAAGTGCAACCTCTGACAAGGCAAACAACAGATCATGGTTTAGGATTTCAGGGTGGTCAATCAGATTTCAGGCTATACCTCTGCACCTACAGAATCCACACATCAACTTCAAACAAAGAGATTGGTCAAATCAGGTGTGTTGAGCTTGCAGTAGCTATTGTAGCCTCAATAACCTGAAATATATAATAGAGGCAAGCAACAGACATGTGGCCTAGCTCACTTCTCTCCTACTCTACATCCAAAGCGTTTCTGTAAATCATTTCCTAATTTTGTAGCACTTACAGTTCCTGACACAAGTGACATTTAATGGACTTTATTTTACTTGATGCAGCTCACTTTGCAGCAGAAAAGGTGTTCCCCCATTAGCTCACGCTTATAAGCAACCTTCTAAGATATTTTTGTAACAGGCTTTCCTGCGGAGAACAAATTGATCGAACCATTTGGTAACCATTCAGTACATTTTTTTTTCTACAGAGAAAACAAACCAAATATGTGCTGTATTTCAAACTTGAAATGTAAGTTTACAAAACATCCTGTGTCTAAAAGACATGGAAACATGCCAGATTTTCTCATCTTGAGATTTTTTGTCTCTCACTTTTGTCTGTGTTATAGGTTATAACCCACCAATATTCAAAACCATATCACTCATATGTTCTTGTACATGTGACATGTAAGTTCATTCTGTGTAACCCTGTATCAATTCAACCTCCTTTTTCACAAACCTAATTGACTCTAGATTTTTTGCACTGTATCTGGCAAAAACTTGCTTTCTTACAATATTTAACCAACACAAAGACACTAAATGATCTCTAGCACCCCCCACCATGTGAACTACTGCTAAGTGTGAGCTGGATATGTCTAATTAGCCTGTTTGCAGGCTTGGAGCATCACTTTTAATGAGGTATCAGGTCCTCAAGGTTATTTCCGTTCTTCCAGCTTGTGTGTACGTCTCAGTGTGGGCGTGAGTGTGTGTTTTCTCTTCCCTTCTGTTTGTTTGTGTTCTCTTTTTTAATTGAAAAATGTTGACTCAGGTTGTCTCCATCTGTTAAGTGAGGAGCAGCATGACCGCAAATAATTATGACCTTTGCAGTCTGTCTCTTCCCACAATGCTGTTCTGTCATGGAGAGCACTGCCTGTGTTGTTTCACTTTCTTCATGAATACAAATATATTACTTGAAGATACTTACAATTGTGTGATCATCTAGAGAATTGGCACTGAATGTGTAAGGACTCGTTTCCTTTCCTTTCATTGTCATACTAGCTTATGTTCGTCTGTAATTCATATTTGCTCTCTCCGTTCACTCTGATTTCCCATTTTCTGCCGCAGGGGTCAAAGATAACGCACTCGGTAGATGTTATTCAACAATAGCTTTTTGGTCATGGCTCACGACACTCACACTTTACCTCTTCAGACAAGGGTCGTCAATTTTATTGTTTAAAAGTTATTCTGCCTAACCTTTATTGACTCCATTTTCTTTCATTTCTTGACCTAACTACCCGTTCAGTTCTCGTCTCTTCCCACTCGATGGCTTCAGTGCATATGTATTTACCACGCAAGACCTCTCGCATTTCCCCTCTTCCCTTCATTGTTGTCTCATTCTTCACAAACACTTCTATTTCTGTAATGGAGCATGGTCAACCATTATCTCTCCATCACATGTCCATCAGTCTATCACATTTGCCCGTATACAGACTGAGCTTTTCACCTCAGTGTCCCCTCAAGTCCCCAAAGTGAGGCACCTAGACCATTTTTACTTGTCTAAAACTTTAAACAAAGCCTTGGCTCCCACTTTTAGCACTGCTAGCTGAGCTAAAGCGCCACCCACATAAATACCAGTGTGATTCAATGGTAGGAAGCGTAGCCACAGTGGAAATGATAACAGTGGAACTGGTCTAGGTCTATATAGCCAGGGGAGTGCTAGTGTCCCTCCTCTGTCAAAGTAAAAACAGTGAGGTGCTAAACACCTTCCATCCCGGCAGTGGCGGGGGGCTCACAATGCCATTAGAAAAAGTGTGGAGAAACACTTGGAGTGTCAATTCCTCAGGCTGGTTATACTGCAAGTCTCTGTGTGTCCAGGGACACTATCGCCATGCCAGTAGGACATGGAGACAGGGGGTGGGTGCTCTGGGAATTATGTATTGGGGATAAAGGGGAGATGTAGGAATGAGGGTCGAGGTGGGAGGATGTGAGGGATGTGTTGTGCTACTGTACATGTGGTCTGACTCCAGGATGGCTATTTAACTACTTACCGGCAGCAAATTGTGGTGACAAGCCCACCAACACAAACAGGAGAGAGTGGAGTGTAGCACTAATGACCACGCATGCGTTGATAAACACATAGACATATGCACATAGCATGACAGAAACATACACTACAGCAGACACACACAGACACTAGTAGCACGTGATAGCAAAGAAAAGTAGACCGGGCCCTGATGGGTTAAATGGCCTTGTCCCCCCTGTGTTGAGGGGGAATGTGCTCCTGTGCTGTGAGCGATCACTTCCTCTCTCTGGGGCTCCAGCATGGGGCCAGACTGGTGGCTGTTAGCTGGAGATGGATGACTTCTCATCCTGCCCCTTCCGACAAGAAGAGAGCACAAGCAGAAAACAACACAGAAAACCTGAAAATGCAGCCGGGGTAGGACTTTTACTTTTAACACAGGTCCTCTCTAATATCAAGGTATACTACAACCTGGAATAATAGATGTCAATGCAATATTTTAGCACAATGCAACCCTTTAAAACCTTCACAGACGGAAAAGAATAAACATGTAGAGATGATGACCTCTGACCTTCCATAGTTAATCCCAATAGTTACGACCCTCTTTGGTTTTACATATTATATATACGGAAAGTCTTAAATGGATTGGTTTCTTCATTGTAGATGTTCCTTATTTTCCCAAAAAAAAAAAATCCTTATTTACTTTTGTGCAATGCCTTAACACTGCTTGGCAGTACCTGCACCCAAATGGACTTGAAGCACTTTGTTACCCGTACTGATCTTGTTTCCTCTTGTCTAGATCTTTGCTTGTGTTGTTCTTGTTCTCGTATGTATGTCGCTTTGGATAAAAGCGTCTGCTACATGACATTGTAACATTGTAACATTGTAACCTATATACATAAGGGTGATATGAAATTCTGTGGTTAGGTTCAATGTAACTTAAACATGCAAGCAGCATCAAATGGGCCCCAGCACTTTTGTGCATGTTAAGGTGTATTGAAGAGGCGGGTGTATCACACCTGCTGGATAGAAGCCACATTGCTCCATCCAAGCCTGTAGTCAAATATGTGGCAGGGGAGATTAGGTTGTAAAGAATATACCAGAGTTAATACTGCCTCTTCCCACTGCATGGCATTGTGATTATGCCCAAATATTAGATATGATCAGAGCCATACTGTCATTGAACGTGTGGAATTGGAACTTTTTTTTAATTGTCTATGAACTTAAGTAATTTTTTAATAGAAATAGTCATACATTTCCAACAGAGTTTGGAAAAATTTTAACTTCAGCTAACTTTCAGAATTTTAATCAAAACTTCCAGGAAACACCTTGAGTTTTCAGAAAATTTCAGCAGAAAATTAAAATTTTTGTTAATAAAAATGTAACTTCAATTTTGAGTGTTTTCTCATTTTTTTCAGGTGAATTATTCTGTAACCTTCGGGAACTTTCTATGAACTATTATAAAGCAACTTTTGTTAATTCAGCCATTTTCAATAAACTCTTTTTGGAACTTTCATTGGAATTTTTGTGACTTATATACCTTATATTTTTGATCACGCATTTGGTATAAGATAAGATAAGATCCTCCTTCATTCGTCCCACAATGGGGAAATTTATGGAGTTACAGCAGGTGTACAATACAGGAATATATATAGAAAAAAGAAAAAAATGTCCATCAGAGACGACAGCTTGGCCATCAAGTCATTGTCATCACTTAAATACTACAGTGCATGCTTGTATTTCATAAGTGTAAGACAAGACACACAATCATTCAAACAGCAAACATCTGATTTAGTCATCTGTAGATTCTGGGACTGCATTAGGCTGTTTCGCCCCTTTAGCCCACAATGGTAAAAAGTCCCATTCTGCCCCGTCCATTTGTGTGACCACATGAGTTACTGCACTTCATCTTCACTCTACATGGTCCAAGAGTGGAGGTCACCCTCAAAGCCCAGTACAAAGAGCGGTCTGATCCTGTGGTGTTGACTTTAGCATAACAACCCTCCTCCACTCTCTAATGTTCACAGAGGCCTGAACAATGTATCTAAAGTGAAGTTCTCCCAGCAGGTGGAGGTTCAAACGGGTCCCAGACCAGAGGCACCTCGGGAGGGATCGGATAGCTGCCGCCTTAAGGCCTGGCCAAAGTTTGACCCGTACTAAAAAACAGGGGCCTGTTCCACACCATTTCAGCTCTCTCCCTGCTAAAACAACACCAGGGGAAAGTGTGCGTCAATATAGTTGTAGGATTGGGTGTAAATGGGGTGTGGGTGTGCGTCAATGAGTGGTGAAAGAAGGGCATGTAAAGGTGTATTTGCACCTGAAAACACTGACCCAAACCTGGATCAACACACAAATGACCACCTCATGGGCTCCCTCCTTTGAACTTGCGCTGTGCAGCTGAATGTATCAACCCACAAACATATGTCCAGTGTGTGAAGCATTCTTCATGTGAGGTCAAAATGTGGTCTTTGTTTAGATTCACATCAAAAGAATAATATTTAAGTTGCCTTGCATTTCCTCAAGTTTATAAAACTTGGTATGTCCTTTATTTGTCTTTATGTTTCAGATTAGTTTTTACCAAACGTAATTTTAAAAACAGCGAATAGGTCAGACATATGATACGGCTGGGACTACTGAACATCATAACGCTCGTTGATGGCCACCAGCTGCTAGGCCCCGCCCTTTGGTCAGTGACTGATGGGCCAAACTTGACCTTCTCTCGGAGCAGCATGGGGTACGGGGCCAGGGGGATTGAAAACATCCTCTCGGAGTGATGGCTGTTTCAGAGGACTGGAGACACGAGAAACATGGCCTGCCAGTCACACACTCTCTGTGGTTTCAGAGAGAGCCAGCAGTGGCATGCCAGACATGTCACCCATGCGCCAGGCAGACTTCTCAGGCCAAGCTGAGCCAGCAGGACACCAGCAGTCACTAACTCAACCAGATGCAGGGAAGTTATGTTAAAAAGAGATGTAGTGGCAGAAAATTTGAGGTTTGAAAATAAAAACTTTCATTGCTTATTGCAGCACGTCATACAAATTAATGTAGTGCAGGAGGGCAGGCAGCAGAAATTGAGACAGCTCTACTGTGGATTCTTCCTCTTGGATTCAATCCAAGATTGAGCGAGACATCTGCTCTATTCACAGAAATGCAATAGCCTGGTGACTGACAAAAGAAAATATGGCTACTTTATGCACGTATGTGTGTAGAAAAATAAATAGTGAAAGGATCTGATTAATAAGCAAATCATACTGTCTGTGTACATGAGTGAGCACTTTCAGTACATGTAAAAATGCTTTGATACTTTTGCCTTCCCCATGACATTTCCAACAACTAGACTTGACTTTTGGCTGAAATAGGGTACACCCCTCTGATACACGACAAAATCACTTATTACAATGTTACAAATGAAGGCTATACTACTTTAGTCTACTACTTAACTACTGCATGGGTTTCATATGTAACTATTGCTGTTGTATGACCTAGCTGAGAACACTGAATGAATCAAAAAACAAGCTAGGACCCTGTAAACGTACTAAGCTACCATTAGGAATGCAATTAATGACGACATTTTACATTAAGCTGTTTTATTTTGTGTATTTAATACTTTCAGTTATTTTTACTTTCAATTTAAAACCATAAACAAAATGGATTAGAAAATGCTGATAGTGTCATTTGTTGTTACTTATCGTCACTGTCAGGCAAAAACCTTGTACCTCCAAATTCCCAACTTTTTCAAGAATATTTTTACATAACTAAACACTGCATGAGATTCAACCACAAGCTTTTTTATATACCTTTCATCTGTTAAATTTTAGAAAGCTTGATGACACGCATAAATGGAAGTCATTAGCGACATTGATTATTAAGAAAAGTGCTATATAAAACCTATGAATTATTATTATTATTATTAGCATTAATTAAGGTGAAATAATTAAAACATGGAGATACAAGGTTTCTGAACAACAGCAACGTTATGTTATTATATGCGCATAGTTGTTCTTTGCCACTTTTAAATAGTACTTTCTAGTGCCAGGTAGCTAGTTCATAATGTTATTGTGACGGCTAATAACCATCTTGTCAATCCGCAATTTAAGGTAGCATCACAGGCATTTCTGATGCTAATATTAGTATCAGAATAAGTACATGAGTACATGATTTTGATCCTATGATTGAGGAAATGTGTCACCAAAACAAGATTATGAAAGTGTTTACACTGCAAAAACAACTACATATGCTCATAAAGATGATCTGTGGTCTTGTTTCTTTATTTAATCCACATGGGGCATGCAAGGACACACAATCACAAATCACAGGATCCCATACTCTCAGTACCAATAACGTGCTCCTTTCCCTAAATAAAATAAGGCACCCTGCATTTATTTAGATAGAAGGATCCAGTAACACAAAATGCTGTGATTTGAGGAGGTATGTGAAAGAGACAGGGAAAATATAGGGAATAACTGCAAAAGTGCCCATTTTGGGCATGTAAGGGTTTGTTTGATGTGGGTCGAATTTCTGATTTGCTATGAATTTGCAGTACCCTGAAATTTAGATCAGCAACAGAACATCAAAAGGCATCTAGAGATGGTTTTCCTTTTTTTGGGAACCCTAAGTCTGGGACAGAAACTGAGCTCTGCAAAAAATGTTTTTCTTGAATACTGACTCTATATTTATGTAAGGATTGAAATGTATCTGAAGGGTGTACCATGTGTGGGATAGTAAGCGATCAAGTGGTGTTTACAGGGAGGTATGTTGTGTAATTCCAGCTCGAATGACTCCCTCTGCCACCTCAAGGAGTCATCCCAGCTTCTCCCTTGGATTTCAGGCGATAATGGGGTGCTCAGCTGATCACATTGCAGCTGCAGTTGTGGTGACCTGGCAGGAAAACCGACACGTGAGAGTGTCACTGAGCTCTGAGGTCAGTGAATGGCATTCAGAGAGATAGAAAAATCTATATGAGACTTGGGGTTTGGGTTGAGTTAGCCACATGTAATGTTAAAGCGGACATCTCCTGATAGTCATGCTTGAGAAGCGGCATGAGAAAATGATGTGCGCCCAGGTGGTCAAATGCTCTTTTTGTCTCTCAGCAGACAACCGGTGCTGCTTTTATTGCTGTTCATCACTTTAAAGGAGGACCCATGGCGGGTGTTTACGGTTCCTCGCTTCCACATGCTTCCACGCTCCCCTTGCCCGACGAGACGAAGCTTTTGTTGCAGCAGGGGAAGTGGAAACTTGTAAGAGCTCATAATATATGGTGTGAATATATGGTGTGTGAGTAATAGCTCTATTCAAGTGGAGCTCCCTCATATTCTCCATGCCTCTCATGAGGACCCCATATGGGTGTCTAATTTAATCTATACAACAACAAAAAAGAACACTCAATTTATTCTATGCCATATGATATGTATACAATAGTGGCCCTATTGAGCACACAGGCTGGAACATATTGTTGCCAGTCATTAGGCCCAGATTAATACCGACGTAGATATACATAAAACCCAGCAGAACGATATTGCTTTGAGTTGGCATTCATAAATTGTGGAGATATAGCGTCGCCAGATAGAAGGCATATGGCCATGGTAGGACACTGCTCCTTGTAATTGAGCAGCAGAGCAAGCAGTCCATAAAGATGCCAAGACATAGTTAAATATTTATGTAGATGAATGGAGTAATAAATAAATGGTTAAATGAATAATGGCCCGACTAACGTGATCGCAATAGATAAGTCATGTTTTATTCAGGGACACTAAAACGTTTAAAGAAAGAAGGGGACGTTCTTCTACAGTCGTTTCTTTAAATCCTGTCTGAATGGAAGTAAAGGGTGCACTTTAAGTTGTCTCTTTAATAATCTGATGGTCTTTATGTAGTTTTGCATGACCCCTTTTAAGAATTAGTTCTGTATAGAGTTGCCTTTGGTACTTTCAGGTGGTAAGTCTTTGGTTTAAATCCCACATAGTTCTCTAACATGTGGTAAAAAGGTTGTAAAATCTGATCAGTTCTTTGCTTCATATTCTCTGTATTGTAAAATTAGTGTTTTTCCATCTAACAAAACCATTTCCTCCCTCTATAGACACATGAAAGTCGCCCTGTGCTTTTCTTCAGTGAGGATATTGTATGTCTCAGGACTCCCCGCTGACTCTGACCAGATTGCAGTTTTGGCATGCCCTCTACAGGCCAAAAGTGGAACTGAGAGTCCACAGGCAAGTGGAAAACAGTCCTCTGAGATTATCTTTCCAAAACGGCTGAAGGAATAAAATGTGGGCATCATTATTTAAAGCAGAACACTTTGGTATTCAGTCTTTATATTATTGCCATTTAAACTGCCCTTATATTTGATTCCCTGATGCCAGAATCCCTCCAAAAGTGGTCAGTGGTTTTACAGCATCACACTCAGAACCTTTAAGATACTTTTCTGAGTGGACATGGGGGAAAAGCTGTCAGCAGCAGAGAAGCAGAGTCCCACTGTGAAGTCAGGACCACATCAGACATGAAGCTGTCCACAGCATGCCAGCAGGATTTCACTCTTTGTCCTTCAGATTTTCCCTGCTTCTACCCACGGATGAAAAGATCATCCCGTGGTACTATTTCACAGCCATAAACATGGTTTGACGTAACGTAGTTGTTGTTGTGTGAAATTTTCACAAGATATCCTGAAGAGATCCATAAATCAAGGTCATGGTAAAGGAAAGTCATTTTGTGATTGCGTGAACAGATGAGGTGAAAGCAATTAAATGATTTGCAGGGAATCAAAGTTCTGTTCTTGGTTCCTTTCTATTCCTCCGAGGCCCTTTGGAGTAACTTAAGAGCCAATGTTTGACAAACTTCTTAAAAAACTGCGTTATGTAAAAATATTTGCAAAGATGAAAACAAAAAATTTGCATAAAAGTATTTTTTGGAGAAATTAGGACTAAAAAACAAAAAAGGGAGAGAGAGAGAGAGAGAGAGAAGAAACTCAGCACGGGCTCATGATTTGTCTGTAAAAACTGTGTGATATTTTGGTGGAGAAACAACTTTTCAGGGGGTATTTTTTTTTGTTTGAGTTAGTGTGCCTTTACTAATGTGTGCTCCTGAGTGTGTGTATTTGCCTTTAAAGCCTCTGCCTTCCCCTGTGCGTCTTTATTGTGGGGCAGCTGAGGCCCAGCCTGTAGCTCCGTCCAGCACAGAGACTCAGACACCAGCTGCATTCACTGTCTCAGACCTCTGCCGGCCTTTTGATGTCCAGTCTGCTGCCCGGCCCCGGACCACAGAGACACCGCGTATCCACCAACCATCTCCTGTTAAAAAAAAAAGAGAGGAAAAAAAGGCAGAAACAACTCACTCCTATTAACATGTTTTTATTATCTAACGGGAGAGGAGAAGTTGTTTGATATCCATGGACAAAAAACAAGCTGTTTGGGTCTGGGCACTCTGGGGTGTCTGACTGATTGACTGCATGGGCAAAGTTCCCAGGGTCTGTCTTTGTGTCCGACTGCTTTTCAAACAGCCCCAGGCTTGAGAGAGTTTTGCCTCAGGCAGAAAAATGATAAATTAGAATTACATTTTACCAAATCAGGGTGTCTAGGTTTGGACTAGGAAGGTGTGCGAATGAAATGAGATAGCCTTTCATCGTGAGGGATCAAAGGACATTGGCGTTGACGTGGACGTATTTGTCCCGTGGAAAAGTAATCATATGAATATGCAAAGTAAAAGAACGGGCTTCCCGCTGCTGTGTTGATGCGATTGATAGGACAGTTTTGAATTTGATTTGGTGTGTTGTTTACATTTTTGCACATTAGCAGGGATCCACAAGCAAAGACACTGCATGCTGGCTGCGCTTGATCACGACGGCCATCATTAAAAAAATGAGACTGTTGATTTTGTTTTCCTTTATTTTTCAATTAGTTTAAAACTCAATGAAGAATAAAGAAAAAATCATGAGAAGTTGTCATTTTCTTTAACAGATATCGTTTCTAATTGTGAGACTTGATTATTGGCTCGTTCCAAGTGTGCCTGAGATGTCAGTGTAAGAACACAAAATGTGATTACTGACATTTTGATTGCACTGACTAACTTTATACTCCACACTCATTATAGTGAAACACTTTGGGAGGCTAATTGGTTCTGATTTTAATAAGTGCAGTGACTGGTGCACTCACTTGCAAGCATCACATTTTGGGCTGTTTTGGGGGCCAGTTGTGCTACTGATCCCGGTCATGGTGTTGGAACGACTCTTCTAAGCGCAAAAACAAAATAAGTGGATTTAATAAGGGGAAGGAAACTCAAAAACTACTTGTCAGATTTGATTTTGCTCACAACACACTTGACTGAAATACACCTTCAAATTTAATGCAAACTTTAGTCAAAGAAGAGCTCAAAGTCAGGTTTACCTGGCCACTTATTTCTCTGGCTTTTCCTGTAGTCAGCTACTCAGGGCTTACACCGTCCTTTAAGAAAGCAAGGCGAGCACAGAGCTATCCGACCTGTGATGAGTGGAGCAGAGGGGCTGGAAAGAATGAGTAAAACAAAGAAAACAGGGAAAGTGGAGAGAGAAAACTAACAACTGACTTTATTGTCCTTTGTGCCTCTGTAACAGAGCTTTTCAGTGACAAACTTTGTGTCATAACCTCTCACGAATTCACCAGGTACACCATGACCACATTTCCAGATGGATGACACGGACATCCCAGATAGCAGCTCGCTTCACGATCATTGTTAGCCTCAAAGCCCTTGCGCAAGCAACTCACCGATGCCTAATGGTCTTTATCATAAATATCAGCACTGCAAAGGTTATAGTTAGATAGATTTGTCCCTGCGCCCCATTTAGTTGCGTGGGCGACACTTCTGACTGATGCTGCTTTCAGATAGGTGAAAGTACATTGATAGAGGAGGCTTAGAGCTAAATAACAAGTAGGTTAATCTTAATGCAGGTGAAATATCTGCTCTTGTGTAAAGGTTATCTCAATATAACTTCTACATTGTTCTCTAGCTTGAACTAATGGAAGACCTTGCCATTTTACAATAGCATGACTTAGAGCAGGAGAGACCCGCTGAAAGACTCTGCAGCTTATTCCTCCCACACTGAAACCACTATTTCAGTTTTGACTAATGGTTCGCTTGACTGAATTATAATCACATGATAATATCTATTGACTGTTATTGATTTGCTATTAGAGGACTACTTTAACCTTGATTTATGGTGCAGGAGCTGTCGAGCATAAAGCCATAAAGGGATCATTGACAAGCTACAATAGCCCCTCTTAACATGCCCCTAAGGTCCCCTTCAGCACCTGATCAATAACTGACCTCTACAGCTACTATTAACTGGAAATAGCATTTCACCTTTTCCGAAAATTGATGTACAGTATGTGTCTGAACAGGAAAGGGATACATTGTTCTTAACCTTGAGCTTATAGGCTTAAATAGTCTGCTGTGACTGTAGGAGAAATGAAGACAAGTGTAAAAATGGAGCATACTTCCTATTTATCTTTGATTGCATTAACGTTGGTGCTACTAATGTTTGTTTTTCTTTCACTGATTGATCATTTGTCAGTAAAATATCAGACACTTTTGACACCTGGCTGCCTCAATGGTTGAGAGGCTATAATCTCAAGGTCCGGGGGTTGGATTCCTGCAGGGAACCTTCGTTTCCGTGCCTCTCTGCCTTTGTCTTTTTTTCGTATGATCCTGGTACTGTCTGCTTTTAAATAAAGACACAAACGTCCAAAAATATACTTCAAAACGGAAACAGGGATGAAAACGTGTCAGGAAATTCCATTTCGATTGATCAGGAATGTCTTCAAATGGCTCATTTAGTCACAGTCTAATCACATAATCGCAAAGATGCTGAATTTTGCATGAAGTAAATATTGAAAAATTACTTATTTTAGTTTGATGCATTTATATGCAGCTATCATAGGTTTGTAGATATTAGCCTACACAAACAACAATGAAGTAAGCCTTTTTCTTTAGTAAAATGTAACAGATATTTTGTGCATACTTAAAACATTAAAGAAAAAAGCAGAGGCATAATTTAGTGTCCTAATTATTTTGCATTGGGATATTGTGCTATTAAGAAAAATAAGTAGTAGCCTGCATGTTGAATTTAACAGAAAAAACCTTCTATATTTTGATTATAATGGTCATGATGTCTGTGCAGTGGTTTACAGGCATGTCAGAGTACCTGAATCAGTAGTGTGCACTTGGTTATAAAAGCCACCGTGGCTCACCATTAAGAAGGACCTGGGGGGACAGAGTATCTCTCACCGCGTGACCTTTATTATGAAAAGAGCCAGCAGGTCATTGGATGTGACACATATGTATTAGGCTGATTAGGTCTGTGGCCTTGACCGGAGTCCGCAGGTGTCCAGCAGCATGACACCAGATCTCTCTCTCTCTTGGTCCGAATTAAGTAAATGACATAGATGTGACCTTTTTGTTTGAAAATGAACACACCTTTACCAGGAAAGGCTCATTCTTTTAGTGCTGCATTGTTTTCTTTTTCGTCAAAGTGAAGAATGTATGTTTTCTATTCGTTAGAAAAGGAATTAATTGAGTTGCTTGGATTTTTTAAGGGTAACTCTGCTTTTATTTATAAGTATTTTCATGTAATGCAAGCTTCCAACTTCCCTCAAAAGTTTGACTTGAACGTGACGCGGATGGCTGCCTGCAGTGTGTGTCTGTCGGTCAAAGGAATCCACTCGGACAGGTGATGTGGGTGAGTAATCCATTAGAAGGTTACAGAATCCCTTCCTCAGCAGCGCACAGTTTGAGCGCGCTCAGCAAGACCTTGACGGGCCCCAGAGCCAGGGCCTGTCAAACCAGGAGGCAGAGTGATGGAGAGCCCCCACCATGGTGCACTGGACCCTGGCTCTCACCCACGCACTGCCACTGAGGCTGCACACCCAGGGGCCTACGGTCACTGCAACACAATCCAGATGTACGAAAACTGTTGGTGTGGACGTGTGCAGGTATGTAACACGCACATGTTCTTCTCACTAAGGGTATGGGACTGCGCCAGCAAAGGGTCAGTGCAGATTAAGATATTCTCCTGCCAGTCTCCTGTTTGTCTCAGGCGTTTGGGATATTTTATGTTTGCAGGGAAATTCACTGAAAACCCTGAACCTTGTCAGCCAATGACATGCAGTCCCAGAGGCCGTGGGCTTCGACCCTGAGGGACATTAATTGAAAGGCAAGCAGCTCCCTGAAGAAATGTAAGTGCAGGACCAGAAAATGGCCAATATAAAAATAAGGAGACTAACAGAAAGGCTGCATCTGAGACTGAGAGGAGTTTGCAAAAGTTGGATATAAAAATTTCAACAAAAAGAAAATAAGATTTGAAATGAGCAACCATGAAAAATTCACAATTGCAAGACAGTCATGATATTTTATGTTTTATGTTAAGACAGAAAATGAGTGCCTGTCTGATGGTCATGTCTTGAGTGTAATGTGGTGTTTTGTTACCATGTAGTTGTGTCCTGTGCCAAGCATCAATGTGGTGTATATTATGTCATCCCAAGTCATGACATTTTTTAAACCGTACTGGGTAGTTTTGGTGACTAATCCTACTCTATAAAGAGATTCTTCCTACTAAGAAGTAACCCGTATACATGCGACACCATCTTTTTTTGTTCATACTTGCCTTTATTGATAGAACAGCTGAAGAGAGACAGACAGTAGAGAGTGGGGGAAGACATGCAGCAAATGGTTGCGGCCGGGAGTTGAACCAGGGGCCGCTGCAATGAGTGCTATAGCCTCTATGGGGTGTACGCTTAGACCTCTAGGCCAACCGGCGCCCCGTGTGACACCATCTTTGATGATGTAACACTTCTGGCTTCTGTTTGCAGTCCAAGTAGTATTGTACACAAGCACATCGGGGGGCTTTGGCTGAATGAAGCTGTATGGAGAGCAAAAGGAGGCAGAATGCTTTAGCTATAAACACACATCTGCATGCATGTACGGCTAACAATCTGGCAGCACGTTCATGGTCGTAATAATAACAAGAACTAATTTGTATAGCGCTTTTCACAGAGATGCTGTTCACAGCTCTTCTTGCTTCTCAAGGTGAACTATAATCGATCACTAGCCTACAGGAAAAGGAACTCTTAACCAAAAGTTCTTGGCACTAATTGGTGCTACTCCCACATCACTCCCATCCTATTCTCCTTTCACTGGCTGCCAATCAAATTCAGAATACAGTTTAAGATCCTCATATTAACATACAAAGCAATCCATCATCAAGCACCGTCTTATATCTCTGACCTGCTCCACCCTTACATCCCCAGTAGATCCCTCAGATCCTCAGATCAGGGTCTGCTTGATGTGCCTCGTGTCAGGCTTAAAACTAAGGGTGACCATGCCTTTGAGCATGTGGCTCCATCTCTCTGGAACAGTCTTCCGCCCCAAGTGCACTGTGCTGATTCGACTGAGACTTTTAAAAAGCAGCTTAAGACTCATTTGTTTGTTATTGCTTTTGACTTTCCGCTGTAATTTGATGTCATTTTGTCTGCTTTCTTTATTATCTTATTTATTGCTCATTATATTGTCTTGTCGACATTGATTCTCTGTAAAGCACTTTGTGACTATGTCTGTGAAAGGTGCTATACTAAATAAAGTTTACTTACTTACTTACTCGATTGCTAGGAAGTTGCTCTTTGATTCCAGAAGCAATGAAGTTAGCAAGGGGCTCTAGTGCAGCCAATGCAGAAGACCAGAAAAACAGCAGTTCCTCAAGTGTTCACTTGAGGCAGGAAGTTGGCTGAAAGTTAGGTTGAGCAAGGATTTCCAATATGGCGACTGCCATCTATGGACTTCAAAACACCTCTTGCTAAACCCAACAGGTGACAGAGACTGGGTCCATGTTTCATACAGTCTCTGATAGTTAACAATAGCCAATAGGCTCAAAATTTGACCAAACCATGGCCACATGGCCACACATCACTGACTGGGTATTGTAGGAACTTGGGGAAACAAAACTTGTTTGGGCTAGAACAAGATGGTATTTTGGGGTGAAATGTAAAGTCAGCATTGACTTTGATCTCATTCTGACGTTGATCCCTGTTATCTTGAATCAAAGTTTTACATTTAGGCACCTTGGTAACCACTGAGGAGGACACTGAATGGCTAAACATATCATTTTCATTCACCATATTCATCTTTTTTGGGGGTATTCCTGCCCTTTTACACACAGCTACCTGCAAGAGTGTCTGTGTACATACTTATGATATTTTATATACCTCCTGAATGCTTTGTTAATACAATAAATGATTGCAAATTAGCAATAAGCCATCGCCACTGTGAACAAAAGCTGTTCTTATTATAAATCAGATCTCCCAGGACTTATTAAAGCAAGAGAAGGAGCTCCAACTTCACTAATTGGAGCAATGATTTTTTTAAACAAGTGTGTGCGATTCCTTCTTCACCAATTGCAGTGAATAAAGACACTCTGGGTTGTTATGAAACTGAATCAATAATGTAGAGCACTGCTGGGTCTTTATTGCATATCTGGGGAGCTACTGGTTCATAAAAAAACACATCACATTATGGGATTTGCTTGCCAAGGGTTTTGTGTTATTGAAATTAGAAAATATGTCTAACATCAAAGCATTTTGTAAATATGTGTGTTAATTTATTGACGCATGCATTAAAAATAATTATTCATTAAAGAGTCACGATACAAAGTTATTAAAAGTGATTCTTAGTTGCTGACATGCTGCTCATCACAGCAGAAACATGATTTAAAGTTGAGCTTTAAAACATTTAAATAACTAACCAAACTGTAGTTAGTTAAGAATACGCTCACAAAGGTTACTTCAGAAAGTACAATGCATCAACTATTGAAGGATGTTTCTAAGCTTTTATGTGTGTGTGTGTGTGTGTGTGTGTGTGTGTGTGTGTGTGTGTGTGTGTGTGTGTGTGTGTGTGTGTGTGTGTGTGTGTGTGTGTGTGTGTGTGTGTGTGTGTGTGTGAATCCTGCCAGCCTGAAAATCAGTTTGGGCTGTGAAATCCCTGTCAGTGCTCGGGGCTTAGGCATTCTGATCTGCTTGGGAAAGCTGCTACACGAATAAATGGCATTTACCCGGAACGGTCACATTGTCTCACTGTAAATGTTCTATCCATTTGTCATTCTCCTGTGTGCAGGATAGCGCTGCTATCTCCAATTTTTTTATATACTGAAATATATACCAACCAGATCTTCACATCAGCTCTCTAATCTCCCTGCAAAAAAATCCTTCAGCTTTCCGGGAGGACACAGCAGATTGAGAGGGTTGTTAGAATTTTTGCAATCACCAAAAAGCCAAGTCCAGGATATACTGTATGTACCAAAGCTAGCAAATAGACTGGAAGCATGAATTAAGCATTATTAAAAACTTTGTTTTTTATAGTAGACACCATAATTCCAGTGGTTAAAGGAACAAAGGCATCATTTAAGTCCAGAAGACAAAGTCTCATATATTCTTCATTAATTGGATATTAAGGGAAATAATTAAAGCCTTTTTTGTTTGAATTTTGATGATAATGGCTTGTAGATCATCTCAATTTATGTGAAAATGTCCAAAGATCAATTGAAACAAGGCCTTACAATACAGAAATGTTAAAAAAAAAAGTTATGTTTATTAATTTTATTTAATTTGAGTTTATTTTATTAGGACAATGCACATTAATCAACATTTCAACAGTGTGCTTCAATGTAAATATGCCGGAGTTAGCACAATAGCTAAATTTCATCCGTAGTCTTAAGGCAGGTCCTCACATAAAACATAAAACAACAAGTTTTGAAACTACAGGATGTCTCAAAACAGTTAACAGGACACTAAAGGAACTGACTTACAAACAGATTTTACATACACAATGTTTGTGACATTATAAAAACAGGATGGAAGGTGAGGCCAAAACCCCTAGGAATGGGCATTCATACACTCAATACTTGGGTTCAGGCTCCTTTACCATGGATTACTGCATCAGTTTGGCTTGGCATGGAGGCGATCAGCCTGTAGCACTGCTGAGGTGTTATTGAAGCCCAGGTTGAGTTGATAGTGGCCCTTGGCTGCATTGTATTTTTGGGTTCCCTGTTTCTCGTCTTCCTCATCCCACAGATTATCTTTTGGGTTTAAGTCAGACAAGTTAGCTGGCTACCTAAGAACAGTAGTACCATAGTTAGCAAACCATTTAGTGGTAGTTTTAGCGCTGTGGGCAGGTGCTAAGGATCAGCATCTCCATAGAGCTTGTCAGCAGTTGGAAGCATGAAGTGTTCTAAAATCTCCTAGTATCTACCGGGAGATTTCAGAGCTGCATTAACTTTGGACTTGATAGAACACAGTAGACCAACTCTGCATATTTCATGGAACCTCATATTGTCACAGACTGCGGGAACTTCACACTGAACTTGAAACATATTGGATTCTATGTCTCTCCACAATTCTTCAAGACTCTAGGAAAAATTACTTTCATCTGAAAATAGGACTTTGGACCACTGAGTAACAGTCCAGTTCTTTTTCTCCTTAATTCGAGTAAGACACTTCTGACGTTGTCTTTGGTTTAGGAGTGGTTTTATATTAGAAATGTCACAATTGTAGCCTCTTGCCTGAAGACATCTGTGCATGGGGGCTCTGACACCAGCCTCAGTCCACTTCTTGTGAGGCTCTCCTAAGTTCTTGAATTTACTTTTCTCAGCAGTCCTCTCAAGGCTATAGTCATCCCTGTTGCTTGTCAAAACTCTCCTACCACACTGTTGTTATTATGTGATTAACTTTAAATTTAATTTACGTCGTAGATCTTGTAACTTCTGATAGACAAAGGCTAACAGTTCCCACCTGAAGTCTTCATTTTATTCTGGGCCTGATCGCAGACACTCCCAAAAAATATGGGACTGTTCCTTTAAACCCTTTGGGGCATAAACCCACGTACCGTAGATTTCAAGATTTCCCCACCAAATATTTGTACAGCTGTCTACTGACAGTTGCATAAGTCAACCAGCTACCATCAAAAGATCATTAACAATAATTGAAACTCTCTGCGGATCCCTGCCCTCTAGGTGTCAGGGTCGTCAGAGTTGGTTATGTAAAGGAGGACATAATGACAGTGGATGATATGTGTGCTTCATTGTGTGTGTTTGTGAGTGTGTGTGTGTGTGTGTATGTGTGTGTGAAAGGTGAAGCATGGTCAGTAGCTTGGACAGTTCGTGACCCAGCAGGGACATTGGCGCTCCGGCTGGGTAGGTAATGATATCAGATGCCACACTCCACAACAACAGGTGCCTTGGCACTGCCACCTTCTACCTCCACGCTGTGTCAATGACATCAACACCGACCCACCGGTTAATTATAGATCACTACTTCCCCGCTCTTCACTTTTCAGCCATGAGAGGAGCACAATCCTATAGGGGAGATGTTCTGTCCGAGCCGGTTGACGTGTTTGGTGGAGAACATGACATGACAAGGAGGTTTTTTTCTAACTGTGAGTTTTTTTAAATTATGCATTCACGAATCATGAGAGTAACAGATTTGATAGAGCATCGTTTTTATTTATACTTACTGAGCATCCAACTACGTAACGCCAGACTCTAACACTTTACAACCAACTCCCAGACCCTAGAAGTGAGCTAAGCAGTTAACAGTTAGCTCTAACTAATGGACCAAGCCATTGGACTGTTCACACCAATAGGATGAAAACTGACAGCACCCATCATAGATTCTCATTTTGCTTTAAATAAGTAGGCACATATATGATAATGTATTCCAAGGTGTCTCTGCATAACTGAGCTTGTAGGCTCATAATGCAATTTGTTATATTGAAATCACAATGTTGTCCTCTAAAATCTCAATGGCACAAGTTCACGAGATCATGCAGCACTAATGCAACCCAGCACAGGCAGGTGGATGTATACCTGCATGGGGGACTGAAGGATGGTGGTGATAACATTGCTAATGTTGGCCACACTTTGCAAACCAAATTGACATAATTTACCCGCAGACTCTGTGATCCCGTATTTAAGCTGAGTTTAATTTGGACTTTTTTAGTGTCATTAAAAAAGTGTTTCATTTTCCTTTAGACTAATTGGCTAGTTAGGATTTAAATTTCTATCAGAATATCCCTGAAGTAATCAATTTATTTGAATTTTATGTTAACATGGACATAAGCACACCTGATCTTGTATTAACTTTGATTACCCATACTTGACTGCTGAACTCAAAACATTTTGGAGCTTCAAATGCTTACTTCTATAAATTATGACTTTTCTTGCATCAAGTTTTTGGTTAATCAATTTTCCAAGTAAACAATTCAGTAAAATTACATTTTTTTTTAAATAAATTTTTTTTTTTAATTGAATTATCATGTACCCCCCCCCCAGTGTCATGTCCAGTGTAGTGGTGTCTCCTATTATTGTTAATATTGTATATTTTATTTCCTATGTGTGTTACTGTTTTGTCTTATGTCTCTGTGTGCTTGCATTTTTGAAAAATCTTAATTAAAATTACATTTGTACATTTAAATGTTACATGATGCACTACATACACCCATAACCCAGGTATGGTTTTTAAATTGGACGTGAAAAAGTCCAATCTGTGCACACCTTATCACCCTAGTCTATACATAATCTGTTTATTTGAGGTTATTAACCCTTTTTTATTATTGTCTCAGTTACAAGACATTTTAATGATATGTTTCCATGTTTGTGCCTGTAAAAAAAAGAAAACCTGCAGGTTTTCATTCATTACAGCACCACTCCCTTTTTTCCATGAAGGACATATGATTTTTGTTGTCTTGTACCTCATACGCTCAGAAGCCTTGTGACTAATTCAGTAGAAGTGCTCAGCTCCAGGGTGGAGATTGGGAGCAGATTTAGGTGCAGCATTTGGATGACCATATGGAACTCTTTGTGGCGCCAAGAGACCATGCAGCTTGGAAACCTGATCACCATCTCCCTGGTGACAGCTGGAGCCTTTACACCATCAGAACATTTGTAGACTTCTAATTTGTCATAACCACCTCCTGTGGCAAAGAAATATGCTGCAGAAATTAGGTAAGCAAAGTTTGGAATTTCTGGGTCAGAGCGAGAGCGCTGGAGACGGGCCAAAATAGATAGCAAGGAGAGGGTTAGGACATGGAAGGAGGAGAGCGTTAGTGCATGTAACAGTCTTATTTTATGCTTACATAACTCTGTCTACCTTATTAACCGATGAACCAGTGCTCTTGGTTCACGTTTTGACGTTATTTCCATTGCAGCTACATGAAGAAAATGAAGAGAAAGGTCTGTAGCATTCTCAGAATCAACCAGACTGCTCTCAGTGGTCTCTAGGGGTAAGAGAAGGGTTGCCCTTGCTCCTGTCCAGCCATAATTTCACAAGTGCGTGTATGAGTGTGTTGCTGGCCATGAGCATGTTCCTCTGCACCTAGTGCTTGTCAGTCAAATGCAAGCTTCCCCCACCCTGAAGTCCCTGAAGAGAGCTTCTGGTTCCAGTAGCTTGTCAGTAAATATATCCCATTAATATTTCATAGAACTGTTTTTTTTTGTTGCAGCCTTTTCTCAGTGTACCTTGTTTTTTCTCCCCACTTGTCTGAATGGACCATGTACCTTATGCTCATCAACCAGAAAATACCCTCCCTTTCCCCCATTCTCCAGTGTGTAAAGTGTTTTCTGCCTGAAGGCACAATTCTCTTGTCATTGTTGTACACTCAGGGCCTTGTTGTGGTGTGATGTAATTGTTTTGCTCTGAGACCTTTCATGTTGTGAGCAGGGAACAAAGACTGGTTTCCTGATCTATATCACTCTAAACCTTTTAAATTCACAGTTAGAGTGTTTAAGCCTTGATTGTTTAGCTAACAAATTAATGACTTTCTAACAAAGGCTCACAGTAACAGAACAGTAATTACTTGAATACGACTCGGGTATCGCCAGTCAAATTGGTGTTGTGGGCCAGGCAGTAAACAGAGACTCAAATTCTCATTGCACTTAAAAGAGCTCTGGGAAAGGCTTGTAGACTAGCCTTTCCAAGTGAGAAATAGCCTAAGTGTTTTTCTGTTGTTCAGTGGTAATGCTCTCTAATGCTGATGGTTGACTCTCTGCAGGCAGTCTCGGAATTCTCAGGTGGGACTTCTGAAGCACTGGCTGAATTAAGTGGATGTGGCTGTGAGATTTTTAAAGTGCGTCACAGCATACAGACCGCTGGTCTACCGTGACATTGACTTGGTTGTTAAGTGTTCTTCTGTGGATTACAGCAGGCTATGGTATGTTTCTGACGAAGCAGAATGGGACCATCAAAACCAGTTGGCCTGATAAAGGGTCGAGGAAGTGATAGATTCTGTTACTGTTCATTTAGTGCAAGCTGGGGCCTCTGGGAGAACAGCAGACGGGGAAATATCCAAGTGGGAATCAGGGATGGTTTTAGGAAGATTGGATGGATGGGATGCCAGGCATTAGGGAGCATGGGATTGTAGGTGTTTGGGGCACAGTGAATGACAGAAAATGGCAAAAGGACTAAAGCCTTATTTGTACATCTGAAGGACGCATTTTGTCATAAAGAGCTACATTTATGGCAGTAAACAGTATGTAAAATAACTTCTCTCCTAGTTAACAGAGTGTCCTAACAGCATGTAAGTGTCAGATATCATTGCATAGCAAAAGACAGTTGTTGTCCACACTGCATTAGTCAAATATACACTTGCAAGATAACAGGATATTTTCTTTTTTTGTTTTTTAAATATATATTTTTTGGCCTTTTTGCCTTTATTTTATAGGACAGCTTAAGAGAGACAGGAATTGTGGGAGTAGAGAGCGGGGGAAGACAAACAGGAAATGGTCAACCGGCCGGGAATCAAACCGGCGACCCCTGCGACGAGGACTGTAGCCTCTGTATGTGGCGCGCTTAGACTGCTAGGCCACCAGCGCCCCAACAGGATATTTTCTAACTTCATACATTTGCAACAATTTGTCAATGTAGGCAAGAAAAATGGATGACAAAATATGTCTTAGATTACTTTAATAATCGATGAATATTTGGTGATGTCATCATGTTTTCATGCTATGCGCAGACATAAGATCGTTTTCTGGAGTTGAACTGCTGAAGAGTGAGATGCCTCACATCCTTACTATCTCTGCTGAGATATGCACATGCAGAACAGTGACTGGGAAGTAAGTAGATTTTATTTAGTATAGCACTTTTCATAGAATAAAATCACAAAGTGCTTCACAGGAAAAATATTCAAATGAAATCATAAAACAGTAAAAGAGGCAGACAATAGCATAATTAAAACATTAGTCTGTACAAGGTGAGTCGAAGGCCTGTTTAAATTAATGTGTCTTTAGGGTTTTTTTAAAAGTGACAACAGAGACGTCTGAGCGAATATTTACAGGAAGAGCGTTCCACAATGTTGGTGCCACCACTTCAAACGCAGTGAAGTGACAATTAAACAAAACAAAACATGGCGGCAACTGATGCAACACCACTACTACATAAATTTCCTAAAGCCTAAGAGCATTCGACTTATCACTGCAAAGAACAGAGCCGTCTTCAAGATCTTTAAACTAGTACTTGCTTTTTATGGGAGCATGTCAGTAATGTGCCAGCGTTTGAGGAGAGGGCACGGTGACATTCAACTTAACAGTCAAAAGTTAGAGTCTAAGTTTTACATTTTCAGTCCCTCACCTTAATAATTTTCCTCATATCACTTTCTATTTTCGACTCCTTCTCATTAAAACTGTGTCATTGGCCTGACATGAATTTAGATCTTAAATGGAGTATATAGTCCATTACTCAAACAATGGTTTTGAAAACACTGACTCCACTATCAGAGTAGTTGTTATTGCCCTACACTCAAATAGAAAATAATATAATGTAACTTTTTTTTTGCTGACCCTCGTTCCCATTACTTGCTGTAAGGATATGCTGTAATGAGGCATCAAAGATATTTGATGATGTTAGAGTCAACCCTGACCCGATAGCCAGAGTAAACACATCATATTCTTCAATGGTAATACTTCATAAAGGGAATTTTATATTATTTACATTCGTTCAGTCCTGTTGGGACTCAGTTTCTCTCTGACTGGCCTCATGGTTCTTTATTTTATCTACATAATGAAGAATTCATGTCCAAACTTTGGGAAAAAGGCATCCAGTAAAATGGGAATGGCTGATACCTTCTGTTGAAGTGATGAAAGAGAAATAATTAGTCAACAAAATAGCAGATTCAGTTTTATTCAAATGCTGTAACACTGTATATCTGCATGTGTTGCTTCTTATTGTTACTATTGAAGCAGCCCTTTCACTAAGAAAGGCGGTAAGCTTAAGCTGTGACTGTTCTTCTTTTATTTCTTCCCCAGTGTCTGAATAAAACCCGTCCAGTAGCCACCAATCTTCAACCAGTCATTTCCTGACAAGTCAAAGAAATCTCGTTCCATGTTAGCAGCCAGACACAAAAGTCAGAGTGAGGGCAAAGAAGAGAATAAAAGGAAAGAAAAGAAGTGGCTTTAGAAATGCTCGGCTTCAGTGGCAAGCTAGCTGGACTGTAACTTAGATATGTAGTTTGGAGAGTGGGAGAGAGGGGGCTATGGATTTTAATCCGTCAGTCGATAAAGGTCAGTGCTCGAAAGGGCTTTATTCCTCTGCTCCACATCAAAGTGTAAATCCGCTGATTGCAGGCCCTGAATGGGAAGACAACAAGGCTCCATTTGTGGTCCGTTTCTATGGCTCAGTGTGTGTAAGACCCCGCGTGCGAGGACCCATAATACAGGGGGTTTCTATCAGGGGCCCCCTAGATCAATGGGCCGCATGACCTTTGCATTGTGCTGCCGGCTTGGCCCGTGATGTCATGCCATCTATCCGGTGCTCCACTTAAAGGGGCGAAAGAAAAGCAAGGCAAAGTCCCACACCTTCCTCCCACTGAGCCACAGAAAAGACAGCATGAAAGGCATCATCTGCAAATGTATCCACCTGATACTGGATTTATTCCTCTCAAAAAACACCTTCACAGATTAGGCCGGCTCTGAAAAGTGTGTAGGTGTTCCAAATGAGATGCCTGCTGGTTAAACGCTGAATCTTACAAGGGCAAGCGTAGGTTATTGCTGAATCATTATTTGAATGCATGTTTGCTGACACTAACAAAAGTCTTGTAGGGTGATTCAGATGAGCTCTATCACTTCTGGAGTGTTGTTCCGCATTGATCTACAGCTATTGAAATTAAACATGGCGCGGCGGAGACTCCGGGCCAAGAGACAAGAGTGGCCCTCTCATTGTTCACGAGTGAAAGGTCCTCTTTATAGTGAAGAGAGACGATGGCAGCTGGTAGGTTCTTCCCTCTATAGAAGATAGAGCACTTTCACAGAGTTGTGGAGTGCATTTGAATGGAAATCTAAAGAGGTAGGCGTGAACCATTTGTTTTGCTATGTTTGTGTTTGCTGTCAACATGTCTGTCTGTGTTGTGGGGCGGCCCCTTTTTACTGCACAAAGTGGCCAACCCCCCCTCCCATCAACTCTTCATGCCCCCCCCTACAAAAAAAAAACAAAAAACACCCAGACATAATCGAGGGGGAGGAAGAGTTGCTCCAAAAAGAGTGCTGGAGCCATCTTTGTGGGCAGCTTTGTCATGGCGACAGATGTTGTAATTGCCAACTGATGGATCACTTGTCAAGGACGTCATTAGGATTTTGGTGGCCGAGCCCATT